>NC_061115.1:64466879-64555238 GCF_002878395.1 Capsicum annuum
ATTCCTATCTCCTTTTTTGTGCTTTTTACATATTTATTGTATTGACAATTTTTTTCTCATGTTGATGTTTTACCTATAATATACATAATACCATGTATAAAATATAAAATAGATTTTGAATTCTTAAATAATGAGATAACACTTCTACTTCTTTTCACAAAATCTTCGATGAAAGACAAAACTGAATCGATTGATAACCAACACTACTAGAAAACTGTAGATTACATGGGAATTTTACCTAGAAAAATATATCGTAGAAAATACATGCGGATTTACCTACGAAAATATTAAATTTCTCAACATTAAAATATATTACCTGTGAACTATATATTTGCAATAAATTTCGCACGTAAATTTGGCGTCATATTGTGCAAATTTTGTACTTGCAACATTACTTGAAAAATGTATCGATGGGTATTTTATTTCTAGGTAAATATGCACGTATATAGACAAATATATATATTTTTTAAATCCATAGAAAAATTCTCAGGTAATTTATCCTACGGATTTACGTAGAGATATACCTAGGAAATTATTTGGAAATTTTGTGCTAGGAATTTATTCTTGAGGATTTATCTATGAAATTATTACTTGCGACATTACCTGGAGATATGTATCGACGGATATTTTACCTCTAGGTAAATCCGCAGGTATATGGACAAATATATATATATTTTAAATCCATAGAAAAATTTTCAGGTAATTTATCCTACGGATTTACGTAGAGATATTTTGATGAAAATTTATGTAATGAATTTTATTACCTAGGATATTATTTGGAGATTTTGAGCTGTGAATTTTGCTGGGGATGTATTCTTGGGGATTTACCTACAAAATTATTACTTGAGAAATTATTGGGGGATTGTGTTGCTACAAATTTAGCTGAAATTATTTCTTAGGGATTTACCTACGAAATTATTACTTGAAAAATTATTGGGGGATTGTGCTGCTATAAATTTAGCTGAAACTATATCTTGGAGATTTACGTAGGATTTTTGTGACTTAAAAATTTTAAATAGGAAAAGGATAAACTTGAAGAATAAAAAACATAAAATAAAAAAAATAGACATTAAATCAGTGGACATGTATAATCAAGCAAAAGATGCTCAAGAAATTAAAATTAGTTTGTTGACATTGATGGTATCACAGATGTATTCGAGACAAATAAACCTTAGCTTAACTCGTTATGTTATCACCAAAAAATTAAAGAGGTGAAATTTTGTTGGCCTAAGATAGGGCGAAGAATCACTCAGGATGAGCTTGTTTTACTATTGGTTAATTTAAATATAATTGTAAGAGATCATACTACGCACGATAATATAATATATCAATATAATGTACATTTAAGAGTCGTTTGATGTGAGATATAAGGTATAATAATCACGAAATAAAATAAAAAATTAATTTATTTTACATTGAGTTGAAAGTATTAGGTAGTTTCAGAATTATATATATGATGAAATTAGGGGTGGGCATTCTATTTGTTCGATTTTCTTGTTTAATATCAGTTTGTTTTTTTAATTTTTGGACTGAAGAAAATGATAGTCGTAATCAAACCAAAATAAATTCGATTTGATTCGATTTCTATAAATTCGGTTCAATTTTTTTGAATTTTTATTTCGATTTTGAAGATTAAAGTAGTGAGTCTTTCTATGTCATGACCGGACATTTAAATTTTGTGATTTTTTGTTAGAAAAAATTAATTTTTTTCAAACCTATTTTTCAATTTCAAATATAAATAACTCTACATGGATGAAATGAAATGAAATAATGTGAAAACATTATCTATACTAAATATATATATATATATATATATATATATATATATATATATACTCAATTTGTGTCAATTGAATTTAATTTGACTCAATCGAAATCCTCAATTCAATTTTTTAACCCAATATCTAATCTCAAGTTGACTCATCTCCTCAATCCTAATCTCAATCGTTCATTATATTTGATCAACGATCAATATTAAATCAATTTTCACTAATATTTTTCTTAAAATTGGACAGCTTCAGACTATTTTTCTTGAACTGAGGGTCTATTGAAAACAACCTATCTACCTTAACAGTAAGGTCTGCGTACACTGTACCCTCCATGAACCCCAATTTATGGATATAAATCGGGCTAGTTGTGTTGACACCCAATTTTGACCTCCTGATACCCCTCCTAGGCTGTTATTTTAGCAAAATTATTAATTTTAAATGTTGATATTTTCTACGCATTATTTTGATATCAAATAAATATTAACGTGTCTCATTTATGATTTGAAAATATACGATTTATTTTATATTATTATTTTTTACATTATATAATATTTTACATAATTTTGCTAATATTTATTAAATTATTTTCATAATTATACATGCCTATAATTTACAAACATTGTCTATTATTAATATCACTATTATTATTATTATTATATTATTATTATTATTATTACATCTTTCCTACATTTATTAAATAGCAACCTAAGTCAATTCAATTTGCCTAGCTTATGTAATGTCTAGCCTAATTCTTATTCAATTAATATCAATTTTAGTCAGAACTGATATTAATTTGAGCTGAATAAACCTTAGCTTGACTCAATTTTAAAAATACTTGTAAATCTCACACGATCTAATCAAGCAGCCACTACTAAAAAGGCCAAAAAGCAACGCAAAAAAAGAGACGAACTGTGTTGCTTTAGAAATCGACTAGAAAAGCGACACTGTTCATCGTTTTTTTAGTCTAATTTTAATTTTTATTTATTTATTATTAAAATCGACGGTCAACGTCTTAATATCCATCATTTTTTTGTGGATTATTGTGCCAACTAATTAACAAATAATTTATAACTTTTCTTAATAAATGTGACGGCTAGCGTCATAATTTATTTAAAAATAATAATAATTAATTTTTTGAAAAGTGACGGAGTCCATCGATTTTTAACTTTAATTTTTATTTTTATTAAAAGTGACGGACAACGTCGCTATAATTTTTATTTTTTAAAATATTAATTCTAGAAAAGCGACTCTATCCGTCACAATTTGTAATTATTTTTAAGTTTTCTTTATTTTTTACAAAAAGGGAAGGACAGGGTCGCTTTTGTTAAAACTAAATAAAAATTAATGTTATGAGAAAAAGTAACGTTGTCCGTCGATTTTTAAATTTAATTTTTATTTTTATTAAAATCGACGGACAATGTCGCAATAATTTTTAATTTTTAAAATATTAATTATAGAGAAGTGATGCCATCCATCGCAATTTTTAATTATTTTATTTTTTTGTATTTTTACAAAAAGCGACGAATAGTGTCGCTTTTGCTAAAAATAAATAAAAATTAACTTTATGATAAAAAGCGACATTGTCCGTTGGTTTTAAAATTTAATTTTTATTTTTATTAAAATCCACGGACAAAGTCTCTATAATTTTTTATTTTTAAAATATTAATTATAGAAAAGCGACGCTATTCGTAATAATTTTTAATTATTTTTTATATTTGTTCATATTTTTACAAAAGTGACGGACAGTGTCTCTTTTGTTAAAAATAAATAAAAATTAACTTTATGAAAACGACACTGTCCGTCGATATTTGATATTTTTAATTTACAATTAAATAAAAAATTTTATGTTTAAAAAATTAAATGTATTCAATTATAAATTGAATACATTTATATCATACGATCGATTGATCATGATAATAATATACTGTTGAAATTATAATATAATAATATGAGCTAAATTAAGGGATAATTCATCAGAGTATATATGAAATTCGTTGTATTACGAGGTAACATACCCATGTATGTGATGTATATAGTACATATTTCAAAGTTGATAGTCGATCAAATATATATATATATATATATCACTTCTAATTAGTTGTTATAAGTCATTTAAGACATGTCTGATTCGTTGTTTCAATCGTGATTCGATTATATCACCTCTAATTAATTTTTATGGTCATCTAAGCATTAAGAAATAAATAATATTTCATAAAAAAGATAAAATACACACAAAATGATATGTCAACAGAAAATATTTGATTGACTATTGTTGACACCCAATTTTGACCTCCCGATACACCCCCTAGGCTGCTATTTTGATAAAAAATATTAATTTTAAACATTAATATTTTTTATGTATTATTTTAATATTGAATAAATAATGACGTGTAACATTCATGATTTTAAAATATACAAATTATTTTATATATTTTTTATTACCATCTTTACATTTACTAATTCAATTATAATATTTTACATAATTTCATCATTTTTTCGTAAATATGCACACTCACAATTTACAAATACATTTTCTATTATTGTTTTAATTTATTTCAAATTTAGTAACACTAATTTTTATGTAACAACTTTTACGTAACATTAATTTTACATACGTAGCTTATTTTAATGTCAACATATTATTTTCGTCGTTATTATATTTATTAAATAGCAGTCCGAATTCAATTCAACTTCCTCAATTTATTTAACTTCTAGCCATCTTTGTATTCAAATTACGTTAATTTTAGCTTAAATTCATTTTAATTTTGACCCCAAATTGCAATCTCTAATCCCAATTTTAATTTTAACCCAAATTCAGACCCAATTTTTAATTTATAATCTAATCCTTTTAGTTCTTAAATCATAGCCGTTGATGGATTAAATCATCCTTTTCTTCCATTTTAAACAAAACCAAGCCAAACCTGAACATATTCTACAAGCAGCCGCATCTACCTTCACTCTCGTCTCTCTGCCAGCAGCCATGGCTGCCGCCGATCGCCACCTCTTCCACAACAGGTTCAACCATGGCTGGCGAAGCCTCCCCTCTCCCTATACCCTTCTTTTCTCTCTCTTTGTTTTCCACCGGCGAAACGAGCCATCATCACCAACAACCCTCTCCGTCAGCCTCCACTGTTCTTCGGCCAATAGACACTACAGCTCTCGCCAGCCCATCCAGCTACTGTTACCGGCGTAAATTGCAGTAAGCGCCACCTCCCTCAATGTCAAAGCAGCCGCCGCCTCTCAACCAACAAACCCCATGCTGCCACCATCGACCAAAACCGCCGCCAACACCCAGTTCACCCCGGCCATCAACACAGACAAAGCCAACCAGCGGGCACTGTCTGGTTTAAACTTCGCCGAAAAAATATTGTAATTTATGACAGATTGAATCCGTCCCATGTTTGTTTTCTTAGTTTAATTTTATTTTTTAAACCCGTTTTTTTATTTTTATCTTTTTTTGGACAGGATCTGTGATTCGAAATTGGCGCTAACTTGTCATATCTGATTAGTCTTTCAAAGCTTTGTTCTTCTATGAGTCCTGCTTTTATTGTTTTTTCACAATTGCATAACTGTCCATCCTATATGAAGTTGGTGTGTGACGTTTTCAATACTTTAAAATCTCAAAACTTATTCTTGTCGCACCCCTTTTTCGCTCGTAGGGCCGAGTCAAAGGTCAAAGGGTTTTTTAATTAAAGTGAAAGTTTTGAATAGAGATTATTTTATTTACAGTGGCGCCACTTGAATTGAGTTATGCCGTTTCAAGTCACCTTTTTGAATCCTAATCAAAAGGAAGTCACCTTTTTGAATCCTAATCAAAAGGAAATCACTCTTTATTATGGTCTGCAGAAATAGAAGACCGGATAAGGAATTCTGTTGACCTATGGGAAGGTATGAGGCTCTCCTCAAGTCTCGTAGTTCTAGCACGATTACTTTATCGACTTATACTTAACTTAAACTATTTGATAAATTATGTTTGAAGATCTAAGTGCGCTCATTTTTTATTATACTAAAATTATTTAAAACTCTTATATTAAATAAATCGGTGAAAATTGATTTTTAGAAAAATATTTGTCAAGATATATTATTGCATCCTTGAATTTTAAAAGTCCTGAAAGCTGCATACACTGCATTCTTAATCAAGACGGGCTTTGGTTATTTTATACTCACCTAACATTTAAAAGTTTGCATACTCAAAGTACTACCTAACCTTAATAGTAACCTTGAACGATAGTCATTTAAAGGTGATCAATTATTTTAACAAAATAATTATCAAGAGTTTTTTTTTATATGACAGTGAATAAAAATACAAAAATTAGGCATATCTGAAAATCATGCTTGACCTTAAAATCTTTATTTATCTGTTGATTTCTACGTGGCGAATTCTTGAATATGATGACTTGCTTTACATCCAACTACACCCAATTCACTGTCTCAGAGTCTAGATACAAGATCTCAAAATGAAATGAAGCAAAAGTAGGTAACTTATAGATGAATTTTGATCAATGATTAAAAAGAAAGGTTCAATAAGATACTTTAACCGCTAACTTAATACTAATCTAATATGGCAATAGTGTGGTTGTATTACTGGAACAGTGGAACCCCATAAACAATATTATTTGAAATGATTTTTAATGTATGCATGTTGTGATTATCCCCACTTTGCATTCTATGTGTGTGTTGTGCCTTTTTTTTTTTTTTTTTCCCTTTTAAACAATATTTTTTTTTTCATGCATGCATGCATCATAAGTGATGGTTTATAATACAATTACGTCCTAATTGCATATCCACCAATTCTAACTTTACAAACTTTTAACACCATAAACTTTAAAAATATCTCATTTAGAATTCAAAATTAATCTATTTAACATTATTTCAAACTAGTAAAAGATTTATAAATAAAACATAGAGCACGAACTACATATAAATAATAAACCACGCACACTAGATAATAAAAGAAGCCATAAAATTTTATTTTTTAAAAAATTCATAATGGAATTTACAAAATTAACAATACAGAGATCGAATAAGAACCTGTAACAAATTAAACCGAATGTAGAAGCAGAAACGTCAGCGCCGAAAACTAAAACGAAAATCTCGAACTATAATCGCCACTTCCTTTCTATCCTTTTCTAATGATTTTTCTTCTTCTGTTTTCTAAGTTTTCACTGAACTTTGTTCCTTTTCTTCTTTTTCTGACTCTGTTTTTTCTTTCTTTCTGTATTCTGATGTTTTTCTGTCAAAATCGGATAGATAGATAAATAGTGTTCATGTACGTATATTTTTTTGGGGAGTTTGGAAGAGTTACTCTTAAAAGGAAATGTGGGGAGAGGCAGTTGGGGAGTTATCAGATAAGGGTGGAGGCAGTTGGTAGATTTAGGATAATTATCCTCTTCTATTTTTTTTAAAATTAATTTATATATAAAATAAATACTAGTAATAATAATAATAATAAAATAATATTTACTAATTAAATTTTATATTTTAGAAAATACAATAAAAGTTTATAAATAATAAAAATAAATATGATTAAGATAGTACTAAAACAACAACAACAACAAACCCAGTGTATTCCCACTTAGTGGGGTCTGGGCAAGATAGTACTAAAACTACTAACTTATTTGTTTAAAATTTTAAAAGAAAATATTTTTTTTTAAATTAGAATAAAATAAAATAAAATAGCTCAAAATTCACTTTATTTTTTAACTAAAATTTTATTAAAAATAAAATAATAATTAAAATAATATCGAATCAAATATAAATATTTAATATAAAAAAATATATATATTACACTTGGGAAGGGTAAAAAATCACTTGTCTACATTTTGTCCCTCTTTGTTTGAAATCTTGAAGAGTTTACATACAAAGAAGTAGACAAAGATATGATTTTTTATCCTTCGATTATTCAAAAAGAATGTATAAAGAAAAAAGAGATGTGGTCGAGTCCTGGTATTGGACCGCCTACATATCCCGGGTTATAAGGGAATTAGGTCACGTGTAGTTCAAAGGTAAAATGGTGAGAGAACGAGTTAGAGATCGAGTGAGGTTCCATCGAGTTTTTGGTTGACGACTTCTCCTTTTACATTCTAATGAATAACAAAAATAAAATTAAAGATACAAATGAAGGATCCAATCTATTCAGCTATTCTGGAATCTTGACTTGAATCTTCATGATTTCTCAAATGGTGAGATAGTCGTTATTCTGAGTTGAACTTGAAACATAAAATGTTCTTCCTCGTTGGTTTTTGATATAAGAGAGGAACTTGACAATTGATTTATGTTTCAGATTTTCTTCTGGTTTAAACTTGAAAATTTTCATCCTATTCTTCAGGCAGAGGTCCTGGCTTACTTTTCCTTCGCCCTGTTCTTCAGGTGGACTCTTGGACTTGATTTTCTTCACCCTGTTCTTTACGCGGGCTCCTGGACTTCTATTTTTCTTCACCCTGTTCTTTGGGCGGGCTCCTAGACTTATTTTTTTCTTTACCCTGTTCTTTAGGCGGGCTCCTAGACTTCCCTTTTTTCTTCATCCTGTTATTTAGGCGGGCTCCTAAACTTCCCTTTTTTCTTCACCCCGTTCTTCAGGCGGGCTCCTGGGCTTACAATTTCTTTACCCTTTTCTTCAGGCAAGCTCCTGAACTTATAATTTCTTTACCGTGTTCTTCAGGCGGGCTCCTGGACTTACAATTTCTTCACCCTGTTCTTCAGGCAGGCTTCTGGACTTACAATTTCTTCACCCTGTTCTTCAGGCAAGCTCCTGACTTGTTACTTCTTCACCCTGTTTTTCAGGCAGGCTTCTGGACTTCCTTTTTTCTTCACCCTGTTCTTCAGGCGGGCTCCTAGACTATCTCTTTTCTTTACCCTATTCTTCAGGCGGGCTCCTGGACTTACAATTTCTGATTTTCAAATATGTTTCTGAACTCAAAATAAAAGATGACACAGAAAAATAACATCCTATTCTTCAGGAGGGTCCTGGACACAAAGTAAATTCCCATTCTTCAGGAGGCTCTTGTGCAAAAAGTAAATTCTCATTCTTCAGGAAGGTCCTGTCCCATTCTTCAGGAGGGTCCTGAGCATAAAATAAATTCTCATTCTTCAGGAGAGTCCTGTCCCATTCTTCAGGAGGGTCCTGAGCATTAAATAAATTCTCATTCTTCAGGAAGGTCCTGTGCATAAAATAAATTCCCATTCTTTAGGAAGGTCCTGTCCCATTCTTCAAGAGGGTCCTGAGTATAAAATAAATTACCATTCTTCAGGAGGGTCCTGAGCATAAAATAAATTCATAATCTTCAGGAGGGTCCTATTCCATTCTTCAGAAGGATCCTGAGCGTAAAATAAATTCCCATTCTTCAGGAGGGTGCTGAGCATAAAATAAATTTTCATTCTTCAGGAGGGTCCTGTCCCATTCTTCAGGAGGGTCCTGGACATAAAATAAATTCCCATTCTTCAGGAGGGTCCTGTCCCATTCTTCAGGAGGATCCTGAGCATAAAATAAATTCTAGTAAACACGAACAAAATTTCCCCCAATTTATACTAGTAAATTTTGCCAGTGTCATTAGATCACAACTTTTGGAAAGTACAGTAAAGAGTGTGAATCAAAGCCCTGCTAAAGAAATGTGTCTCAATAAAGCAAAACTGATGACCAAAATTAGAAAGTGTGTCTCCTAAGAGTTAAATTGAAAGACTCGACTAGAAAGTGCTTCTTCTAAGAGTGAATGTTCAAGTTAGGAAATGCCTCACCTAACAAATGAAAACTGACTTATTCAGACTAGGAAGTGCGTCTCCTAAGAGTTGAATAAAATGACTCGACTAGAAAGTGCGTCTTTTAGGAGTGATGGTTCAAGTTAGGAAGTATTTCACCTAACAAATAAAAACTGACTTATTCAGACTTGGAAGTGTGTCTCCTAAGAATTGAATGAAATGACTCAACTAAAAAGTGCGTCTTCTAGGAGTGATGGTTCAAGTTAGGAAGTGCTTCACCTAACAAATGAAAACTGACTTATTCAGACTTAGAAGTGCATCTCCTAAGAGTTGAATGAAATGACTCAACTAGAAAGTGCGTCTTCTAGGAGTGCTGGTTCAAGTTAGGAAGTGCTTCACCTAACAAATGAATCTTGAATTATCCGTACTAGGAAATGCGTCTCCTAGGGGTTAAAATGATGAGTTTTTACATTTATTGATTACCAAATCTGTGTAACAGTACTGCCTCTTGCATTTGCAGAAATGAAAAATTACAGCTTTTAATAGTTAAGCTTTGAAACCTTTGATATGAAGGTAACACATGTTTTTGTTTCATATAAAGAAAACTTTCTAATTTAAAAATACAGTGGTTGATTTGTGGCATTTACCTATTGAGACGATCTCTTGCACTTGTCATGCCCAACTCCATTGCAAATCATTGATAGGTATTGTTGACTAGTTGTAGTATTGACCCCAAATTCTGACTACTAAAATATTTTAACTCAAATCATATTTCTCTTGCATGATGCCTCGGGATTCAGCTTCAAATAAAAATAAAATAACAAAAAAGAATAGGAAAGGACAATAAACATCTCTTCTTTAAAAAAAATGTCAAAAAGAAAATTTTATCTGGGTGTGGCAGCTGATTCTAGTGATTATGACATGCATTTTGAATTAAGCAACCTGATCTATCCAAACTAATCACTATCACTTTTTTCCAACTCATTGAATTTGAAAGGGAGTTATTCTTGAACTTGTTCCCTCTGGATTATAATCCTCTTTAGGCTAGTGACACCTCGATGGGTTTTCGCCAACAAGCCGCTCTCATTTTATTTTCTTTTTTAACTCATTGTCATCTTATAGTGCCCATGAAGACTTTTACCAATAAGACTCTCATTTTTATTGATCTCACAACTCACGGTCGCCTTATGATGCCCAAAAAGGTTTTCACCAATAAACTATCATTTTTTTTTTAGAAAATAACACTCAAAATATGAAATATCATGCACCCATAACATGTTTAGCCTTGACGTTCTCAAAGATTGATCTGAAGGTCTTTCTTTGGTTATAACTTGGTTTTTGGAATGGGATAGAAAGAAAGGTCGGCATGGGGTTCAAAATTTACACAACATTGGGTAAAATATACAACTTTTGGAATCAACTCAAATAAACTTTTGCCCCAGTTTTATTTCATTTTGGGTAACTTAAATTTTCTTTTGGTTGGACCGAATCTCAGAGTAGGGCTGCCTACGTATCTTGTCATGGCAAGAATCAGGTCAAACGTAGTTCAGGACATTTCTTTTGCTTGAATTTAGATTTTTGATTGATTTTTTCTCTTTTGTTTTTACTCCATTTTTCTTGATATTTTTTTTTCGACTTTTTCAAATTTTATTTTGGTTCCAAAAGAAAGGTACGAAATAAAATAACACTAAAGCTCAAAAAGGGTAACAAAGGATGACATAACATTTGGGTAGTAGAATGAAATTCCTTCATCATATCAATCCTTACAAACACAAGAACATAACATTTAATCTGAGAGTAGAACATGAAGATCATATGCATCTTTTTCAACATTGATCGTGACTAAGCTCATGCACTTGCATCACTTCTTTTAAGCTTGTGAAATATACATGTCCACTTATATTATACTTTTTTCTTGATGAGTGACTCATGCCCTTTTGGAGCTAACTTCCTTGCTTTTCCTTATAGTGGATACTATATATCCTCTGATCAACCTTATTCAAAATTCTCAAATTGAATCTTCTAATTGATGATCAAGTTATTTCCTGATTCACAAAGTGATTGCCTCAGTACACTCAAAAGAGGTTGTAACTATCTCCCCAAATACCTGAACAATTTACTTATTTTTTTATATGTTTTTTTCTTTCAACTTTATCTTCTTGTCAAATGTTTCAGGATTAGATTGGATTTAAAGATTAGTCTGTGAATTCAACATGCATATCATATCTCTAGAATCACCATAGAAAGAGCTCTTTAAAGAAGAAAAAAAAAGAGACAACAAAATGGTATATAATAAAAAATAAAATAAAAAGAAAAAGGACACACATTTGTTGACCAAAAGATAGAAGGATTTGAATGAAAGTTATAATAAAATAAGATAAGATATACCTCAAATTTTAACCCTAAAATAATTCGGATAGTAGAAAGAAAACAAAAAAAACTATCAAAAATCCTTCCTCGTGGGGAGCAGATTGGCTTCTAAATTGCCGAACTTAATATTTTATCCATTGAATTACACGTCAGCCTTACTGGAGGATTGCCTCAATACACTCAAAAGAGGTTGTAACTATCTCCCTAAATACCTGAACACTTTACTTATTTTCTTATATATTTTTTTTCTTTCAACTTTATCTTCTTGTCAAATATTTCAGGATTAGATTGGATTTAAAGATCATTCTGTGAATTCAACATGCATATCACTTCTCTAGAATCACTATAGAAAGAGCTCTCTAAAGAAAAAAAAAAAGAGACAACAAAACAATATATAATAAAAGATAAAATAAAAATAAAAAGGACACACATTTGTTGACCAAAAGATAGAAGGATTTGAATGAAAATTATAATAAAATAAGATAAGATTTATCTCAAACTTCAACCCTAAAATAATTCGGATAGTAGAAAGAAAACAAAAAAAATACCAAAATCCTTCCTCGTGGGGAGCAGATTGACTTCTAAATTGCCAAACTTAACATTTTAGACATTGAATTGCACGTCATCCTTAATGGAGTCTCCACAATTATTTCTACATCATTTTTTTCTTTTTGAACTCGATCAATTTGAATTTATCACCTCAAACTCTCTCCAAAGTAAGCCATCAACAATTTCTCTTTTCCTCTACTCCTCTTCATTGATTACCAAACTTTTTCATATGATTCAAAGGATCACCATGACCCTCGTACACATCCAACTTTGGTGTTATGGAGTTTAGAGGCAAATGAACATTGAAACATGTAAAAATCCTTAAGAGAACTCTCTTTTTCTCTCTCAGTATTTGCGTGTTTCTCATATTTTGCTCCAAATTTCTCACTTTTCAGATCATTTCTTAGTATTCCTCATTTCTAACAATCTACACCAACTCTCTCAGACCCTATATCATTTTTTGTGGGTCCTCTTACTTGTTCTTTGAACATAGTGTTGTATGGATGAGAAACCAACTTAGTCACAAATCGATCACCTTGATACTATTTTGATTTTGGAGAAAACTAATGTGCCAGAGTTCAAATTTTTAAGACCACCGAATCCATGAAGGACTGCCTACGTATCCCATTAAAGATTAGAATTAGGTGTGCGCAGTTCTTGAAAATTGGAGATACGAAGAAATATACTTTTTTTTTTAATAATGAGAAATTTATTTATTTATTAATAATATTTTTTTCATTTTTGAAAACAACTTTTTTTTTAGTTTAAAAGAAAAGACAACCATTTTTTAAAAGATCACCGAATTCATTAAGGACTGCCTACGTATCTCAATAAAATGAGAATCAGGTGTGCGTAGTTCTTAAACTATATGTCATACAAAACTAAGCCTCAAGACCCCTAAAGGTTCACGGCTGCTAAGATTTATATATATTTTATTTTATAAAACTTAGCCTCATTATCCCTAAAGATTCAAGGCTATTAAGATATATATAAAAATTAGACTTGAGAATTAGGAAAATAATTATGAAAGTAATCATATTTCAAAATATTCCCCAATAAGTCTATGAATAATTTTTTCAAAAGATAGGGTCATATCTTGAGAAGGACTTCCTACGTATCCCACTAAAGAGTGAGAGTCAGACCCTTGTAGTTCATAAAAATCGTAAAACTATTTTATTATAGATTTAAAATTTTCCTTTGAAAAATGACTCACTAAATGTGAGGATAATTTAATCTCTTGCATTTTAAAGTTGTCTAAAGCCGGTCAACAAACAAACAGCCTTCCAAACAAATGTCAAAGAGCACGTAGGATGCACATGTTGGTCTTTATAAAGTAGGTCACTTGTCCTAGCAGACCCGGCCCCTGTGCCGAGTCCCGCTAAGTCAAATGCATATGATACAAATAAAACGGCACCTAATAGGGATAACCAAATTTTGAGTTTTCAGTTCTTCTAAGTTTAAGCCTAATAGGGATAGGTGTCTAGACTGGCTTACCCGAGCGAACACTCGAGCCAAGGAGGGACAACTTGGTCGATAGCAGGGCAACACCGCCTTCGTTCCCGATCCGAACCCCACATAAAATGTGTGACTATAATCCTTCACCAGGTGTCTTGACACTCCGACTATCTCAAAAAGAAAGTAGGATGCATGGAATGCATTCCTTCTATCCTATTTCAGAGACTTAGAGGAGGTGCATAAGAGAAGACAGTATATAATATAGTTCAATCAATAAAAAAATGGTAAATAAGCGACAAGTAGCACATAATGACAACAAACACAATATCAACAATAATTAAAGCAAGTATAAGTTAATATAAAAAGCTCGAATTCTTGTTACTCCCTAGCAGAGTCGCCAGAGATGTCACACCCCTTTTTTGCTCGGAGGGCCGAGTCGAAGGTCAAAGCATTTTTCCAATTAAAGTGACGATTTTGAATAGGGATTATTTTATTTATAGATTCGCCACTTGGAATTGAGTTATGGTGTTCCAAGTCACCTTTTTGAATCCCTAATCAAAAGGAAGTGACTCTTTATTATGGTCTGCAGAAATAGAAGACCGGGTAAGAAATTCTGTTGACTGAGGAAAGGTATGAGGCACCCCTCAAGTCCCGTGGTTCTAGCACGGTCGCTTTATCGATTTATACTTAACTTAAACTATTTGATAAATTATGTTTGAAGATCTAAGTTCGCTCATTTTTTATTATACTAAAACTATTTAAAACTCTTGTATTAAATAAATCGGTGAAAATTGATTTTAGAAAAATATTTGCCAAGGTATATTATTTCATCCTTGAATTTTAAATGTCTCGAAGAGATGCGTACGCCACATTCTTAATCAAGACGGGCTTTGGTTATTTTATACTCGCCTAACATTTAAAAGTTTGCATACTCGAAGTACTACCTAACCTTAATAGTAACCTTGAGCGATAGTCATTTAAAGGTGATCAATTATTTTAACAAAATAATTATTAAGAGTTTTTTTTTTACATGACAGTGAATAAAAATACACAAATTAGGCATATCTAAAAATCATGTTTGACCTTAATATCTTTATTTATCTGTTGATTTCTACGCGGCGAATTCTTGATTATGATGACTTACTTTAAATCCAACTACACCCAATTCACTGTCTCAGAGTCTAGATGCAAGATCTCAAATTGAAATGAAGCAAAAGTAGGTAACTTATAGATGAATTTTGATCAATGATTAAAAAGAAAAGGTGCAATAAGATACTTTAACCGCTAACTTAATACTAATCCAATATGGCAATAGTGTGGTTGTATTACTGGAACGGTGGAACCCCATAAACAATATTATTTGAAATGATTTTTAGTGTATGCATGTTGTATTTAGCCCCACTTTGCATTCTATGTGTGTGTTGTGCCTTTGTTTTTTTTCCTTTTAAACAAAAAATTAATTTTTTTTCATGCATGCATGCATCATAAGTGATGGTTTATAATACAATTACGTCCTAATTGCATATCCACCAATTCAAACTTTACAAATTTTTAACACCATAAACTTTAAAAATATCTCATTTATAGTTCAAAATTAATCTATTAACATTATTTGAAACTAGTAAAAGATTTATAAATAAAATATAGAGCACGAACTACATATAAATAATAAACCACCCACACTAGATAATAAAAGAAGCCATAATTTTTTTTTTTAAAATTCATAATGGAATTTACAAAATTAATAATCCAGAGATCGAATAAGAACCTATAACAAATTAAACCAAATGTAGAAGTAGAAACGTCGCCGCCGAAAACTCAAACGAAAATCTTGAACTATAATTGCCACTTCCTTTCTATCCCTTTCTAATGATTTTTCTTCTTCTGTTTTCTAAGTTTTCTCTGAACATTGTTCCTTTTCTTCTTTTTCTGACTCTGTGTTTTTTTCCTCTCTGTATTCTGATGTTTTTCTGTCAAAATCTGATAGATAGATAGTGTTCATGTACGCATATTTTTTTTGGGAGGTTGGAAGAGTTACTCTTAAAAGGAAATATAGGGAGAGGCAATTGGGGAGTTATCAGATAAGGGTGGAGGTAGTTGGTAGATTTAGGATAATTATCCTCTTCTTTTTAAAAAAAAAAAATTAATTTAACATATATAAAATAAATATTAGTAATAATAATAATAATAATAATAATAATAATAATAATAATAATAATAAAAGAATATTTACTAATTAATTTTATATTTTAGAAAATACAATAAAAGTTTATAAATAATAAAAATAAATATGATTAAGATAGTACTAAAACTACTAACTTATTTGTTTAAATTTTTTTTAAAAATTAGAATAAAATAAAATAAAACAACTCAAAATTAACTTTATTTTTTAACTAAAAATTTATTAAAAATAAAATAATAATTAAAATAATATCGAATCAAATATACATATTTGTGAATTAGTTATTTGAAAATGATTAAGTGTAGTGATTGAAAATATGTACTAGTGACTTGAAAATGGTTAAATATAGTGACTTAAAATGTGAATTAGTTACTTGAAAATGGTCGTGTAGTCACTTGAAATGTGTACTAGTGAGTTGAAAATGGTTAAGTGTAGCGACTTGAAATGTGTACTAGTGACTTGAAATATGAATAAGTTATTTGAAAATTATTAAGTGTAGTGACTTGAAATGTGTACTAGTGACTTGAAAATAGTTAAGTGTAGTTACTTGAAAATAGTTAAGTATAGTGACTTGAAATGTGTACCAGTGACTTGAAAATGGTTAAGTGAGTTACTTGAAAGTGGTTAAGTATAGTGACTTGAAATGAATAATTACGTGTAGTGACTTGAAATGGTTGAGTATAGTTATTTGAAATGTGAAGTAGTTACTTGAAAATGGTGAAGTATAGTGACTTGAAATGTGAATTAATTATTTGAAAATGGTTAAGTGTAGTGATTTGAAATGTGTACTAGTGACTTGAAAATGATTAAGTGTAGTGCTTTGCAACGTGTATTAGTTATTTGAAAATGGTTAAGTGTAGTGACTTGAAATGTGTGCTAGTGAGTTGAAAATGGTTAAGTGTAGTTGCTTGAAAATTGTCAAGTATAATGACTTGAAATGTCAATTAATTATCTAGTTGAAAATTATTTAGTGTAGTGACTTGAAAATGATTAAGTGTAGTTATTTGAAATTGCGAACTTATGACTTGAAAATGGTTAAGTGTAGTTACTTGAAATTGTGAACTTGTGACTTGAAAATGATGAAGTGTGTAGTCACTTGAAATGTGTACTAATAACTTGAAAATAGTAAGTATAGTTACTTGAAAATGATTAAGTATAGTGACTTTAAATGTGAATTAGTTAATTGAAAATAGTTAAGTGTAGTGATTTGAAATGTGTACTAGTGATTTGAAAATGTTTTAAGTGTAGTGACTTGCAATGTGAATCAATTATTTGAAAATGGTTGTGTAGTGACTTGAAGTGTGTAGTAGTGACTTGAAAATGATCAAGTGTAGTTACTTGAAATGTGAATTAGTTACTTGAAAATGGTTATGTATAGTAACATAAATGATAATATCAACCCCCCTCTTCTATTTCATGTTCAATTAATGTAAGAGAATAGCAAGATTTTTATTGAAATAGATCTTTCTATTGTTTTACTACATTGTTGCCAATACTCTTTTTGTATTTGTCTTTTTCCTATTGCAACTCTAATCTTGTCATTTGTCTTCTGTGTATTTTTTTGTAGCATCAAGCAATTAAGTACAAGCGACCTCTTGTGGTGGAGAAGTCTTGCTCGACTGTTGGAAGTTAAAGGATTTGTTAAATGATGAACTCTCATCTCAAGAAGACAACCAAGAGGATGAAAGTGATGATAACTCTGATGACGTGAATGAAAGTGATTCTAATCTTGATAATATGGATGAAAGTGATTCTGACCTTGATGGCTGGTAGTTTTATTGAGGATTCAAGTTTGAAATATTTTGTTTGGACCATTTAAGAATCATACATTATTGATGTGGATGTTTTGAAATATGTTTTTTTTAGCTGTAATGATTTACATTAGACTCGTATTGAATGATGTTTTTGAGACTTATTGAAGGTTTTGAATAGATTTTTGAGTAATTGTGAAATATTTTTAGTAATTTACGTGTGAATTATTACTTGAAAATTTTTATGGGGATGTACATGCTAAATATTCATGATTTTTTTTTTGAAAAAAGTTATTCTTGCGAATTTACTTGGGGCTTTTCATACGAATTTTCTTATGAAATAGTTCATGGGGAATAATTTGTGAATTTTTGTGAAAATCCGAAGGTAAAATCCTTTTTTTATGAAATTTTACCAAATAATTCATGCAAAATTTTGATAGTTAATTGCAAATAAATCCGCAAATAACGTACCTGCGGATTTATTTTAAAAGCTACATTACCTAGGGATTTACTTGAGAATCTTCGTGGGGAATACTTTGTGAAATTTTTCGTGAAAATCCACAGGTAAAATCCCTTTTTTATGAAATTTTACCAAATAATTCATGCAAAATTTTGATAGTTCAACGCAAATAAATCCGTAAATAATGTACCTGTGGATTTATTTTCGCAGCTAACTTACCTAGGAATTTGATAAATTCGCAGGTAATAATTACCTACGAAGGTATTTCATTTAGATTCTAATTGGTAAGAAAATCCGCAAGTAATCAAATTACTTGGAGATTTTACCACACTATCCCTATGAAAATCTCCAGGTAATAAGTACTTTTCTTGTAGTGCAACTCTATGAAAAAGTCTTAAAGTGAGAACTAATTATTTGTGAAAAGAGGAATAATTCATTAAATTCATGCATGAATAGTGTGATCTTTATTTATTTAGTGTAAGCATCACTTGTTTATTTAGTTTCCCACTATTTCTCCACTTTTGTTAGAGAGTTTAGGGAGTGCTTTACCCAGACTTCTCGATACGAATTTAGATTTAGTTAGACTCTAATACAGATACCAGATAATAATTGGAAAACTAAGAGAGAAGAAAATATATCACTATGTGTCTCTAATGTGAAGAATTTAAACACCGTTTCCTAACATGAATCACATACTTTTGGTCTTTAGAGCCCGTTTGGAATTACTGTTACAAAACTGCTTATTTTAGAAACACTTTTATAAAATGGCTATTTAGAAAAGTGCTTTTAAAAAAAAAGTTTGTGTTTGGTAAATTCATTTGAAAAGTATTTTTGATAATCAAATTGTGTTCGAATAATCTTTTTCAAGAAGTGTTTTTTTGAGACAAATGTCCAAAAATGACATCTTTATTACTAAAATCAATTTGTAGAGAAAACTTATTTTAAATATCTATTATAATATTTTTAATTATTTTTTTAATTTAATTAAAAAATACATTCTCTAAAATTTTCAATCAATTTTATATACATAAATACATTAAAAAAAATTAAATAGTGATATATTACTTAAATAATTTAAATATTACTTAAAACATCAAACAAAAATGAATACAGAAGTTATTTCATAAATTAAATCACTATATATGAAAAAATTAACGACAAAAATAATTAGCCCTTCATACATCACAAAAATTCTCAACGATTTCATCCCTAATTTCATCACGCAATGTCTCCATACTTGTAAAACATCTGACTTGTATTTCTGAAGGTATACCAAAAGGCTAGTTTGCTTCTTCGATCTCTATGATGATGTCTTCGTTAGCATTATAGTTAAACTCTTTATGAGTAGTAGAGCGTTGTCGTATGAAATTATGTATAGCCATAGTAGTTGTAATGTGATTCATCTGTCAATTGTTAACATAATTTATATATTCTTTAGTCATCATCATCAATGATTATTTTCAATTTATTTAAATAAAATGAGTGAAAATAAAATAATAATATAATATAAATCATAAAGAATTATGACATAAATATGAAATATAAATTCTTAAAAATTAAACGTTAATCAAACTTGTAAGATATGTTAATTAATTAATAAGGTATATATATATGTGTGTGTGTGTGCGTGTGTGTGATAGGGATATTTTTGTCATAAAAAAATAATTTTCTACTTCTGGTTTTGCTTATTTTGAGAAGCAGATTTTTTTTTCTGCTTCTTCCTTTTTTCTGCTTCTTCCTAGAAGCAGAAAAACTGCTTCTACTTATTTTTAAAAGCACTTTTTGCAAGTTTACCAAATACCCTTCTTTTTCAAAAAAATATTTTTTTCTCAAAATAAGTGCTTATTTTGAGAAATAAGCAATCCCAAACAGGTTATTAGTCCTTGAATAGCTTATCTCCTATACAAATCTTTGTAAAAGGTAAATTGCCATACATTAAACAATAGAATTTAGGATCAACATATTCAAAAAGAAAGTAACCGGAAACAAAAGAAACCCACCTTTTGATTACCCTTTATTATCAGTTTGCCAAGTCAAAATAGGTTATATTTTAATTAAGAATTAAAGTATGAAGAGAAATTTAAATTGTGCTTATGTTTTATCTCTAGGCAAGCTTGACTTGAATATGAAGAGAAATTTAAATTGTGCTTATGTTTTACCTCTAGGCAAGCTTGACTTGAATAGTTTTTGATTCTTAAGCTAAGGCGGTGATAATTTCTTAACGATGACTTGAAGCATTACCATCTCGACAAATTGCAAAAAATACGTTGTTAGGTAAAACAAACTTCCTCATAAATTTACCAACTCTTCTCTCCATTCTCAAGCACTTCACTCATTTCTCCTTGCCCCTCTCCCTTTCTATGCTCAACATCATGTGTGTGTCTCACGTCAATTCATAAATGACATATAAGATAAATAAAATTATTTTTAAAATAGAGATTTACGTTAGCATAAATGTTATATCTATTTAAATGATATGAATAAAAAGTATATTTTAGCATAAGCACGCTGCACGTGTTTGTTACGTAATCCTTTACAATTTTACTGATACCAAGATAAAAATTATATGAAATTAAATAGCAATTCACATTAATATACATGCAACATTAATTTAAATAATAAAAATAAATGAACAATATAGTGATAGTGACATACTCAATATAATCACATATGTGGAGTATAAGGAGGATAGAATACATACCTTATCAATATCTTTGTAGGGTAGAGATGTTGTTTTCGAAAGATCCTCAACTCAAAGCTCGAAAAACAACACATTCTATGAAAATTTAAAATATATAGAAATATCCATGAGATAAATAAATAGAACAACAAAGGTACAAGCAGGGGCGACTCAAGAAAATTTGTGGCCTAAGGACAAAATCTAACCGAGGCCTTAACTTTTTAAGAAAAATTAATTATTTTTATAAAGTCTACTTTTAAAATTATATAATCAATTTCTTCTAATAATTATTTTTTAATTAATAAAATAGTCAATGCATTAATTTCTTGAGACATAGTACTTGGACTAGATATATCAAACTCTTTCTTAATTTTTTGATATATAAAAAATTTATTTTTTTATAAATAATATTTAATTATTTTTAAAAATCTGTAATCTATTATTACTAGAAAGAAAAATGAGGCCCCTCAAATTTGGGGACCTAAGGCGGACGTCTTTTTTCCGAAAGGATAAAGCCTCCCTTAGGTACAAGAATAATTTATCTCATCATTTCCTTGGGTCATTTATCAATGCGTATATATATATAAAATTCAAACTGCATACTCTAAGATAAATTTCATACAAAACCTCAAGATTGCTTAGTACAATTGATGAAAAAAGTAAATTGGCATTTGATTATAAAGAAGAACTACGACTATCTAAACTAATTGGCCTTCGAAGGAACATGTGGCATCAGTATTAGTTGATGAAGTGTGACAAACCTATTGTGTCAAGCAAGGTGAGACAAGTTGAGACAAAATTGTTGTTGATGATGAATAATTAAGATATTGAAATATGAATATAAGTTCTGTGCATCGTTAGTGTAGAAAATATTCTACACTATCAGGTGAACTTGACTTGATATTGCAGGTTACCTAATGTTTTCTTTTTAAATTTTTATGTAAATAATTGGGTAACCTTCAATAACAGGCCAAATTAGCTGATAATGTAGAATTTTTTATTCACTGACAGTGCACAGAACTTAAATATTAGAAAACCAATCATAATCCCAAGCATTTTTGCCTTTAGAATAAAGATCTTTGCCTTTTTATTTAGGTAAGAAATCAAACAAAGACAAAGAGGTATATGTATAATAGACATCTAGTGAACATAAGACATATATTAGGAAAATTATGGAAGCTTTTTAAAATTGGGAAACTTGAAGTATTATAGTTATAAGTAAATAATGATTTTTAAAATTTGTCTATTGTGAAATATCTAATGAAGGACAAAAAGTTTAAATCACTTCCAAATGATCTTTACATTTTTAATATACTGTACTTATATATTAAGTTTGTTTTGTAGTAAGTAATATTTGAAGAGAGAAATATATTTTGAGAATATTTATCATGCCTTTGAGAGTCGCATATTAGTTCTCATAAAGTAAGAAACACCTTATTATCTTAACATTTTACCTTTTAGTTGAGCAATTCATTTCTTTCCTTTTTAGCTGAGCAAATATCTTCAACTAGAAATTAATTTTAATTTAATTTTATTTTGGATGAGACAAAATTTACTATTTTTTTGGGATTGATCCTGTCACGTCAAAGGACGATGAATCCTTCGACATTGTTTGACCAATTTCAAGAGGATTTGTCATCATAATCGTAATTATTATCCTTTTTAGGGCGATTGTAATTATTTTAGGCACAATGTCGCTTTTAGAAGAGTCATTATTCAACTTTATTTTGAACAATATTCTTCTATAGTATGAGGAAATAAATTTCACGGGTGGTACTTGTCACGATCCCAGACTATCCTCTAGTCGTAACACGGTACTTAAAGTCACAAGTAACCTCAAGCTAACCCATGGTATGGCATGACACTAAGCCCCTATTTTGCCATAAGAATTTTTTACTTTTTTTTTTACACTTTATCTCAAAAGTGGTGTTTAACCATAAGAATTTCAAATACACCTCCAGGTTGTATTTGGAAAGTGAAAACAAGTGAAACTTATTTTCACTTTTTTCACTTTTACTCTTTGTCACGATCCAACCTATGGATCGTGCGGGGCACCTACCTAATCTACCCTAGATAGGACAACCCTTACTCAACAATTCAAAGTTACTACAGTATTCACTTAGTCAATTTATATCTGGCATATGAATAACTAATCAATAGTTTCAAATACAATTGCCCAATTAAATTTGTTCCACAACTAGTTTAATACATCTAATACATAAAATAAATGTGATAAAATAACTACAAAAAACTCCTCAGAACCTAGCAGTACAAGAGCACTAGACAAGGAGTAAGGACATCCATTGCACAAAATTCATGCAAGATAGAGAGGGCAGGAGCTGTTGTTGAGTGATCAGCATCGCTTCTATAAAAACTCCACCTAACATGCACCATGGCTATACCCTCAATTGGAGATATAGTAAGTGTAGCATCAGTACAACCACACGTATTGATAAACATCATCAGTTGACCAATGTTAGAAATAAATAACATCAATAATAAAATAGAGAGAACTCATAAGATCACGTAAGGTTCTAATTCTAAATCCCCGATTAGAGAATCCTCCACACTTAATTTTAGCATCTATGTGACCTACCTACTATTTAACATTTTTGATATCTTTGTCCTCTGACTACCCATTTTAGCTTATACTTTCTCTACTCCTAACTATCTTACTCTTAGAATATTTACAACTCTTAATCTACCAACACCCAAATTCTCTCGATACTCACAATCACAAGACATCACAATACCACAAAACTTGAAATCAGAACTCTACCAATCATATCCTACCATAACCAGTTCTCTCAAGGTACCATAGATTCTTATCTCCAACTCGATCTGCACAAGGGACCACATACTATCGTAGACCCTCCTATGAAATTTACCACAGCATGAACATGCAAAAGAATATATAAAATAGAATTACACTCAATACATATGAGTGAGTACATGTATGCAAGATGTGCGCACCATTTCTCCTCATATCTTTTCATGAATCTCATCAATATTATCAACATCATATTGTAATAACATAGTACCCGATCTATTATCACAATAATTTTTATTCGTAACGGCGCGGTACCCGATCTATTATCATAATATTTTATATCTGTATTGATATTATATTCGACCCATGTCAGAATAATTCATATCCATACCAGCGTAGTACCTGACCTATCATTCTACAATATCATCATAATGCATATGAATGTAAGAATGCAATCAATAAATCATAAGTCATGCAAAGATACAATCATAGGTGTTCGGTTCATGAACAAGCATAGGCCAAGCTAGTCTAGCTACTGCAACAAAATCATAGCTTATTTTAAGCAGAGGCCTTAATCTATACATATGTATCTATAAACATCATATACCATAGACCCTATGGGGCTTTCATGACCAAATTTTATACTATCACCTACTTTCTCTCTGTCCACATCCTAACTTTATATTTTTCACATTATTCTACAATCCTCCCTAACTATTTCTAATGGAAAAGCTTATTCTTTTCCTTACAACATTTACTAATTTATGTCCGTTTATTAGTTATGAGATTCATTTATGCTAATTACCAACCCCAACTTGCCATACTTTACTATTTAACCCCTTTTCTTAGTGCAATCTAAACTTGTATGACTTTTAGAATTAATGGAGTTCCCTTAATTTCTCTTTTTTATATCCCTTATAGTCTTGTTTAACTTTCTATTATATTCAAACCTCAGAAGATGTTAAGCTACGCGTATTTGCTCTACCATTCTATCCGCCTATAAGACCTTGTAAAGTTCTCTTGTAGTCTGAGCCTTAGAGCATGTCAAGCAAAGTGTAATTCCAGCCCTAAAAGATTGAGAAGTGACTTCCCAAGTGATTGGTGTTTAAACCATATAGAATTTTCTTAAATTTGACTTTTTGTCATGTAGAGGATTATCTTTTCAACGATACCAATTTAATCTGGTATTGGGGTGAGAAGTTATGATCGTTTTATAGAGAGTTGTCGGAACTGCCCGGGTGCGACGGATGATCCAACGGACCATCGAGTCTATGACGGACCGTCGCAACCAAGGCAGTAACTCCCTTTTCTGGCCCAAGTGCGACGGCCAAAATGACGGACCATCAAAGGCTGCGACGGACCATTGCGCTTAGGCAGTGTGGCCTCATCCAGGCCAATGTGCGATGGATGACCTGACGGGACGTCAAGCTAGCGACGGACCATCGCTTTAACCATCGTAGCCCCCGTTCAGTATTTTTAAGTCCTTTTTAAAAGGGGCTTTTGGGTTCTTTCCCTTTTAACCCTCAGATATATTCCAAACAAACTTGATAACCTCATTATCTCCCAAAACATCTAAAGGCTAGGGTTTCTCCCTCAAGAGAAAATCTAAAATCTTTTTCCAAAAAATCCAAGAATTCACCATAGATTCTACAAATTGAGTTGAGATCTGAGCTCCCCAAGTTCAAGGGTTGCAAGAACCCTCTCCCAAGAGTAAGAAGAAGAGTTTAAAGCAAGCTTGTTCATTCAGTTTCATAATCTAAGGTATGTGGGGTTTTGAACAAGGGTAATCCTTTCATCTTTGTTCCCAAAGGATTATTTAAACTATGATTTTCTGCAATCTATGAGATTTTACATGAATTTGAATTAGGGGTTTTCACCTATTATTATTGATTGCAATATTTTGATGTTTCCCATAAATTGAGAGTCTAATGACATGATTTTTACATGTTTTCTTAAGAAATTGCAGCTGGGTCTATACCCCATGACTTTAATCCTTGAGAAGTTAATAGTTGAAATGTTTGAGATATTTAAGTATATGAGTATGTTGAGATTTTGAGATAAACTGCTGAAATTTCCAGATTTCTACATAAGTTATAAATCTAAATGCTATCTATCATGCTTTTGATGAGTTTTAACTTGAGATTGAATTATGGGTTACTAAGCGCTACTTAAGACTTGAAATTTTATGAACTATTGTGCTATAAGCACCCATGATTTGAGTATTTTGAGATTATTGAGAAATGTTTTGACCTAATGGTCATTGAGTTTTGAAATCCACTCTACTACATGATATTACAAATTTGATTATTGGATTTTTGCTGAACCATGAGATTATTTTAAAGTGGATTTCCATGAGATGAGCGAGATAAACTAAAGGGACTAGTATTTAACACCGAGTTGGGTAAGTTACTATGGTTTCTTATGCCAGAACTACATGCCACTGTAGCTTTGAGATTTTGGGCCTGAGGCCGAGATAAGTGATCATTGAATTGAGGTTATACTCCCTGGTAAGATATGACGCTCCTCCCCAACGTGGGGTCTCTTTCTTAGGAGGACAAAATATTGGAATCCATGTAGCTCACATGTTTTATGTTGGTTAAGAGAACCTCTCTTGATACAAGTTATTTTCCTAATAGTAAAGTTGCAGATTTGCTCCCTAAGACTAAAGTATTTTCCCCTAAAGCTTGAAAAGAGATGTTTTCCTAAAGTGAATGAAATGTGTTCAAGCATGTTTCAAAGTTATATGATTTCGAATTCCGAGTACTTGAGTTCAAAAGAGTTATGAATTCTTGAGCATTAAAGAAGTTTTACTGTCCATGAGACATATGAATGAGTTGAAAGTAGTGTTTAAAGTTTCCTTTATCCTATGGGCAATGAGAATAAGAGAAGATTACAAATTTTAAAGCTAAAAGTATAATGACTCACGAGATTGTGTTACATGCTCCATTCTACATGATTCATGAGATTTACATTTTATAATTATTCAAGCCATGTGATTCATTACTTATTGCATGCATGATTAGATCAAAGAGTATTGATATTGTTTTATATAAATTCATGCACTCCTATATACTCAGTACATTCTCAAGTACTGATCTATATATACGTCTATGTGCTACATTATCTTATAATGTAGGTTCAGGTGCTCAGTCCCATCCTCGTCAGTGAATTTTGAGTACCTCTGTCTATATTCCTATAGTGGTGAGTCCTCATGGTTCAAGGACCTATCTTCAGACATTTCTAGATTTAAGAGACTATGTTTTTACTTTCAGTTCATTTCGAGTTAGTTGGGGACCTGTCCCAACGGCTCTCTAGTCCATGGATTAGTAGAGGCTTTGTCAGACTAGTTATTAGATTGTGGTTGTGTTGAGGTTTCTGGTATTGCTTGGTTGTTTGGACCGAGATTTTCTCTGTATTTTCTTTCATATGATATGACTATGCTAGTGTTTGAATTATTTCATCTTGAAATGAGTGTTATTAGTAGAAATAGGCTCAAAGGGTTAGCTTGGGGCTACTTGTAGCCTTAAGCACCGTGTGACATCCTGGGAGGTGATTTTGGGTCGTTACACCGCCCCTTACCACAGTTAAAATGCCAACATAATGTATAGTAATAAAATATATTAAGACTAACCGGATTTTTAAACGTGTCCATCTATCAAATATTAGTGCTTGATGGACTAATGAATAAAATTTTTGACATTATTACTAATATTAGATGTATCTAGCCCAAGTTTAGTATCTACAAAGTAAACTATAAGTTACCTCTTAGACAAAACATACTGTTGCATAGAGGAGTGAGTTGCTCCAAGTGTGCTAGAATATTTTTATGTGGGGTTCCCTTCAGATGTGCCTTAAAACTGCTCTTATGAATCTTTCCCTTTGAAATATCATGGTTGGAGGGATAGAACTTTTCAGAGTATTTTTGGAGAAAGGGTCAACCAAGGGAAATAAGGAGAAAAAGTGTTTTTACTAATTTCTTGGTGGAGTTACTTCTTTCTACCTCTATAATAGTTTCTTTTATCATTGTAGCATTACTGCTGCAGCAGTAATCCGATCGATGTAGCGATTATCAAAAGTTCATCCTAACCCCCTTTTGGGTTTCTTGTCCTAATTTCTTTGGGTTTTATTTTTCTTTCTGATTTAATTTTTCCTAGGTCCATTTTGAGCCAAATACTTATCGCAAATTAGTTTTGTGGTGTTTTCCCATATTACGATGATTTGGGTCGTTACATTACATATCAATTTACCCATCATTTGTCCATGAACAATCCTAAGGGTGAGGTATGAACATTTGCATGAGCTCTCAATGGATTTTAACTATAATAAGCAAGTATCAATGTACTACCTAATCTAGGCCTGACAGTTATTCCCATATCTTCCTCGAGTGGATTTACACAATTAATTTGTTAGATTATTAGTACTATAATTACCTTAGCATTCTATATCACCATAACACAAGAAAGGCAGGATGAACTTAGTTTTGGAAATTTTTTACTAGTGCAGTGGTAACTAATCGTAGTAGTGGTTCATAACAATTTACATATAGGTGGAAGTTCATTTCCCTATTTTCATAAAATTCTCTCAATCGTCTCTGCGAAATTGATGTGCCTTGGAAACATGGAACATTCAATGCTTAAATGAGGAATTTATGCTTGGACTTAGGTTATTTTGATAGATATGTTGTGTTTGTTGCATGAGTGCAGGTAAATCAGGTAGAAAGTCACTTGAGTTGAAAATTAGAAGATATGTTCCTGGAAAAGATTAAGTACTGGTCAGGCTATGAGTCATTAAGACACTATACGACTAGTAGCCCAGCTAGTAAGAAGAATAGTGACTACTAGTTAAGCTGGGGAGTCAAGGATAACCATGACTCATAAAGAGTAGATACGAGTCATAGTGCGAATATGTAATGACCACAGTGATCTATGCTAAGGTCCAGAATTAACGTCACCAAAGACTATGAGTCGTAAGGACTGACTACGACTCGTAATGAGACTAGTGCGCAAGGTCCTGAAGTTTGAGGATCAGGTGATACTGAGTAAAGACCATAAGCCATAAAGACTGACTATGAGTCGTAGTGATGAATCGTAATGACGATAGAAGATTGAAGCCCAGAATATGAAAGTTCACTAGAATACCTATGACTAGCAGAATACGACTCGCAAGGAGACCTTACGAGTCGTAATATTTGCTGATTTACTTTTCCTATTCTATTTTCATTCGAATTTTCTTATTATTTTGAGATACTATAAATACCTTAGGGTTATTCCTTTATTAGGTGGCATACTTTTCCAATACTTTTGATACTTTTTACATACTTTGATTATTGAGAGTTTGTTCTTGAGATTTTGGTTTCGAATTTAATTGGAGATTTCAGATTTTATTCTTTCATTATTGTGAAATTAATTGCATGACTTCTTCATTAATTATCATGGATTATTGTATAAACATGAGTAGCTAAATTCCTTGACTAAGGTTGTGGGAAACCTGATGGATTAGCTATGTAAGAGAAGTGGGAGATTTATTTATTCTACTATAATTACGTGTATTGCAATCTTCTTTGTGTTAACTGAACTCAAGCTACTACAAAAGCTTGGGAATTGCCTGTATTCGAGAAAGTCCTCACAAGAGAATTTAAGATTGGGAAAAAGAGATTACAACAGTGATTCGAGGCTATCAACCCTTGTCTAATCAACTCGAGACTTAAAATGTGAGAGTTGTACTGAGGTTATAGGCAAGGGATAGCAAGGCAACACTTTGAAACTTATAAGGAAAAGGGTGAGATCTATCAACACGTTAACAAGACGGTTGATAGTACATAGCTTGTCAACTTTGCATCAGAGTAGTAGATTAGGTGGATTGAACATGAGAATCTTACATAGTTGGAAGCCAAGGGGAACACAATCCAAGTTTTTGTCTTCTTTTGTTTGTAAAATCAAGAATTGAAGTTCGCTATTTATTACTATTGACTTTTAAATTCCCCTATTTACTTTTCTTCATTGCCAGAGAATTTAGTCAAGTTTGAGACTATTTAGCGTATTCCCTGTGGGTTCGAACCCAACCTGAGTTGGGTTACTATATTTGGCATTGATCGTAGCATACTTCTTTGGAGATTAGTTTTGGGCGACATTAAATTTTGATGCTGTTATCGAGGATCTTATGATGTGAACTATTGATTGAAGTTGATAGAGTTTGTAATTTTTTATTTTTTGTCTTTTGTTGGGTATACACCTGCTATATGTAGTTTTGATGATGAGCAGCTAAACTGCAAGGGACCAGGTCCCTGAATGTACAACGTATAGTACAATTGGCATACGGTTTCTGCATAATTTTGTCCTCTTATGTAACAAACTTGCAGGTGCTATTTTGTACTGACTTAGACAGCTGGTCCAATGATATTTTATCCCTAATCATCACTCAACTTTAAAAGAAAGGAGAATTCTTTTTATCAAATGGTTTTTACAAATTCTAAAGAGTGAAAAGAGAGGCAAGAAAACCCCATTTCTACACTGCTCAAGTTCTTTGCTGTTTGTATATGCTTAAATAAATTTTGTTCTTGAGTTAGTGCTTAATTGTAATTGAACTACTTATGTTATAAGAGTATTGGTTTCTCTTTGAGTAGAGAGTGCTTAGGTAGAGTTGCCTAAGCTTGTCGCTAGTTAGAGTTAACCAATTTTTGAGGGGAAACTTAGCAGAGGTGTCAAAGTGTGCTTGCAATAGAGGTATTGCAAGTAGAAGGAACCTAGAGTTAGGTTCATAATCGAGTCTATAATCAAGAGGTTGGATATAGTGGATTGTTTGGTGCTTGTGAGGGCAATTCATGGTTTTCCCTTTTTGGGTTTCCACGTATAAATCTTGTATTCTTATATTTTTGCATTGCCTCTATATTTTTAGCACCACCTAATTGCTTTACTCTCTATTGCTTGATACTGACCTTGAAGGACTTGGTCCTTTACCGTATGGAGCAACCCACAAAAGGTTATATCAATTGTATCAGAGCAAGTTCACTCTAAAAGGTTTATACTTAGAGTGATTTGGTTATCATAGAAGCTATAACCAATCTAGGGGTGGAGAAAAGGGAAACAGAAAAGAAAAGATTCCTGATCGTAAAGTCTTAGAGTCAGATCCAGGTGATGAAAAAGAAGTGGTCAGCATAGCAAAAGAGATGGTAAAATTCAAGGTTGTCATATAGATAGTTGCTCTAAAACGTTCAAGAAAAATTTCCAAATGCAAAAGAATAATCAAAATTAGGAAAAAGAGTGTTTGATGAGCAATCTAAAGAAAATAAATGATGAAGACAAAAAAGGGAAGAAATAAGCTTCAAGGCTTCAAGTTGATCCTGAGGAAAGATTTAGGGATTCACCAAGACACCTTATGTCTGCGCTTTACTAGAATGAAAAATTAAAAAGGGACCTGGTCTGTCTAAGAGAAGAGCTTAACAAGTCCCTTAACTGGACAACATCTATACAAATTCTCTCTAGTCTGACTAGTCAAGGTGTTAATGATGACAAAGGACTAGGATATCAAGGAGAATTTCAACCTGCTAGGGGGCCAAAAAAGACTATCAATAGTGCTAGAAGTAGGTTTTCAAATCTAAGGACAATTATTATGAAAAAAATGGGCACTCTAAAGGGATCCATCAAAGCTGGAAAAGTGAAAGAATGATAAAATTCAGATATGCATGGGAGGATAATACATATCCAAATAGATTCAAGTACTTGAATAAGATAAAGAAGAATACTATACCTAGATGGGCCAGTTTTGGTCACACCACTATCTACTTGCTGGGAACTCAAACTCAAGTGGGTTCCAAAATCAAATAAGTAATCATGGTTCCTGGGTAGAGAAAGGGGACTGCAGTCGGGAGTATTCATTAAAAGTGAGTGTTCAAGGTTTAACCTTTGAAGATCTGACTATGTTCTCTCTCTCAAGGCTCTCCAAGGTGGGAGTGTCATAATTTGAAATAGTTAGTTTCAAGGGACCTGGTCCTTAAAAAACTTCTCTTAAAAGAAGAAGGTTTAGCAAGAGGCCAGATTATGGATTGGTCAATCCAACTCAACCTGACATGTGAATGAATATAACTCTAAGAATTGGCTATGCTAAGGACGCAGGTATCCTTGGTAGAATAAGTGTCTGATAATCTAACACTACTCCATACCTTTATAGGTACATACTTATAGGAACAGCTTAGGAGGAGAACAGTTAAAGCCATCATATGTATAGAATTCAGTCAAAAAAGGAAGGGACATGGTTCTATCACTTAGGTCAGTGCCTTCACAACAAGCTCAAAATAATCATAGAATGCTCTCTGAAAAGGCCATATATGTTCTCTCTTATAAAAGTGTCAATTTTTGTGCAAAATAAGGTACCACAATTTTTAGGTCTAGAGATGTCAAATTAAAAGGAAGTTTTTTTTAATGACATTGATCAAGTTTAGAAATTGCAATTAGAACTTCTTGTCTTTTATTCTTAAAAATTTGTCTGAATCATCCTTCCAAATCCAGTAGGCTTCTTTAAACCAAACTGATCCCTTACTCTCTCTTTCTTTACAATATAACAAATGGTCGATACTACTACTTCTTCAAACCCAGCAAAAGACCCTAGAGTAAATAAAATTCCAGAGAGTAAACTTGGACATTCTCAAGTTAAACATCCTGATTCCTCTGAAAATGAAATAATAGAAAATATCACCTTTAGTCCTTAAAAGTAGATTGAGTCATTTATTCTAATTGAATCTTCCTTAGAATGTTTTGAACCCATAATTGAGTCTGTATCCATTGAACCTTCCCTAGCCTTGGAGGTTTATGCTTAGCTAATCATGATACATAATCTAAATCAAGGGTTTGGTCACTAATGGACCAAGAATTTATCGACCTAAAATAACTTTTTCTCCAGGGAATTCAAAGCTATCTGAAAATTTCCTATTTGCTAGGTCAATTGAAAAATTTGAAAAATCCAACTCCTCTGAAATGATTCAAACACCTAGTTCTCCTACACCCTTAGATTCAAACCCTATATTTGCTTAGGTATTTGGTGAAGAAATTCTGGTAAAAAGGGTTAATCTTTTCTCAAATGAGAACTGGGTAGCTAAAAATCTACTCTTGCTTGCATATGAAAACAAAGAAAGCTCAGTTGGTGGAGTGGAACAAGAAGTAGGTAATACTAATAAAGTAAATGGGGGAAAAGACATATTGATGCCTACTAAAGAAGGAAATGAGGAGGGTAAGGATGAAGTTCCTCTGAGATGGATTATGAAAAAACTAAGGGAAAGTAAATAAAAGGAGAAAATGACAGTCTCTAAGCTAAAAGTGACCAGAACCTATTTTACAAGAGGTTCAAAAAGGAAAATAATGGAGGATTCCATGAAGATCGAAAAAGCTTCAACCGTGAAAAGAAGATGACTGAAGAAATATTTTGCAGTAGAGGAGAAAGAAAATGTGAAAGTTATGGAGGTTGAAAAATAGGAGGACATAGAGTCAATAGTTGTTGCAGCTACTGAAGAAACAAAATTGGAAGTTGAGAATGGTGAGAGGACTAGGTCCTCTAATTCAAAAATTAGTAGCTCTATTGGAATGAGACAGAAACATATAACTGACAAGAAAAGAATAGACTCTGAGGGACTTGGTCCCAAGAAGAGAAAAATTGATGAAGAATAAGAACTAAGTAGTACACCCAAAAGGAAGGAAAGTAAAAATATTTACAGAAAAAAGGGGATTGGAAACCTGACAACACAGGAAGTTATGTTAGGAAGAGTGTTTGATCCAAAAATTTATGAGAAACCTGGGATGGTAGAACTAGTAGAATATGTGTGGCATCAGGGTTGGTCACATCTACTAGAAGAACCAACTCCTATTGTTTTTGAAGGTGAGGTGAGAGAATTCTACTACTCTATGGAATTCTTATATGATGGATAGAGTTTGACTGCTCAAGTGCAAGAAAAGACTCTTAAGCTGGATAAAGACACTCTAGGAAGGATCCTGGATGTACCTGTTGTAAGAATAAGAACTATGGTAAATCAACGACCAACCACTGAATTCATGATTGAGGAATCAAAGGTAGGTGGATCTCAATAGCTGTAGTAAAAAAGTAGTTTCTAAAAAGTAAGTTTTAGCTGGCATTTGAGTTCATCAACAAGGTAGTGTTGCCGAGATCTAAAAAGAAACAATTGCCTCTAGTGTTGACTTATTCTTAATTGAATCCTTGAGCAAGTTTGAATGAATAAGCCTTCTAGCTCTAATGATAGAGCATATGCATAAAGTGATTCGTGAAAAAAAAGAAAAACATGGAATGACATATGGATATCTCTTAAACAAGGTATTTGAACATTATGGTATAAGTGGAACTAAGGGAACACCTTAGACAGCTATGCAGATGATCAACTTGATAACACTTCTGGAGAATGAATGCATAGAGGAAAAATCTGGTCCAGTGTCTCAAATTTCTGAGTTATTAACTATTCAAGAAAGTTTGGGAAAGGAAATGAAGAAATTACGGATCAAGATGGCTACCAAAGATGTGGAAATAGTGCCCCTAAAGTTGCAGAATCAAAAAGTGTCCTTTGAAGAAACAGGTGCCACAAATGAACTTGCAGCTAAAAATGCAACACTTCTGGCAAAAGTGGCAGAACTGACTGGTGAAGTATAGGAATTGAATGCTGAAGTAAAGGTTTTCACCAAACAATTTTTGGATGCTCACAATGCTAGAAATGTAAGAATGGAGATGCTTTTTAGCTCCTTTTCCCAAAAATCTCTCTCCACCTAAGTCTCAATATCACTGTCCCCACTGTCACTTTCATATTTTGCTCCTTGTGTTGGCTCTTAAAGACAGTATGTTTTATGCATTACTTTAAGTATGATTACATTGACACTAATATTTATTTTGGATAATGAATGAATTTCTGCCTGTGTGCTTCATTTGTTTCCTTATCTTAAGATGTTATTCATGTGTTAATCAGCTTACTTATCTTTACTCTTGGTTTACTATTAACCCTTTTCAATGATACCAAAAGGGGGAATATATGCTGACTTTATATGAAAGGTACAGATGTGTGATAGGGAAGTATGTGTGAGGGGGAAGTTTTTGACAGAGGGAAGAAATACAATAGACCAAATGAATTGAAGGTGAAAAATGACAGCAGGAATGCACCAAATGAAATAAAGGTTGATAATGACAAGGGGAAGGGTTTGCTGCAAGATGACAACAAGGGATTAGGTCCTTATGTTGCTTGATGAAGAGAAAGCATGATGATAAGGGGAACAGTCATCTTCGGGTTGTATTCACTTTGATTAAATGTGATGAATGTTCATTGATGCTCAAATTATATGGTTTGGTTTGTCATTATCAAAAAGGGAGAAATTACTATAGGTCATTTTTATGATGAGCAGCTAAACTACAAGGGACCAGGTCCCTAGATGTGCAACGTACAGTACAGCTAGCACACAGTATCTGCATAATTTTGTCCTCTTATATGTAACAATCTTACAGGTGCTATTTTGTACTGACTTGCAAATTGGTCCAATGATATTTCAACCCTAATCATCACTCAGCTATAAAAGAAAAGAGAAGTTTATTCATGAAATAGTTTTTACAAATTTTAAAGAGTGAAAAAAGAGGCAGCAAAACCCTATTTCCACACTGCTCAGGTTTTTAGCTATTTGTATATGCTTAAATAGATTTTTTTCTTGGGTGAGTGCTGAATTGTAACTGAACTACTCATGCTATAAGAGTAATGTTTTCTCTTTGAGTAGAGTGTGTTTACGTAAAGTTTCCTAAGTTTGTCGTTGGTTAGAGTTAACCAATTTTTTAGGAAAACTTGCTATAGATGTCAAGGTGTGCTTGCAATAGAGGTATTGCAAGTAGGAGAAACCTAGAGTTAGGTTCACAGCTGAGTCTGTAATCAAGAGGTTGGTTATAGTGGATTGTTGGGTGCTTGTGATGGAAAGCTGTGGTTTTTCTCTTTCTGGTTCCCACATAAAAATCTTGTGTTCTTACTTTCTTGCATTGCCATTATATTTTCAGCACCTCCTAGTTTCTTTACTACTCTATCACTTGAGATTGACCTTGGGGGCCCTGGTCCCTCATCATGTGGAGCAACCCCTAAAACATGATATCAACACTGGTGTATGCCTAGCACCAATAGTTAAGAAAATCCCTTACTCCCTATTAATCCTGAATCGGGGAGAATTTTACAAACACCATCAATGATGTCAGAGCAAGTTCATTATGGTGTTCCTATTAGGGTTTGAGATCCTTGGAATGCACCTCTTTCCTTACCTGTTGATCCATAAAATATTACCAATAGATAGATAGAGCAATTTTTAGCAGGGGTAGCTGAAGAGAGAAGAGTAGTTGAGGAAGCCCGATTGGCTCAATAGGTATATCTAGCTTTTCTAATATCGGTAGATGATCAACGAGTACCACTCAATACAAATCATGTATAGGGCGTGATGGTAGAGCTAGAGTTGTCTAGCCTATCAGTATCTACAACCATATGATAAAGATGAAGACATGGGTTATGTAGAGCTTGCTGAGACTGGTGCCATTTTTCCACCCACTTTACCCGCTAATATGAAGTTTGATATTACCAGTTTAATGATCCAACCGCTGAATCTAAAGGTTGTATTCTCGGGGGTAGTAATAGATGATACAAACATGCCTCTAGAAAATTTTACTTGGATATGCACTTCATATACTATCACTGGGGTAGATCAGGAAGCATTGAGGTTACAATTTTTCGCTTTTTACTGATAGGGAGAACATCTTAGAGCCTCAATCACGACATGGAATAAGCTATGCAGATAGTTTTTGAATCTATTTTCCCTCTTTCTAGGATGCTATAGTTAAAAAATGAGATTTATAATTTTTGGTAGTTACCTGCAGAGTCTATATAAGAAGCATGGTTTGGTTAAAAAAGAAGCTGATCATAGTACCCTATCACAGGATTCCAGGATCCAATCTGTTGGAAATATTCTATAGATCCTTGAATGTTAGTTCTTGGGCAATGGCAGACACAATATCCAGAGGTGCGCTTATGCATCTGTGTTGGGAGATGGCTCAATATATGCTAGATGAGGTTTATATCACTAGTCGAGGATGGCACACTCTGGAGATTTATAGAGAAGATATCACATTACTATTGGAGATATAAGTAATTACAAAGCTAGTAATGATATGGTAGCATAAGAGGTTGCACAAATTAGAACTGATATTGGGATACTTTTAAAATAATTTGCAGTAATGACGGTTGAAAGTTTCTATCTATGTTGAAAGAATTGTCTATAGATATTCTGCTAGTTGAGGTATTGGAGAAAATGCCAGGATATATAAAATTCATGAAAGATCTAGTCACTAGAAGTGGACAGTGAGCTATGAGCCTACTGACAATATTCATCACTGTAGTGCTGTTGCCTCTAAATCATTAACAGAGAAGAATGAAGACCCTGGAGCCTTCACCATTCTATGCACTATTGGGTCCTTCAACTTTGCTCAATCATTATGTGATCTTGAGGCAAATGTTAATCTCATGCTGCTGGTTGTGTTAAGCAGTTGGGTTTAGGAGCACCTAAACCAACATCTATGGGATTATTAGTGGCTAACTGGACCGTAAAAAAAACAGTTGGTATTCTATGTGATGTGTTGGTGAAGGTGGCATCCTTCATCTTCCTAGAAAACTTCATAATAATTAATTGTGAGGTGGATTTCCAAGTCCCTATAATCTTGGACAGACCCTTCCTAGCTATAGGTGGGGCATTGGTTGATATGGAGTTAGGATAGATAAGTAATCTTTAGTGTATGCCAATCAATGCGGCAACTGGATGATATGAGAGTTGTACCTATGATAGACACCATTGATGATAACGTTGATGCATTTACTGTTCCAATTGAAGAGAGGTTGGGTGTTGAAGCATTAGCAGTAGTAATTATGAATTTCAACAGTGATAGAATTGAGGAGTATGCCGAGATTGTTGGTGCTCTATATGGGAGAGGTTCTTATACTTAATCCCCAAAGAATCTTAATCTATATTTGAAAAATAGAACCACTCTCCCTGCTCATCCATCAATTGAACAACCACCAGTATTAGGGTTGAAGGCCCTTCCATACTATTTACGCTATGCTTTCCTAGGGGCCGACAACACATTGCCAGTAACTATTGTTGTGGATTTGATGGAGACTGAGGTAGAGCCATTATTATCTATATTAAAAAAGTTCATATGAGATATAGGATGGACTATTATAGATATTGTGGGTATTCCACCAGGAATCTGCACTCATAAAATCCAACTCAAATGAGACTGTATGCCGACTATTGAGCACTAGCGATAATTGAATCCTCCTATGCAGGAGGTGGTAAAGAACGAGATTATTAAGTGGTTGGATGTTGGTGTTGTTTATCCCATTTCTGATAGTAAGTGGATCAGTCCTTTTTAATGTGTCCCAAATAAAGGTGGCACTACAGTAGTGCCAAATGACAAGAATGAGCTAGTGCATATGAGACCAGTCACAGGCTGGACAGTGTGCATAAACTACAGAAAGTTGAACACATAGACCCAAAAGAGATCACTTCCCAATGCCTTTCATGGATCAGATATTGGATATATTTGCGGGAAGGGGATGGTATTATTTTCTGGATGGCTATTTAGGGTACAATTAGATCATATTTTCTCCTAAAGATCAGGAGAAGACAACCTTTACCTGCTTATATAGGATATTTGCATTCAACAGAATGCCATTTAGGTTGTACAATGCTCCAGCAATATTTCAAAGATGTATAATGTCCATCTTCTCTGAAACGTAGAAGACACCATTGAGATATTTATGGATGATTTTCTTGTAGTTGGTGATTCTTTTGATGACTATTTGATTCACTTGGACAATGCTCTACATCGATTAAGAAATGTAACTTGATAATTAACTGGGAGAAGTGCCACTTTATGGTGAAATAAGGAATTGTGCTTGGGCATAAGATCTGGAAAAGAGGCATAGAGATTGACAAGGCAAAAATTTATGTGATTGAGAAGCTGCCACCGCCAATTTTATTTAGGGGATTCAAAGTTTTTTGGGACATGCAGTTTTTTATAGGTGATTCATCAAAGATTTCTCAAAGTCCGCTAATCCTTTGTGTAAGATTCTTGAGAAAGAGGTAAAATTTATGTTTGATGAGGCATGCCTTAAAGCTTTTGAGTGCTTGAAGGAGCGGTTGGTGTCAACACCTATCATTGTGTTTCCTGACTGATCTATGCCATTTGATATCATGTGTGATACAAGTGGTGTGGCTCTAGGTTCCATCCTAGGATGAAGACAAGAGAAGATTTTGCATCCTATCTACTATGCTAGCAAGGCATTAAACCCTACTTAGAAGAATCATACTATAGCCAAACACAAGAACTACTAGCAGTGGTTTTTGCCTTTGAGAAATTTTGGTCTTATCTAATTGGCACTAAGGTTGTTGTGCATACAAATCATGCAACCTTGAGATACTTGATAGTAAAAATGATGCAAAGCCTAGATTTATCCATTAGGTTCTCTTGCTGCAAGAGTTTGATTTCGAGGTTAAAGATCGAAAGGGTACAAAAACTCAAGTTGCTTATCATTTGTCTAAATTTGAGGATGAAGTGATGCAGAAAGCAGAAAATGCACTAGAAATCAATTATACTTTTCCATACAAGCTAATTTTAGCAGCATCACAAAACCTAATTCCCTGGTTTGCTGACTTTGTAAATTACCTGGCAAGTGATCTTATGCCAAAAAATTTGTCCTTCCAGTAGAGGAAGAAATTTATGCATGTGCTAAGAAAGTTCTTTTAGCATGAACCTTATTTCTTTAGAATGTGTGCGGATGGGGTTATTCGTATATGCATCCCTAAAGTGGAGATGATGAGTATTCTTAAGGATTGTTATGCTTCACCAGTTGGGTGTCACTATAGAGGAACCTGCACAGCCCACAAGATTTTACATTATGGGTACTACTGACCGATAATTTACCAGGATAATCATGACTTTGCTACAGCTTGTGACCAATGCCAACGTCAAGGTAATATTTTGAGGCACCATGAACTTTCTATGACCCCTATCCTAGAACTAGAGCTGTTTGATGTATGGGGTGTGGACTTCATAGGGCCATTTGTAAGCTATTTTAGTATAAAGTACATTCTTGTGGCGGTAGACTGTATCTAAATGGGTGAAAGCGGTAGAGCTCCCAAATAATTAAGGTAAAAGTGTCACTGCCTTCCTGAAAAAATACATTTTTTCTTGATTTGGCATACCACAGGCAATCATTACTGATGGTGGGTCACATTTCTTCAATTGCCTATTTAGAAATCTGCTTGAGAAGTATGGTGTACGGTGAAATTCAAGAGGGGGGGTGAATTGAAATTTTTCTTCTATGAGTCAACTACTGACCCCTCACAGTCAAATCCCCTGCAGATTAGAACACTTCACAAATAGATTAAATTCAAAATAGTTAAGCAAGAAAGTAACAAGAAGTAAAGTAACAACACAAATATTTATCCTGGTTCGACACACAAATGTAGTGCCTACATCCAGTCCCCTTGGGTTTTAAAGATTCCTTAGATCGTTGAAAGTTTGGCTTGAGTACAATGATACGAAGTCAGTTCTGAAGACTTATTTTGCTCTTCAGATCTTGTGACAAAGCTTCAATTGATGTTACAAAGTTGAATCTATCCTACTCTTTATATAACAATTATAAACTAAAGTTACAGAGCTTTGTAAGACCAAGAATGAGACACTTTGAATTTTCTCTTTGAAGTTGCGTAAAAATTGTCTGTCTTCAATCTTCTTCTTTTATAGTCTTTGGCTGCTACTTGTCATAAGGAAGCCCAAGATATTTCTTCTCAATCAAGGATTTAAATGTATTCCTTGATTGTGGAAAGTAGTCGTTTGATATGTCCGTATCAGATATGTCCATAAACGGCTTTGTCACGTCCATATTAGATATGTCCGTGATCTATCCTTCTTTTTAGTCTTGATGTCCAGTGATGGTTGCGTATTTTTTTTGTTTAGATCTTTATTGATTTTTTAACTAATCTAATATGTCGTGATTATGGGATGGTTATTCTCCTTCCATTTCTAAGATATTAATTTGATTGCCTTGCTTGTTTGAGTGTCGTGATCTTCTTAAGATTGGATGTTCTTTCTTTCCTAAAGAGGTCTTCAAGATCTCACTTTTTTTATTCTTTTACCATCGGCAATCTTCCAGTATCTTGCATCCTTTTTCCTTCAAAGATTCATTCATTAGTTTGTAATTATTAAAACTTTACCTAAGGAAACTAACAATCTTCCCTTTTTTGATAATGACAAACTTAAACATCAGTTGACTTCCATGTCTGTTTAGCTCCCCTTATTTTTTTACCTTTGTGGCTATAGTTGGCTCTAATGTAATGATGGTTGACTTAGTTCCTTTGTTACCTGGCTAGTCAATGAATGCAACTAATACACAACTTCTCCCCCCCTTTGACATGATAAAAAAGGGCAGCGTAAACACAACAAAAAGAATATTCCCATCCATAAAAAAAAAGGGAAGACAAGCTAAAAAACATAGAGTTCTAGACATGCATAGTTATGGTGGAAATAAAAATATGTCAAAGAAGGAGTTTGTAGAGTCTTTATACAGGCTAGAGTGTGAGAAGGGACAGGCCCTTTTTTGAATAAAAAGTGTTCAACGTCGTTTGGTAAGGAAATAAGTAAGAGTATTGTGCATGTTAGAGCAAAAGTGATCATAAGATTTCTCCACGCTCTTGGTGAAGTTGAAGTAAGAGTTTTGAATGGAGATGACAAGCTCATTTGAGGAGGAGGAGAATTCAGACTTGATGGACTCAACTTGAGAAAACATCCTGGTAAACAATCTCACTCTTTCCTGTTTAAAGCCGTCAAAGGAGAGTCATACTTTGCCTATGTCGGTGCCTGTCTCTTTTCCCTTCTGTAGTAGCTTGGAAGTCGACTCCTTGATGCAGGCTATTCCTTCCTCGATGGCAGTGAGCCTGAGATTGATTTTTCTAGCCTTTTTATTTGCATATGACATAGATTTAGGAACAACTTTACTTACCCTGAAACATAGATTTAGGAACAGCTTTACTTACCCTGGATGTTTCAGGTCAGCTCTTAATAGATTCTTTTTTACACCATTATTTTTCAACCAGAACATATCCCATGCTTGTGAAGATCTTTGAATCATAGGTTGTAGAGACTTCTACCATTGGATAGGATGAAAGATTGATTCCATAGTAAATAAGAATCTGAGTGATGAGCAAACCGTAGTGTAAACTTGTCGAGGCATGGGAGTCAGCTGTACTTTCCATCATGTATTCACGAATCCAGGCACTCTAGTTGATTTTGTACTTTTTGATCAGGCAGTAGAGAACAAATACATCTCTATAAGTCACATTACTAAGAGACCCTTTTCGAGGAATTAAGGTGGTTGTAACAAGATAAGCCAAAATCCTATTGCAGAAACTGAGGGACAGAGGACCAAAAGTGGGGTTGTTTATGTAAGGATCTGAGACAACCTTCTTTGCTTTATCAAAACTGACTTCAAAATTCCCAATCAAGGTTTTATTCATGAAAGGGATGACATCAGAGAATTTGGTGTCAAATAATTTCTCAAATAAGAAGTCATTTAGAAAAATACGAGTACCAAGAACCAGAGTTCCCAGTTCTCCACTGTCAGGGGAAGGATGAAGATTGGAGAAGAACATGCGGATGGGATCTTAAAAATTTTTAAGGCCACATAGGTAAAACATTATTGACAATTCTTGAGCTTTGAGAAAGTGATCGATATTGCAGTGGGATTCCTTTAGGAGAGAGAGATTGATGACTCTTCCAGAAATAATGGAGCAATTCTTGAAAGTGAGAAACTTCTCCTTGTGAGAGAGAGTCCAGAACTGTATGTCCTCCATAGGGAGAGACTCAAGAGGAGAGACTCTACTTTTGTTAGAGGATGACATGGGACTAGGAGTAGTGTATTTCTTGGACACAGTCATCTGGATAGAGTGAGAGGAGGCTTCATTAGAGGTTTCAAAGAGAAGGACAAGGTAAAAGTTGGAGGAATTTAGGTTAGGAGAATTTTTGGTAAGATTAGCCATTGATCGTGTTTTTGTCATAGTAGAGAAAAAGAGAATAAAAGAGTATAAAGGAAAAAGGAGAAGAGAAAGAGATAGGATCAAAGAAGAGAGCCAAGGGTTAGAGTTTAAGATGAAAGGGGCATAGGAGTGTTGGGAAGTGAGATGGGCATAGAAGGTAATGATGAAGGAAGAGAAAAAAGTAGCGTGACAGGGGGAAGATTTGAAAGGAAAGGATGGGGGGTTAGAAGGTAGTTGATGATTTTTGTGTCAAGAAAATTTTAGAAATCCATTAGAGAATCAGTAAAATATGTGGCAGTGAGTTTTTCTACAAACAAAATCCTCATCAATAAGAAAAATATATAATTTTTTTTGGTAAAATAAGAAAAAAAGGACCAAGTAAAATATTGTGACAAAAAATATGACTCATGAGTCATTAAATCTAAATCCTTTTGAAGATATGCCTTCTATTAAAAATAAAATTAGACTAAATAAAATAATTTGTGTCCAAAAATACGACTCACAAAATACTGACACCAAATCTTTTTCTGAGAAATCAAGATTTTCTTATAAGATCCAGTTTTCTTCAAGATCATGGACATAAATCAGTTGATGCTAACACAGTACAATTAAATAGATTATTAGCACAACAGTATCATATGTTCTGGGAGCAAACTCAAGAGATAGATTAATCATCAGGTAGTGAGATAGATTAATCATCAGGTAGTCGACGCAGAACTCATAGAATTTAAGTACAACAGCTTCCAAGAGTTGTGCATACTTCTTCAGTTGTTGAAGAGTCGACTAAAGTTTGTTCCTTACTCGTTAGGGATTTTATTGATGTCAATTCCCTCTTCCTTTATTTATAATTAAAGAGTCAACTCTGAAGAGGGCATTGTCGACTCTGGTAATATTTCTTCTGTCATTGTCACTGAATCTGACAGTTTTATTCATCTATAATCTGTGAGACCCTTTTCTTTCCAGCTCTACTTTTAGAACATCCGCTATTAATCCCTCTCTTTCATAGACTTTGCGAGCATGCTCCTGCAAAATAATAAGATTAATTCTGCTTAGGTACCCAAGCGGTCTTGGGTCCTTGCGGGTTAGATGTACTTTCTTTGGGTTTCCAAACCCACCCACTTTTAGGATTATGCCTGCAACTGTAGTATTTGTTCCTTCTCTATCCACAGATGAAATAAATGGGCCCTCGCTAGGAGAAAGAGTTCTTAGCTGATTTAAACGACTCTGATGAGGAACTCGAATAGTTTTTGAAGGAGTTTGACCTTACGAAACTGTGGCTTTAGCATGCATTAAAATTTTTTAATTTTATTTTTGCATCATCAAGCTCTTCATAAAGTATGTCAATTTTAACTTGACATGCTTTAATTTCTATTTTCCAGTTTCGTCGTTCCTCTTCGAGTCTTTATTTAAATTGAGCTTCGCAACTTTTTTATCTTGAGTGAATTTGTTATATTCATCTATAACTTTTTGAATCTCATCAGTAATCATGTCTAAGTTAGATTCAAGAGTGTTGCAATTATGACAACTGTGTAGTCTTACCTCGCTAGATTCACCTGATGCCATGAAGCACATTTACGGCTTCTATATCTTCTTTGATTTCATCTTTATCGCTCTAGACTCCAAAAATTTTGATTCTTCCTAGATATTCTTGTTTTTAGTTCAGGACAATTCTGTTTGAAGTGGCTTGGCTTTCAACAGTAGTAGCAGCGTTCATCATTTCTAATGGAATCATTATTTTTGCCTCCTTGGGATGTTTGTTGTCTCTGCCTAATGATTTACCTTACTCCACGATTTATGAGGGCTATTACTTTGCCATTAGCATCTTCTTGAATATCCTTCTCTTCTATTGGAGCATTATTGAAGGCTACTGGTTTCTTCTTTTCATCCTTGTGAAACCTATTGATATAATTTTTTTCATATGCAATAAGGTTACCTCATAGTTCATCGTATGTCATGTTATGAAGATCTCCATATTCCAGAATGGCAGCTTTGGTTTCCCAAGTTTTTAGGAGACTTTGGACTAACCTCTAGACTTGCAGGCCGTGAGGATAAATCATCCCTTGTGATTTTATTTCGCACACAATTTTGCTGAATCTGGAAAATACCGTTTCAATATCCTCATTTTCCTCCATTTTGAATAAATCGTATACATTGACAAGAGCAATAATTTTTAACTTCTTGACTTTAGTGGTCCTTCATAGGTTACCTCCAGTTTGTCCCACATTTCTTTTGCTGTTTCACATGTTGAGATCTTGTCGTATTTTTCTCCGCTAACTGCACATAAAAGCAAACTTATAGCACATGTGTTAGTTAAATTACCTCTTTCTATTCTTTGGTGACCTTAAAGCTTTCAAGGTCTTCTATATCAGAACTGCTAGATTATTTATCTTTGTCCTTTGACTTTTCCTTGAGTCCTAGAATCGGCTTTGGACCCTTTTTGATAATAACCCAGTCTTAGAAGTCATTTGATTGGACAAAGATCCCAAACCTATTCTTCCAGTAATAGTAATATTGTCCGTTAAAGTATGTTGGTCTTATGGAAGAGTGACTATCCTGGAGGAGAGCACCGGGAATCTAATAATTGGCCATTTGATCTTTGCTCACTTGCAGTTAGGTAATGCTATCTGTGAGACCTGCTCTGATACGAAATAAAATTCAAGAAGGGTGTGAATTAAAATTTTTCTTCTATGAGTCGACTACTGACCCTTCATAGTCGACTCGCCTGTAGATCAGAACACTTTATAAACAGATTAAATTCAAAATAGTTAAGAAAGAATGTAACAAGAAGTAAAGTAACAACACAAATATTTATCCTGGTTTGGCACACCAATATAGTGCCTACGTCCAGTCCCCTTGGGTTTTGAAGTTTTCGTAGATCTATAAAAGTTTGGCTTGAGTACAATGATAGGAAACAAGTTTTGAAGACTTATTTTTCTCTTCAGATCTTGTGACACAACTTCAATTGATATTACAAAGTTGACTCAATCCTACTCTTTATATAACAATTATAAACTAAGGTTACATATTTTTGTAAGACAAAGAATAAGGCACTTTGAATTTTCTCCTTGAAGTTGCGTGAAAACTGTCTATCTTCGATTTTCTTCTTTTATAGTTTTCGACTGCTACTTATCATAAAGAAACCCAAGAGATTTATTCTCAATCAAGGATTTAAATTGATTTCTTGATTAAGGAAAGTAGCCGTTTGATAGGTCCATTTAAGATATGTCCATATATGGCTTTGGATCACGTCCATATCATATATATCTGTGATCTATCCTTTCTTTTAGTCTTGATATCCATGTGATAGTTGTGTCCTTTATTCTTTTGTTTAGATCTTGATTGATATCTGCTGTGATTATGGGATGGTGATTCACCTTCCATGTCCAAGATGTTAATTTGCTTGCCATGCTTGTTTGAGTGCTGTGATTTTCTTATAATTGGATGTCCTTTCATTCCTAGAGAGGTCTTCAATATCTCACTTCTTTTATTCTTTTACCATCCGCAATTTGCATTGTTTTTCCTGCAAAGATTCATTCATTAGTTTGTCATTATTAAAACGTTACCTAAGAATACTAACATAATGCATAAGGTGGCAACACCTTATCATCCTCAGGCTAGCGTACAAGTTTAAGTATCCAACAGAGAGATAAAGTTCATTTTGACAAAAAGTGTTAATTCCAATAGGATTGATTGGTCAAAAAAGCTAGATAACGCATTATGGGCCCACCAAACAACTTTTAAGACTCCTATAGGTTCTTGTCCGTATTAGTTTGTGTGTGGTAAGGCATGTTACTTTCCTGTTGAACTTGAGCACAAATCACCGCGGTCGTTAAAGAAGTTGAACTTTGAGTGGCATAATGCAGCAAAAGAGAGAATGAGTAAGGTGAAGGAGTTGGATGAATTCCGTCTCTGGGCTTATGAAAGCTTTGCACTGTACTATGAAAAGATGAAGATGCACCATGATTGAAAGATTGATAAAAGAGTATTTGACCCAGATGACTAGGTATTGTTGTTTAATTTGAGAATTCGCTAGATGGTATGGTTCATTTAATGTGGTAAGAGTGTTTCCATGTGGTGCTTTAAAATTAAAGCATGATGGTAAAGTACCGTTTAAAGTAAATGGACAAAGGGTCAAGCACTATATGGGTAACACAGAAAAAGTTAAGGTAATTGATTATTTGAGCCTTGGTGAGTTTGATTAACCAAGGCAACTGAGTCATGCCGCGATATTAAATCAGGCACTGAATAAAGGGCTAGTTGGTGATGTATGAGTTCCAATCTAGGCATGTCGTTCTGGGAATTTAAACCAAGCGCTTCATAGGAGGCAACCCATGCTTTGTACTTATTAAAATATAGGGTAAAATGTGTGTTCAGTGCGCAGGAGTCAACTAGAAAATTTGTCGATATCAGTCTATGCAGGCCTCTTTATGAGTCGTAATAAAATATTATGACTCATGAGAAGAAGTCGTAAAGACCTAGAACTCAGATTACTTCCAGGTAATTGATCTCGGAGTTGTTACGGCTCTCAGAATGAGTCATAGTTAGTAACTACGACTCGTTACCTTGAGTCGTAATGACTGGAGACCCAGGTAAGGTTTCAGTCTTTATAGAGGGAGTCTAAAACTCGTAAGCAATGGTTATGACTCATAATCAAGACTCATAACCAAGCCTGACAAATCAGGTATCGCGGGTCGACCTAGTTTAAATCACGATTTAAAATAAAAGGGCAACCAATTGGGCACCCAACTTGTCAATTCGCAAACTCCCTCCATTTTTCTTGGATACCAAAAACTCAAAAACACACTCCATAATACATCCCAATCATCAAGATTACGAATTTCAAGCTCCAACTATAGTATCTCTCAAGAGAATTCGGGTTCAAATTCTACAAAAAGTTTTTTCTTCAAGACTCCAAAGTTCTAAGTCAAGTAAGTGTTTGGTATAAATGATTTACTTCTTACGATTAATGCTAAAAATACTAAAAAGTAACTTGGATTCATTGCTAAGTTGTGCGTGCTTAAAGCTAAAATCCTAGTGTTCTTGAAGATAGAAATTGAAATCGGGTGTAATTTAACTTTTTTGCACCTAAAGACATAATGTTGCGATGTACTAGGAGTTTTGTGGACCTGGTATAAATATGAGAATGCATATTTGGTGTGGGGATTAAATATTGAAAACAACTAAGTCTAAACCCCCATGTTACAGTGGATATGAGACTCCTAATGACTTATAAAGACACTGAATGAGTCGTTACGAGAGTTGAATCACTGATAACATGGAGGATTAGAAGAGTGTGGGTCTAGTATCTCTACGAATCAAATGAAAGAATCATATTCAATCCTTACGACTCATAGTTAGGAGTCGTAATGACTGGGAAAACTTATGCATAATAAGAAATTTTTTCTGGTCAGAATACGAGTGTTGGTAATAAGCCATAACCTAACCTTATGACTCATTATGAGGACTCATAATCTGCCCAGCACCTACTTATCTGGTCTTTATCTACATTACGACTCATTCAAATGTCATTCCCAGTGGTTACGACTCATACCCCTTAATCGTATAGAATCAATACATGTACACTGACACCAAAATTTCTTATTTTTCTTTCCTCCTCTTAGAATTCACTAATGGGACTTATATAAACAAGTACTCATGGATCCTAAGGGTGATTCGTCATCGAAGCATACACAAAATAATAACACCAAGAAGAAATCTACCCCAAAGTCTTATTACCAGTTGAGAAATAAGGACACTGACGAGTCAAGTGGTGATCTTAATGAATATACAATAAAGGGGCAGGTGAAGCCATGGGAGAAACTACCTCGAGGCAAGAAAACAACTACGAAAGAGGCCACACATCCCAGAAAACCCCCCAAAATAAAACATCCCAACACTTCCCTACCGCATTTACCATCATCTTCTAAAGATGACAATAATGATGATAATGAAGAAGAAGAAGAAAATGGTGATGATACAGGTGAGAAAGAATGAAGCTCTTATAATGAAGAAGTTGAGAGCGGGAGTGAAGATCATGCTACTCCCATTGATATCCAACCACCACCACCACAACCTCAAATTCCATTATCCATTGAAGCTACCCTAGTGCACATCGTAGAATGGCGAAGGCACCCTAAAATGCAGATACATATAATGGAGGGATGGAAATAAACTCATCCACTAAAAGATGAGGAGGGGATATATCTAGAAAGTAGGTTGACTACGGCAGGCATGTCTGAGATGCCTAAGTTTGAGGCTCGGATCTAATAATATCAATTTCAGTGGATGATCATAGCTTTTAGAAAATCTAGTCCCGCATTAGTATGGGAGTTCTATGTAGCTTACAAGGAGAGCTGAAGAGGCAATAACCACAGGGCAACTTATGAAGGGGGGTGAGCCAATTACTTTGTTGACCATTAGAGGAGTTTGGGTGAATATCTCTCTAAGGACTATTTCAAGAATCTTGAATGGACCTGGTTTCCAACCACTGGTGAATACTGCTAAAATTAATTACTGCATGAAAGAAATGTAAGAAAGAAACAAAGAAACAAATGGGCACTGCTGATAAGATGATGCATTTCTGATGGATGACAAATATTATCACTATGGATGGAGAACAAATTAGTTGGATAGTTAGTGATCCGAGAGTGAATTCACAGAAGATTACCAAAAATACTTTGAACTTTGGGGCAAAGACGTGGTGGACTCTTGCCCGACATAGGCTGTGTGCCACAACTGGGGACAACATACTTAGTCCAATTCGTGCAACATTAGTAGTGGGACTCATGGTTAGGTATGATTTTGATGTTACACAGTTCATTGCTAGAGAGATACGTGATCGAGCGATGGGTACTGATGTGATTCTGGCATTCCCATGCTTGTTGAATTAGATATGCTTTGAGGTGTAAGGGCCAGAACTTACGAATGTAGATCAGTTTATTGAGGTGAAGAATATTATAGACCTGGGTTTGATTTGGGAAGTTGCAAATCCCATGTCCAAAGTGGACAAACAAGGAGAAACATTGCTATCTGAGACTCTTCAGAATAGGGATACCAGTACCAAGGCTGCTGGATTTACTGAGGTAGATAACACTCTGGTTGAGGGTGGGATATCTAAGATTCAACCTTCTGATATAGCTGGTATATCCAGTACTCTTACGCCACCCCTGACGGTAGTACCTCATCTATCTACCGCTAGATTAGCTCCAGCTGATATGTGATAGTGCCACAGACAGTATGGAATAATGTGATGAAAAGGTTGGGCACCATGGAGGTAAAGGTAAGGTTAATGGGGAATGATATGAAGTCCTGAGTTGATAAAAGACTCAAAGACCAAAGCACAAAGATACAAAGTAGGTTGGATGGTTTTAAACTAAGGATCACTCGTCAGCTTGAAAGTGTTCAATCCCCTGACATAGAGGGAGTCAAGGATGAGATAGTTGAGCTGTGAAACTTGATCGATGAATTACACAAGTAGCCAGTTTATCCAAGGCCTATTATTATGTAGATCTATCCAGAAGACAAAGTTTGAAATATCTAGGGTGTTGATGATGAAACCCTGAGAACTGTCGAGAAGATAAAGAAGAGAAAAAAAAAGAAGAACAAAGAATGACAAAGTTGAGATAGTGGTACACGAGAGCATCATAAGTGAGAGGGACTGACGGGTGAGGATCCAAGAGATAGTGGTAGGAGCTATGTTTGAGATTGACTAAGGCTATTGAGAAGGGCAGTGACACGACGCCGACACTAGATATACCACTGATTACACCAGTCAAAACCAGTTTCACTACTTAGGAGACCATCTCAACAGCTGGTGGGACCGCTACTTAGGAAAGTGGGGCCTAATTTAAGGGTCCCCATACTGGTCTCATATGAGCTGGTGCCTTGGGTGCCCAGGTATGTCCTTGATCCTTATTTATATTGCTAGATGCACTAGGGATAGTGTATACAATTTAGTTAGGGATGAGGGTGTACCACAATTGCCACGGTTATAGTTGCTGAGTTTCAAAACCTGTAGGCCACAATTTGAATAGTGAACCAACATGTTTATGTTTTTGTGTTGTTAATGATGTTTAAGTGAGAGAGTGTTATGTATTAAAGACATAGTTTGTTTAATATGTGTTGTGATTCTAAAATTGACACTTTGCTTAAAATTTTTTATAATAAATTGTGTGATCTCTGGGTGTGTGCAACTATTGAGAATCCCTTAACGGAATTAGAATTAGGGACGAGATAAGTATGGTATGTAGGTGCATGAACTAGATAGGTAGTAACTGACAATGTGACCCTGTATAATGTGAGTGTGAGGTGGTACTTAGTTCCCAGTGTGTATGGATTCCAGAACTTGCTTGGTTATTTTTCTAGATTGTGTGATGGTCGGTTAGGAGATGATCATAGGACATTTTTTCTGCATAGTCCACTCAAACCTAATATGTCGAACCAAATGAAATATGAATCCCTTGATCCATAAGATGAGCCTAGTTGACCTATTTTTGTTGTTTACACTAATTTCACCTTCCTGTTTGACTATAATGAACCCGTTTTAGCCCTGGTTCTCTTCGGACACTGTGTACCTCAACTTAGGTAAATCACCTAAGTTGAGAGTGGCTAGTATAGGGATGCGTAGGAAAAAATAAGTATGAAAAAAGAGGTGTAGATAGAAATAAATAAATAAGGATGGGTGTGGTAAAAAAAATGAAAAGGAAATAGCAAAAAAAGAAAATAAAAGAAAAATAAAAATAAAGAAAGAGAGAATGAGAAAAGAGAACCGCACTGGCCCAAAAATAAACATGAAAAAGAAGAAAAAGGAAAGATAAGGGAAGATTCAATAGAAATATGATATAAAACATGGACCCCTAAGAAAATATAGTGCCAAAGAGGCTAAGTCACTTAAAAAGTTCCCAAATATACCATAACCATCCCCTAGCCTACGATACAAGCCTAACAAAGTCCTATAGTGATCCTAGCTTGACCATTTAAAAAATTAGGTAAACAGTATAATGGCAAGCCTATGGCATTCTATGTACACTGATTGGAATTTCTTTAGGAGTGTTAGCATCTCTAGACTATTCTGAATCAAAATGAGTGATAGGGACTTTTTGACTGTGAGGGTGCATGGGTAGAAATATAAGGTTATGTATTTGTCTGGGTTATGTATCTTACACAGGCCTAGTTGTTTGTTGCTAATTTAATACCATCATTGGATTCCTATGGCTCGCATGTTGCTCCAAATCACAATATACAATAATGGTTTTGAACAGCGAAATAGGAGGGGTAAAAACATAATTGTTTTGATCTATAAAGTTGACTATCAAATATGTCACAAACTCTCCACTATTAAGCGTCATATTTTTATGGGTGTTGATTCTTCTTTTGCCTAAGTACATGCAAATAATATTAGTTGAGGGTGTTGATATGCCTAGGAAACATGGCACATTCGATGCTTAAAATGATGAATTTATGTTTGGACACAGGTTATTTTGATAGATATAATGTGTTAGTTGCATGAGTGCAGGTAAATAAGGTAGAAAGTGTCTTGAGTGGAAAATTAGAAGAAACATCTCTGGAAAAGTTAAAGTACTAGTTAGGCTACAAGTTGTTATGACACTATACGACTCGTCGCCTAACTCATAAAAAATCATGACTACTAGTTGAGATGAAGATCTAAGTAAATGATGACCACAACTCTTAAAGAGTGGCTACGAGTCATAGTGCGAAGCCGTAATGATCATAGTAGGTTATGCTAAGATCCAAAATTGAAGTCATAGAATACTACGAGTTGTAAGGACTGACTATGACTTGTAGTGAGCAATTGTAATGAGACCAATATGCAAGGTCCTGAAGTTTGACGCTCAAGTGACAACAAGTAAAGGCCACGAGTTGTAAAGACTGATTACGACTCGCGGTGATAAATCATATTGACAACAGAAGCTTGAATCCCTAAAGATAAAAGTTCATTGGAATACCTATGGCTAGCAGCATATGACTTGTAAGGAGACCTTATGAGTTATAATAATTGCCAACTTACTTTTCCTATTCCATTTTCATTAGGATTTCTTTATTATTTTGAGATACTATAAATACCTTAGGGTTATTCCTTTATTAGGTGACACATTTTTCCAATACTTTTGATACTTTTTACATACTTTTATTATTGAGAGTTTGTTCTTAAGATTTTGGTTTTGAATTTAATTAGAGATTTTGGATTTTATTCTTTCATTATTGTGCAATTAATTACATGTCTTCTTCATGGATTATCGCATAAGCATGAGCAGTTAAATTCCTTGACTAAGGTTGTGGGAACTCTGGTGGATTAGCTACATAAGGAAAGTGGAAGATTTATTTATTCTACTGTAATTGCATGTATTCCAATCTTCTTTGTGTTAACTGAACCGAAGCTACTACAGAAGCTTGGGAATTTCCTGTATTTGAGAACGTCCTCATAAGGGAGTTTGAGATTGGGAAAAGAAGGTTACAATAGGGATAACAAGGCGATGCCCTAAAACTCACAAGGTAAAGGGTAAGATCTATCGACACGTTTACAAGATGCTTGATAGTACATAGCTTTTCGATTTGCATATAGAGTAGTAGGTTAGGTGGATTGAACAAAAGAATCTTACGTAGTTGTGAAGCAGCGGGGAACACAGTTCTAGTGTTCGTATTCTATTGTTTGCAAACTCAAGAATTCAAGTTTGCTACTTGTTACTGTTGAATTTCAAATTCCCCCATTTACTTTTCTGTGCTGCTTATGAATTTAGTCAAATTTGAGATACTGTTCAGCATATTCCTTGTGGGTTTGACCCCAACCTGAGTTGGGTTACTATATTTGACATCGACCGCAACATACTTCTTTGAAGGTTAGTTTTGGGTGATATCAAAAATCCACTTCGATGACTAATTCAAGGTATTTTCTTTATCTCTTTTACTTTATGTATTTCTTGTTATTGATTGTAGAATTTTTTGTTGAGATAGAGGTTTTACGGTCGGTATTATGGGTGCAACTTTGAACATAATTTGGTGGGTTCTTGAACATATTGGTTCTTAGGATATGTTCTCTTACATTTTTCAATTCTCCTACAACGTTTGGGATATAAGATTAATGTAGTTCATGGCAGATTTTGGCCATAAGATAGGTGAAAGATGAAGGGTCATCTTCTCCAATAACTTTCTTAGATTTAGCTTTGATTTTATATGTTCCATACCCCCATCTAAGTGTAAAAAGGGTTCACACACACTTCACCAAGATCGATCTATACTTAATTTTCAAAAATATAGAGAAAAATAAAAAATCTGCCATGGGAAGGGAGGTTGATGGGTTGATGATGCAGAACCACTATAGTATTAATTTTTTGTTGTAGTGATAAGTTCTGTCATAATAGTACCACCGCAGCAGTTAATTAACCATTACTGTAGTACTAGGCAGTAACTTCTCAATTTCCATTTTCTTGAAATTTGATTTTTACTTCCCTCTTTTGGTATCCTTATATGGTTCTAACCTTGTTTGCATGGAATTTATGCAATTTTCATGGCTCAACAATAATCAAGCTACAATAAATCCCCCGACACCGTTAGCCATAGTTGGTATGAGTAAGGGTGGCATAATAGTGGCTTCCTTCATAAGTAAGGCATCATGATGGATGAGTGGAGGATTAGTTCTTGAATTCAGTGACCAGGTGAAATGTTTAGATGGGAGATGTTGATCGAGCCTGATATGGCGTACAACTTGGTCGGGTCCATAAATTTTTTGTTATACTTCTTACAGTGAAGTGGTCAGTACCCCTCACTAATACTTAGATCTGGGAAAGGAATGTGCCTGTGGATTCCACTACTATTAATGAACTTTTGGGGGTTCCAAACCTCTCTAACTCAACCTTAAAGGAAAAAAATTATGAATCAAACTTGAGGTAGGCATCTTGATAGTTAGTGCCAAATGATACGACTATTGAGGTGAAGTAGTCAAACCAGAGAGGGATAAAGAATGCATGCTTCTCAGTGGAGGCCAAGATTTGGTTATAACTGGTGTCTCAAAGTATTCATACATCTATAAATGTTATGGGTATGGTGTTCTACTGGGCTACAGTAATGACATACATTACGGTTGGGATCGAGGTAAATGAGGGAGCACAAATCAAATGGTCGAGTGGTAGAAATTCTATGCCAGGGAGAGGCCGGCAATGGACCTCTTCTTACCTTTCTTGGTTACGGAACTATTCACTATGAAAACCATGATATCTTGGAGGAATGTGAAATTCTGTATAACCTTCTAAGAGAAAGGAGTACCTAATATAGAGGTAAGAAAGAGAGGGATACCAGAGAGAAAGGTGATAACAACAAAGATAATGGGAGTGGAGATGCTCCCTATTCTCAGGGACCAGTTCCTCCTAGCGACTGGGTGGACGACCTTGCTGCTATGCGAGGTTACATAGAGAGGAATTAGATATCCTAGCCGGGGTTAGATCCTTAGAGCTCTACTACCATAGTGGACCCAGTCCGAGCCTATGCTGAGCTCTGAAGGGAGCTAGAAGAAAAAAATAAGAAATGCTGCGCTCAAGACCATAGGCTAGTGAGGATGTGGAAAGCCGTGTAGTTCATTTTTTCATGAACTTTCCAAAATAAGGAGCTCCCAAATATGACTTAGAAGGATGTCGAGGATATCACCTTCCTTAACAGTATAGATGAGGAGGTCTCGGATGCCTCAATCCTTAGAGACGATGCCATCAACTAGATGTTTTTTTTTGCCCCCTATTTTTTTATGTTCATGTACTTTTGGATTTGGTTTGCCCCTGTTTGGGGCTTGTAACGACCAATTTCTCTTTTTCTTTTATATCTTGCTCTTGAAGACACTTTTCATCTACACACTTTTATAATAAACGTGCTAGTTTATACTGCATGCCAATTGATTTTTATTATTTTATTACTTCAGAATAGGGTTGTTTTGTAAAAATTGCAAAATCACAAAAATAGAGGAAATAACTGGCAGGACACTGCCTGGAGCCGCTACAATAATTAATCTTACCGATGCATTAGTAGCCTTCATTAGCTTCACATTCCATTTTCTCATCCAGTCCCAGGCCCTTGTTCTACCCAACACTCTTTCTATGCATGGTTTAGTAATGTAATAACCGCTTGTTTATATGAAATATAAATTAAATTTGCATCTTCTATTACTTTTGGACTACCACCAACACAATTTTCATTTATTAAACTAATAGTATTATACTTTCCATAGTCTTTTTACTTAATTCATTATCCTCAAAAGTGTCCACCAACGTCTAGGCACTTGGATGGTTCATATGGAATTGGGTAGAAGTCAAGTAGTACTTCGAATCATGGAGAGATGAGCCATAACTCAAGTCACAAAAATAAAGACTCTCGAAATCACACCCGGTACTTACACCCACCAGTCTGCTTGGCTACACATCATAAAACCACACACACATTGTTAACTAATCATATTTGGAAGTTTAAGCATCTCAAGAAAGTTATCATAGATTGACAATAACAAACAAGCACATAATATACTGCAACGCCTTATTGCCTCACCACAAGTAACTAATGCCATTTCTAACAAGTCATAACAATCCATTTCCTTTGTTTCTTAGTAGACTCAATTAACTGAACATTTAATTCCAACATTTCTATATTAAGAGATACCAATTGGGACCAACCAGTCCCAATTGTGATTGTTGAGATACAAGTAAGAATCTACCATATACCAATTAGACTCAACTCGGGGAGACAAAAATGAGATATCATGAAAGGATAGAAAAAGTGATATTGATTCCTAGTGCTTTGTAGCCTTCTACATAGTTGATGTGGACGTCAACACACCAATCCGTAAGACTCTACTTAGAAATTACTCTTGTACAAGGAGACCATTAATCTAGGATCTAAAACTATCTTTGTCAATACCCAAACCACGGATCGTGTTAGGCACCTACCTACTCTGATCGAGATAAAAGAACTCTTTTTACCAACTATTCAACATATGTGGAAGTTACTATAATATTTACCTAGTCAATTTATGTCTGGCATATGGATATCTTATTAATAGTTTCAAATATGATAACCTAATTAAATTTATTCCATAACAAGTTTAATACATCTGATACATAAAATAAATACAAAAAATAACTACAAGAAACTCCCTAGAACCTACCTAAACCGGTACAAGAGCACTAGATAAGGAGTGAGGACATCCATGACACAACATCCATGAAATATTGAGAGGGCAGGAGCTGTTGCTGAGTGATCGACACTGCTACTATAGAAACTCCAACTAACCTGCACCATGGATATACCCCCGATTGGAGAAAAAATAGGTGTAGCATCAGTACAACCACATATACTCGTAAGAATAATTGGTTGAACAATTTTAGAAATAAATAACATCAATTAAAAAATAGGGAGAAATCATAAAATCATGTAAGGTTTCAATTTTAAATCCTCAATTAGAGAATCCTCCACACTTTATGTTAGAATCTCTGTGACCTACCTGTCATTTAACATTTTTGTATATCTTTGTCCTTTCACTAGTCATTCCAACTTATACGTTCTCCACTCTTAACTACCTCACTCTTATAATATATACAACTCTTAATATACCTACACCCAAATCTTCTCAGTATTCACCATCACAAGACATCACAGAACCACACAACGTGAAATATGAGCTCTACTAATTGTATCCTACCGTAACCAATTCTCTTAGGGAACCATAGATTCTTATCTCCAACCAATTCGTACAAGGGACCACAATTATCGTAGACCCTCCTACACAATTTACCATAACATGATGTCACAACCCAAACTAAAGCCTGACCGTGATAGGTATCTCAAGCCCACCATAGACTGGAGACCAACCACATCGCCTAACCTCATGAGCACAAAAGTAATAATAATACAGAAGCCAATTAAATGATAAAGCCTCTAAAACTAGAATAACATCTAAGCCGAGACATATCCCCGACTATGACCAAAAGAATCCAAAAGTAATGAGTTAATAAGGATAGAATAATGAAATGATAAGGCCTTCCGAAGGATGGAGAATCACCACTTCACAACCACTCAACAAATGTGCTCAACTACCTAACACTGCATAGGAACAACAAAAAAGTCTTCAGACCCTATATCATAAAATAATGTTGAGTCTTGGGATAGTCAGTGGGATAAGAACTGACATATAATTTAGGGAAAGTGATAATGTAAAGCCATGTCCAAAAATCAGTCAAAACAACAAGCACACATTTATATATACATATATAGGATGCCCAGATAGGGTAAGGGTCATGAACATGAGAGTTTTAAAACCATTAACCTGGACTTTGTAGCTCATTCTGTCCTAAAGGCACCCATGGGTTATATGGGTTTAGCTCCCCCTACTAAAAGGGCCCTAGTGTATTTTAGCCACACGAACCGAGGAAAAACTAAGGGAAAACTAAATCCACCATGGGAAATAGCCATCTCAAAAATATATATCAAGTGTGCACCAATCATATGGTCATATAAACCCCTAACGCTGGCAAAAGTGGTTTTTAGTGTTCGTTCCCTATGTACTTATACCTCCACAGTGAGCCACACAACCCCCTTTAAGCCTAAATTGAAATATTTTACATATAATTCCAAACATTAATCCAAGAGTCATTCATTAAGGCATTTACCGCTTGGTGTCGTCATACCAATACGCTTGCAAGCTAATAAATTTATCCCAAACCAATTCACACAACCAAATTGGACTCCCGAGTTCCATTAAAATCCAAACCACGGCCACCAAAACCATCCAAATTCATTTTTATATAAATTTATCCATTGATACAATGCATTGGGTTCATAAACAAGTTAAACCATGAAGTTATCCATAATTATAATTAAATTTACAAAGTGTGTTGAGGTTCATGCAATTCCAAGCCAAAATTTATCTAATTTGGGGAAACCCATGTCCCCCATTCCAACCATTTAAATAATACACCAATTCAGTCCAAAAAATATCAATTTAAAGCATGAATAATCAATTCAAAACATGGGACAAGTAATTCAAGCAATTACAACCAAAACCCCTCAACCCAATTAAAACCCAAAATTTAAATCACAAGATATCCATTCAATTAATGCCACAATATAAAATTAAAGTTGAAGAAAGAGAAACATGCCTGAAACACACAAGAATTCAAGTTGAATTTGAAGTTTGGAGCCCGGATGATGAATTCTCTGTGAAACCCTTAGATGTTCTTGGGTTTTGAGTTTTAAGACAGAATGAATGATTTTGATCTTTGAAAACTGAAGAAAAGAGGTTATTTTATGTTTAAAGGTTGTACAATGGGTAAAAAGACTAAAATCCCCTTATCCCGAGTGAAAAAAAATTGAACAAAAATAACACACTAGCGTGGCATGCCATTATCGCGGAGGTTATCCTCCGTGCCACATCGATATCGTGGAGGGTAAACTCCGTGTATGGAAATATCGCAAACCTTCACTGTCTCAGAGTACTAAAATGATCCCAAACTCGTTTAAAATTCTGAAACTTTCAATATTACCCTTTTAACATCTCTAAACACAATTAAAGTCAAAAATTGATATTACATACGCGGAAAGGTGAAAAATAATATGATCAAGATTTTAAGGGGTCTTACACATTAACATGTTTAAGAATATATAAAATAGAATTTCATTCAAGACATATGAGTGAGTGCATGTATACAAGATGTGCATATCAACTCTCCTCATCTCTTCTCATTAATAGCATCAACATCATCAACATGATATCATATTGGCGTGGTACCTGACCAATTATCGCTACCATTATTATCTATACCGGCATGGTATCCAACCCATTATCTCAATATTTCATATTTGTACTGGCATGGACCCGATGTATGTCACAAAAATTTATATCCATGATACCCAATCCGTTATCCCATAATTATCACAATGAATGTGAATGTGTGTATGTAATCATTAAATCATAAATGCCATGTAAAGAGACAATAATAGGCGTTTGGTTCATGATCACACATAGACCAAGCCAATCTAACTGTTACAATAAAATCATAGCTTATTTTAATCAGATGCCAGAATCTATACCTATTCATTCACAACTATCATATATCCTACACCTTTATGGGGCTTTCATAACCCAAATTCATGCTATCACCAACTTTATATCTGTCCCCATTCTGACTTCATGTTTCTCACATTATTATTAGATCTTCCTTAAGTAATTTTAAGGGAAATTCTTATTCTTTACCTTACAATATTTAATCATTTACGTCTGCTCATCTGTCACGGGATTTATTTATGCTAATTACAAACCCCAACATGCCATACTTTTCCATTTAACCTCTTTTCTTAGTGCAATCCAAACATTTATAATTTTAGAATTAATCGAGTCCCCTTAATTTTTCTTTTTTCTATCCCTCACAGTCTTGTTTAAATTTTCACAATGTTCAAGCCTCTAAAGATGTTAAGCTACTCATATTCACTCTACCACTCTATCTATCCTTATCACAGTTAAAATACTAATATAATGTACAATAATACAACATATTTAAGCCTAATCAGATTTTTAAACGTGTCCATCCATCAAATCTTCGTACACAAAGGCCTAATACATGAAATTCTTGATACTTTTACTAATGTTAGATACATCTAGAGTTTAGTTGCTACAAAGTAAACCATAACTTACCTCTTAGGTGAAATATACTACTGTAAAGAGGAGTGATCTGTCTCGTCCATGCTAAGTGTATTCCCATGTTGGGTTCCCTCTGGGTGTGCCTTGAAACCGCTCTAATAAGTCTTGTCCCTTGATATCCCATGGTTATGGGGATAAGGATTTTCAAAGTTTTTTTGGAGGAAGGAGGTGACCTAGGGAAATAAGGAGAAAGAGGATGTTTAAAACATTCTTGATTAGGTTACTACCATTTACCGTTGCAGCGACAATTTGACCATTGTAACAGTTATTAATAATTCAGTCTAACCTCTTTTTGGGTCTCTTGGCCCAATTCTTTTGGGTCTCATTTTTCCTTCTCAATTTAATTTTTCTTGGGTTGGTTTGAGCCTAATACTTATCATAAATTATTTTTGAGGTGTTTTCACACAACCATGATTTGGGTCATTACACTTCTCTAACAAAAAGTCAAAAACAACTCCAATATATATTAATGGCCAAACACAACTCCAACTCCAACTATAACTCTAGAAAATTTTGATTTTCATGGTCAAACGCCTACTAAGAATCCTGAGTATAACTGAAGGATACTAAGAGGAAGCTAAAATTGAAATGATGTAAATAATCAAAGCCAATAACAAGTCCAATGTTGAATCTCAAAGCTAGAATTATTTGACATAAGCATAAACTTAAAAATCTAACAGTCTATCTGAAAGCATATTCTAATTATGAGTTTCTCGAACAAGCCTCCAAATAACTCTAATGTCGCGACTCAAACCAGGGTCTGGCAGTAACGGGCATCCTAAGTTCACCGAGGATTAGGGACCACCCCCTTTGACTAAAAATATAAAACAAACGTAACCACATAACAACGGATGAGTTCCGGGCATATAACAAAATAGAGTAATAGTGAATCAAAAGTCTAGAAAAGTCAACAACCAAAATCATCCACAGTAATCCACAAAGCCTCAATACCATAAAACAACATACGTCGGGATATACCCCCGACTCTGACAATGAAAATGTAAAGTCTTTAATTCTAATTCATGAAAGGAAATCAATGAATTGATTAAGACTTCCAGAGAATGAAAGCTGACCACTTCACCACACATGACCGACGAACCGAGCTAATCTACCTAACACTGCACAGGAAAAGTAGAATTGCCTTTGGACCCTGTATCGCATAGGGATACAGCTTCGAAGATGGTTAGTGGGTTGAGCACTATCATGTAACTCAAGGGTAAAGGTAAAATAATTCCATGATCAACAGTTCAAAATCCAATGCACATGATCACATGCATATACATATGTATATATCAAATTTTGGGATAGGGTACAAGGCTTAACATGCACTTTAAACTCATTAACCTGGATTGTGTAGCTTAAACGTCATAATAAGGCACCCAAGGGCTATATGGGTTTATCTTTTTCGTAGCTGAAAGGACGAGTGGCCGCACGAACTAGAGAATAATCACATATACATATGCACTGTGGTGGACTCAAATCTCCTGACATATATCAAGAGTGACTTAAGCATTCAGTCATATAACATGTGGGACTCAAACCACCCAGTCATTTAGACCCCCGCGTCGGCAATTATATTTTCTAGTATTGGCCCCTTGAGACCTCCACTTTTATGGCATAGCTACGCAACCCTCATTAAAGACCAATTAAAACACTTTTCACACATTCCCAATCATTAAGCAAGGAGCCATTTGTTAATGCATTATCAAGTGGTATCTTCATACTAACTATAGCTTGCAAGCATATGTCACTTTGCCAAATCAATCAATTTTCCAATGGGACTCTAACCCAATTAGCCGATGAGACTCCAAAGCTCCACGTAGGAATAAAACCATGTATCCATGTGGGACTCTAACCCAACTGGCCAATGGAAATCCAAAGTCCCAAGTAGGAACCAAATCATCTATCCAAGGGGAACTCTAACCGCTCTGCCAATAGAACTTCAAAGTTTACAATTCAAATTTATTCCATGGCCAACAGTCCCTCTTTAAAGTCAATTCAGGTTCCATTACTCTTTAATACTGTGCAAGGTTTCCAAAATACTTTTCAATATCATATTCTCATATTCTAAAATCAATTTCACAAGGTTGGGTTGAGGTTATTGCAAGCTTCAAATCATAACTCATCAACTTAGGGAAAACAACACTCCTCATTCAATTCATACACCCATGCATCTAATTGGTTTCAAAACCACCATTTAAAACAAAAACAATGCATATGTAAATATGAAACATCACATAAACAACAATCATGTAAAACCCTCAACCCACATCCAGAAACCAACAGTGTAACCCCACAAGTAACCATTAAGCACATAATTTAACAAAATAACTTTTGGGGAAAGATATATATCTTGAAAGGATTACAATTTTTTAGGGAATTTGCCCTTGGAAGCTCTAGACAATCAACCTTGAGAAACCCCTAATGCTCTTGCTTGAGAGAATTTGTGAGAAGAAAGAAGTTATTTTGAGGTGTTATGGATGGTAATGGGGTCCCAATAAAGTCTTAAGTCATGGGTTATATTTAGGTAAGAAGGAAAATATCCAAAATGCCCTTAATTTAAAAGATAAAGAATTATTGCTAGTGACTATGGGTCACTATATGACTCGTAAGGACTCATTACGACTCGTAGGGTCTGAGTCATAATCAAGACAAAAACTTTTGGGTACACATTGGTCACCCTATGATTGGTACCTTACAACTCATTAAGTCTAGTCGTACTCAAGGCAGAAAACTTTAAGCATTATGCTGGTTTAGCTATGAAAGGGGGATATTTAACTGGTAATGAGTCTTTACGACTAGTAACCTCAAGTCGTCACCAAGGAAGTAGCTTAAGAAAAGCTCAATAGAAACCCTACGATTTGGGTCCTACAACCTATCAAGACACCTAACGACTCATCGGGAGAGTCGTAGTCAGGGCAGTGAGTTCAAAACTCAGAATTTTTTCCTGTGGCCAAGGCCTAAGGCATCACATTCTCCTCCCTTAGGATTATTCGTACTCGAATTATGGGTCAATGTATCTATTAGCATGATTTAACACAGAGAATAACCACATTTACCTTTATCAAAGACAGAAAATGAAGAAGCTAAGAAATACACATACCTCAAGCATGATTACACAAAGAGGAAAACAAGAAGGGATACTTGGACTTCATATCCTCTTCGGTTTCCCAAGTAGCTTCTTCAAACTTTTGGTTCCTCCATAGAACCTCCACTAAATCCACATCCTTAGTATTCAAACGACGGACCTACCTATCCAAAATTTTTACCAGGACATTCTCATAAGACAAGGAATCTGAAACACCAACACTCTCCAAAGAAACTACTAAGGAAGGATCACTTACACACTTCTTTAATATTGAAACATGAAAAACCAGATGAATGGAACCTAAGCTCAAAGAAAATTCTAACTTATAAGCCACGCTGCCCACTCATTTCAAAATATAATATGGACCAACATAACGGGGGATGAGCTTTCCCTTCCTTCAGAACCACATCACTCCCTTTATGGGAAACATCTTCAAGAACACTAAATTATCCACATCAAACTCCAAGTCCCTTCGCCTTATATCCACATAGGACCTTTGACGAATCTAGGTAGTTTTAATCCTTTTTCGAATCACCTTCACCATTCCCATGGTTTGCAGAATCAAGTCGGGACCATACCACCTATTCTTTCCAACCTCAAACCATCCAATAGGATACCTATGCCTCCTACCATAAAAAGCCTTGAAAGGAGCCATCCCAATACTAGTGTGATAGCTATTATTATACACAAACTCTATGAGAGGAAAATGATCAATCCAACTACCACCAAAGTCAAGCACACAAGTCCTTAGCATATCTTCCAAAATCTAGATAGTCTTCTCCACTTGTCCATCTGTTTGAGGGTGGAAAATGTGCTAAGGTTCACCTTAGTTCCCATACCTTTCTGGAAGGAAAGCCAAAAGTGTGATGAGAACTGAGTACCCCAATCAAATACGATGGAAACTAGAACACCATGAAACTTCATGACCTCCTGAATGAAGAGCTTCGCGTAATTCTCTGCCAAAAAGTTAGTCTTTACTAGTGTAAAATGAGATGACTTGGCTATCCTATCCACAATGACCCAAATCGAATAAAACTGATGGCGAGATTGCAGAAGACTGGTAACAAAATCCATATTCACTTTACACTTTCACACGGGCAACTAAATATCTTAAGACAAACCACCAGGCCTCAAGTGCTCTATTTTCACCTGCTGACAAACTATACACTTGGCCACAAAATTATCCACATCCCTCTTTATGTTATTCCACTAATAGATCTCTTTTAAATCATGGTACATCTCTACAAACAGGATGAAAAGTGTACCTCAACTTATGAGCCTTAACCAAGATCCTCTGTCGTAGCCCATGTAGTTGATAAGACTCTAAAGTTCCACCTAGGAACCAAACCATGTAGACAAGTAGGACTTTAAACCAACTAGCCAACGGGAATCCAAAGTCCCAAGTAGGAACTAAATAATCTAGAAAAATGGGACTCTAACCCCTCAGCCAATAGGACTCCAAAGTTTTTAATTCAAATTCATTCGATGGCCATCAAGCTCTCATAAAAGTCAATTCAGGTTCCATTACTCTTTTATACTGTGCAAGGTTTGTAAAATGCTTTTAATATGCATATTCTCATGTTCTAAAGTCAATTTCACAAGATTGGGTTGAGGTTATCGCAAGCTTCAAATCATTAAAACCATATTCCCCATTCAATTAACATACCCATGCATCTAATTGGTTTCAAAACCACCATTTAATACGTAAACAATGCATATGTAAACATGAAACATCACATAAATAATAATCATTCAAAACCCTCAACCCATATCTAAAAACCAATAGTTAAACCACATGAGTAACCATTTAAGCACATGTTTTCAACAAAATAAGTTTTGGGGAAAAAGGTACATGCCTGACAGTATCATAAGTTTTGAGGTAATTTGCCCTTAGAAGCTCTAGACAACCAACCTTGAGAAAACCCTAATGCTCTTGCTTGAGAGAATTTATAAGAAGAAGGAAGTTATTTTAGGGTGTTATGGATGGGAATGGGGTCCCAATAAAGTTTTAAAGTCGTGGGTTATGTTTAGGGAAAAAGAAAAATGTCCAAAATGCCCTTAATTTAAAAGTTGAAGAATTTTTGCCAGTGATAACGGGTCATTATACAACTCGTAAGGAATCACTACGACTCGTATGGTCTGAGTCATAATCAAGACAGAAACTTTTGGGTACACATTGATCACCCTACGATTGGTACCTTATGACTCGTATAGAGTCATTACGACTCATTGAGTCTAGTCATACTTAAGCCAGAACACTTTGAGAATCATACTGGTTTGGCTACAGAAGGGGGCTATACGACTCGTAATGAGTCTTTACGACTCATAACCTCAAGTGGTCACCAAGGTAGTAACTCAGGTAAAACTCACTAGACACCGTATGATTTTGGTCCTACGAACCATCTAGATACCCTAAAACTCATAGGAAGAGTCGTAGTCAGGACAATGAGTTCAAAACTCAGAATTTTACAGTGGCCAATGCATGGGGCGACACATCTAAACTATTTGGGACCTAGAAAGAAATACTAAAATAAAACATAGACTCTCATCCTCAAATAATGAGGACTCACCACTTTTGGCTGCTAGAAAGGCACTTGAATGTATCAACTGCAAGACTAATGCTAAGCTTCTAAACCTATATCATAAATATAATACAACGCAAGAAAAAAATATAATTAGAACTTTGAATGTACTATTACAAATATAATGACCTAAAATATGTTGGAATGTAATAATCCTAAAGTACAATGACCCTGTCTGAGATGCATAAATATGCGTATAAACACTAATAAGAAATAATAATCTAAAAATTCATGAGTTTAAATAAATACAATTGAACTAAGGGTCGTGTACTATAATATATCTATAACTGTGGGAGAGCCTGTTAACCAACATATCTCATTTGATCTAAATAAGGTCCAACCTATAACCCTAGTTTCAAGGGTATTCTATACCTTGCCAAGGATATTGAACCTACTCGACTATACCGATCCAAAACTAGGATCGTGATGACACCTGTCACTCTCACTAGTATGGGTAAGCCTAGATCCCAAAACGAATATAATAACCCAAAATTATACAAGTGAAAGGAAACAAGAACAAAACAAAACCCAAAATAACCCCCAAAATACATAAATGGAGTAATATATACAAAACATAGAAAATGGCAGATTTGGTAGTCACTAATACAATCCTCTAATACAGAAATCAAAGAAAAGTCAGAGTATCTCAAAATGGGAGAATATACATAAAGATAAGGGTGGAGGAGGTTTCAATAGTTTCTAAAATCAATAGAAGCAATCTTAAATCTCCAAATATTCCAGCACATAAAAACTATATTCAATGCCTAGAGGTAGTCAGATCGATACCTGCACGTAAGGTACAGAAAAGCAATGGAGAGTGCAAAAACATGTGTACTCAGCAAGCATCATTGACTGAACCTAATTCAAAGTGGTAACATGTAACACCATTCCAATTATCTAAAACAATCATACAATATGTACTTTGGAAAGCCATTCTAACCAATGTAATAATCAAGTATAACAATTACAAGGATACCATAACAAAGTTCAAAAAATCCTTAATAAAGAAAAGTTAAGTAACAGATATTCAAGTACCTAATAAATAGTATAAATTCAACAAATACACCTTACTCAATATAAACTAGAAATGAATGAATGTGATACATTGCATATGCTGTGTACATACCTACTGAGTAACGGCTTCAAGGTCAGGACCTATGGGAGACTCACAAGGCCCATGTAGTGTAGGCATGCACTCTGATGGTCGGAGTATGATGGTCCGTCACTAGTATGATGGTCCGTCGGATCATCCGTCGCACGTTGGTCAGAAAAAGACCACACTGCCTTAGTTGTGACGGTCCTAGCGACGGTCCGACACTAGCTTGACAGTCCGTCGTCTTGGCTGTCACACTTGGGTGAGAAGAGGGAGTCACTGCCTTAGTTGTGATGGTCCAGGCGATGGTCGATCGCAAACTCGACGGTCCGTCAACCTATCTATTGCACCTGGGTAATTCTGACAACTCTCAATAAAACGGCCATAACTTCTCACCCCGATACCGTATTTGGACAAAATTGGTATCATTGGAAAGCTAATTCAATTCTCTACATGACCAAAAGATGATATTAGGGAAACTCTACATGGTTTAAAATATTTCTCACTTGGTAAATAAGCCCTTACTCTTCTTAAAGATGAAATTTGACTTAAAGAAAATTCGGGGTATTACAATTTCTCCCCCTTGGAAACATTCATCCTCGAATATCGCTTGTTAGACCAAGAACACAGGAAAAACTGAGTACACATAGCTGAAGGAATTTGCTAAACGACTCAAAATCTTTCTAAACTCTTGAATACTTTGGAAATTGCAAGAACTCATTCAAGAATAGATATATAGCTGAACTTGGATTTAGAAGGGATGAAGTAAGAAAGAATAATACCTTCGGCTTGATTTGAACTCGCGAAAAAGAGGTGTGGGTACTTCGCTTGCATGTCTACTTTTGCCTCCCAAGTAGCGCCTTCAACTGACTGGTTCTGCCATAAAAATTTGACCAAGGGAACCTCTTTGCTCCTCAGTCTACGGATCTAAAAATCTAGGATCTCAACAGGAATCTCATCTAATGAAAGACTGTTCTGAACATTAGCACTCTCTGAAGGATCCACTACAACAGATCACCAATATGCTTTTTAAGCATGGAGACATGAAAAATAAGATGAGCAACTGATATCTTTGCGAGAAACTCAACCTTATAGTCTACTTTACCAACACAACTCAAGACTCTATAGGGGCCCATATAACGGGGAATAAGCTTCCCCTTTTTACCAAACCTCTTTACCCCTTTCATGGGTGAAATCTTTAATTACACTAAATCACCCACCTCAAACTCAAGATCCCTTCTCCTCACATCAAAATATGACTTTTGATGACTCTGAGCTATCTTTAACCTTTCTCTAATCAACTTCACCTTTTCCATAGCCTCGAATACCTCATCAGGTCCAATCACTGCAGCTTCACCCACTTCAAACCAACCTATGGGTGATCTACATCTTCTACCATACAAAGCCTCAAATGGTGCCATCTCGATGCTATCATGGTAACTATTGTTATAAGCATACTCTAGAAAATGCTCATCTCAACTACATTTGAAATCAAGAGCACATGCCCTCAACATATCTTTTAGAGTCTGAATGGTCCTCTCAGCCTGACCATCTATTTGTGAATGAAAAATGGAACTCAAATGAACTTGGGTACCAAGACCCTGCTGAAACACTCTCCAAAACTGAGAAGTGAACTGGGTACCCCTATCCGAACTCTTGCATCACACCACCAGGTCTTTGGTGGTCTACCTTAACCAGTTGGCACATTGCATACTTTGCTACAAACTCAACTATATTCTTCTTCATACCACTCCACCAATAGATTTCCCACAAGTTGTGGTACATCTTGGTATCGTTGGGATGGATAGAATACTGTGCGCCATGCGGTTCAGCCATAATCTTGTACCTCAGATCATCAACACACGAAACACACAACCTACCCTGAAATCTCAACACACCATCTTCCTCTTTGGAGAAAACCTCTACCTTTTGGTCCTTAACTGACTCCTTCAGTCTGACCAAACTAGGATCTCAGTCTTGCTTCTCCTTCACTTTTGAAACTAAAGATGATTCAAAACTACTCTGCACCAAAGTACTTCCATTAGCTAAATCAAGCAACCTAACATCCAATCTAGCCAGACAATGCATATCACGAGCTAAATCTTTCTTACCTTCCTCTACATAAGCAATACTACCTATAGACAACCTGCTTAGGGCATCTGCCACTACATTAGCCTTGCCTAGGTGATATAACACTCTAATATCATAGTCTTTTAACAACTCTAACCATCTTCTCTACCTAAGATTCAACTCCCTCTAGGTAAACACATACTGCACTGCTCTTATGATCAGTAAACACATCAACATGGACACCATAAAGATAGTGTGACCTGATTTTTAAAGCAAAGACCACAACAGCTAATTCATGATCATGGGTTGGGTAGTTCTTTTCATACGACTTTAACTTTTTCGAGGCATAGGCTATAACCTTACCTCTTTGCATCAACACACAACCTAAACCAACTCTAGAGGCATCAAAATACACCACAAAACCATCTGTACCATCAGGCAAAGTCAACACAGAGGTTGAAGTAAGTCGAGTCTTCAACTCTTGAAACTCTTCTCACAGGAATCTGACCACTGGAACTTAACTTTTTTTTTGGGTCAGCTGGGTTATGGGAGATTCAATAGAAGATAAACCTTCAAGAAAATGGCGGTAGTAGCCAGCTAGACCAAAAAAACTTCTAATGTCAGATGGGGAAATAGGTCTAGACCAATTTCTTACAGCTTCTGTCTTTTGGGGATCAACTCTGATGCCTTCAATTGAAATAATATTTCCCAAAAAAGCTACTGATCTTAGCCAAAATTCACACTTACTGAATTTGGCAAAAAACTGATGATCTCTAAGAGTTTGCAAGACAATTCTAAGGTGATCTGCATGGTTGTATTTAGTACGGTAGTACACAAGGATGTCATCTATGAAAACAATAAGAAACATAACAAAATATTACTTGAACACTTGATTCATGAGGTCCATAAATACTGTTGAGGCATTGGTTAGCCCGAAAGAAATAACTAAAAACTCAAAGTGACCATAGAGGGTTCGGAAGACTGTCTTTGAAATATCACATTCCCTCACTTTAAGCTGATGATAGCCGAATCTAAGGTCTATCTTGGAGAAATAATTTAAACCTTGCAACTGATCAAATAGGTCATCAATTCTTAGAATACTTATTTTTAACCATGACCTTATTAAGCTGATGATAGTCAATGTACATATACAATGAACCATATTTCTTTCTTACGAATAGAACAGGTGCGCCCCAAGGAGAAACACTCGGCCTTATGAAACCTTTGTATAAAAGATCTTTGAGTTGCTCTTTCAACCCCTTAAGCTGTATAGGTGCCATATAATAAGGTAGGATATAAATAGGCTGAGTGTCGGGAAAAAGGTCAATCTCAAATTTTATCTCTCGATCGGGAGGTACCCCTGGGAGATCTTTCGAAAAATCATTAGGAAAATCATGAACAATGCTAACTGACTGAATAGTTGGAGCCTCGAACTTAGTGTCTTTAACTCTAACTAGGTGATAAATGCAACCTTTGGATATTAGATTTTTGGCTTTGAGGTAGGAAATAAAATTGCTCTTGAGAGATACTAAACTCCCTGACCACTCAAGAACTAGTTCATCAGGGAACTGAAACTTGACCACATGGGTACGACAGTCTATACATGCATAACAAAAATAAAGCCAATCCATACTCAGAATAAGATCAAAATCCACCATGTCTAACCCTATCAAGTCAGCAAATATGACTCTATGAAGAATAGTAACAGGATAATGTTTATACACTTATTTAGCAGCAATTGACTCCCCTACTGGTGTGGAAACTAGGAAAGGCTCAGGAATCTTTTTGGGACTCATTTCAAAATTCACAGTGACTAATGGGGTCACATAAGAGAAACTTGACCCAAGGTCTAACAACACATAAACATCAAAGAAAAATACATGGAGCATACCAATAACAACGTTAGGAGAGTTCTCCTGCTCCTGATGGGATGGTAAGGCATAGAATCTGTTCTGGTACTGACCGCCAGTAGTGCTAGATAAAGGGCCCTGAATAGGGGTGGGATGAGGTACAAGACCTGATGCACTAGTAGTCTGTGCCTGAGGTCAAGATTCTCTGTTCTCCTGCCTAGCATGCAGACAATCTCTAAGTCTATAGCCCAGCTTGTCACAACTAAAACAACTCCTCTAATCCGCTAAACACTCACCAGGATGATCTCTACCACACTTAGCACAAGGAGGATAGTGGGGTGTGTTACACTATTTTGTAACCTAGACATAGAAGACCTGTTCCCTTACTCCTGCCTGTCTCTAGTCACAGGAGCACTAGATGATGAAGGTATTGGCATAGATGAACGGCTCTAGAACTGTGGGCGGTTCCCTCCATAGGACCTAGCTTGACTATACTCATGCTACTCAGATCTAGTTCTCTTGTTATCCCTTACTCTATCTCTCTCCCTTATATTTTCTGCCTCTATCTGCTATGCATGCATCATTAACCTATCCAGATCCATATCCCTATTCAGAATCATTGTCCTACACTCTTTCAGTACTAAACCAAAAACACCTACACGAACTTGCTCATACTAGCTCGAGTGTCAGAAATCAAATCAGAAGCATACTTGGCCAACTGGTTGAACTTTAAGAAGTACTTCTTAACAGTCATGGAGCCCTACTTTAAGTTTATAAACTCCTTAATCTTTGCTTCCCTCATATCAAGCAGAAAGAAATTGTCCAAGAATGCATCTTAAAATACCTACCAGGTCATAGAAGCAATGCCCTCCCCTCTACCCTTCTTCTATGCTACCACCGAGTCATAAGCAATATCTTTCAACCTGTATGACACTAGCTCAACATTTTCTTCCTCAGAAATATGCATCACCTGTGTGATCTTTCTCACCTTCTCAAGGTATAACTATGGGTCCTCACCTGCCTTAGACCATAAAACTCTGGCAGATTCATCTGCATGAAATCACAAATCCTAGAAATAGCGAAATCACCTCCCTATTAATTTACAACTGTGGCCTGGTTATTAGCCTAAGAATTAGTGGTGAATGCTTGGGATAACGCCTGAAAGGTCACCCAAAACTCGATATGAGACACTGTCTCACTCAAAGAATCAACAGGCTGGGGTTGCTTATTATCATTTCTGTGGGAGTTCGCTCTTCGGGGAGGCATTTTTTGAAATATGAGAGCATGAATTATTAGATGAGAGGAAGAACTATAGGTATGATAGAATCTAAAAGAAAAAAACAACTTTGTCCAAAAACGTCTAGTAGCCTCTTACTCATAGATGTGGCACGCTACACACCGATGATCAATACTATACTCAATGCGGCTTGTCAGACTACCTAGGACTCCTTAAACCTTAAGCTCTGATACCAAGTTTGTAATGCCTTGAAATCTCCTCCCGGGATGTCACACGGTGCTTAAGGTTACAAGTAGCCCCAAGCTAACCCTTTTGAGCCTATTACTACAAATAATAACTTAATTCGATATGAAATAAACAAAACACTGGTACTGTATGTCAAATGATAGGAAATAGGAAGAAAATACTTGATCTAAATGACCACAAAACTACAAATCTCAACATACTAACAATCTGATAACTAGTCTGACAAAGCCATTACTACTCAAGTCCACTAGAGAGCTATTAGGACAGGTCCCCAACTAACTTAAAATGAGCTGAAAGAAATAATATATCTACTAACAATACTAAAATGTCTGAAGATAGGTCCTCAAACCATGAGGACTCACCACTATAGAGATATAGACAAAGGTACTCAAAAATCACTGATGAGGCTGGGACTAAGCACCCGAACCTACATTATAAGACAATATAGCACATATACGTATATGTGGATCAGCACTTGGGAATGTATTGAGTATATGAGGGTGTGCGCATGTACATAAAGCAATATCCATGCTCTTTAATCAAATCATGCATGCAAATAAGAATGACTCACATAGCTTGAATAAGTCTAATATAATAAGGTCATAAATCATGTAGAATAAAGCATGTAACACAAATATCATGAGTCATTATACTTTAGCTTTAAAATCTGAACTCTTCTCTTATTCTCATTACTTGAAGACTAAAGAAAGCTTTAAACAATACTTTAATGCTCAAGAACTTAGAATTCTTTTAAACTCAAGACACTTGGAACTCGAAATTCTATAACTCTTACTAGTAGAGAAAACTACTTTCTTATTGGGAAAATTTACTTCAAGAAACTATTTTTAAAAGTCTTACTATTAGGGAAAATCACTTATCTCAAAGCTTTAGGGAAAATATTCCATCTCAAGGGAAAATACTTTAGGGAGGTTCTCTTAATCGACATAAACCATGCAAGCTACATAGAGCCCAATGTACTATCCTCCTAAGAAAGAAACCTCACATAGGGGAGAGGCATTATACTCTTGCTAGAGAGTATAACCTCAACTCAGTGATCACTTATCTCAGCCTTAGGCCCATAAATCTCAATACTACGTGGCACATAGTTTTGGGGTATGAAACTGTAGTAACTTACCCAACTCGGTGCTAAATACTACTCCCTCTAGTTTATCTCACTCATCTAATTCGAAATCCACTTTAAAAATAATCTCATAGTTCAATAAGAACCCAACTGTAAAATCTGTAATCTCATGTAGTGAAGTGGATTTCAAAGCTCTATGACCATTAGGTCAAAACATTTCTCAATAATCTCAGAATACTTAAATCTTGGGTGCTTATATCACAAAAGTTCATAAAATTGCATCTCTCAAGTAGGGCTTACTGACCCATAATTCAATATCAAGTTAAAGCTCATATAAATGACTATTAGATAGCATATAGATTTATAAATCATATAGAAATCTGGAATTTATAGCAATTTATCTCAAAATCTCAACATACTCATGTACTTCAATTTCTAGAACATTGGAAAATCTCAAAATCTCATGTATAGTAATATTGGGCATGAACCCATACTTCAAATTCATAGGAGAACTCGTAAAGTCATGTATCTTTGTATTTTAAAACAAGTTTTAGGCATAAGGACGAAAGAATTATCCTTGTTACCCTTCATACCTTATATTGTGAACCTAGATGAATAAGCTTGCTTGAAACTCTTCTTCTAATTCTTTGAGATAGGGATCTTGAAGCTTTGGACTTGGAGAACTCGAATGTCAACTCAATTTATAGAATCTATGGCGAGTTCTTGAATTTCTTGGAGAAGGGTTTTGTGTTTGTTCTTGAGGAAGAAACTCTAGCCTTTGGATGTTTTGGGAGATAATAAAGTCATATGCTTCGTTTTGAATATATCTATATGTTTAAAGGGAAAAAAGGCCAAAAAGTCCTTTGAAAATGACATAAAAATAATGAACGAGATTTGCGATGGTCAGAGTGATGGTCCGTTGCTAGTCTGACGGTCCTTCGGATCGTCCTTCCTACGTTGGTCAGAAAAAGGCCACATTGCCTTAGTTGCGACGTCCTAGCGATGGTCCGTCGTTAGCTTGACGGTCCATCATCTTGGCCGTCGCACTTGGGCTAGAAGAGGGAGTCACTACCTTGGTTGCAACAGTCTGGGCGATGGTCCATCGCAAACTCGATGGTCTGTCAACCTGTTCGTCGTACCTGGGCGGTTCCGAAAACTCTCAGTAAAATAGCTATAACTTCTCACCCCGATTTCGGATTTGAATGAAATTGGTATCGTTAAAAATCTAATTCAATAAGCTTAAGGTCTAAGACAATAATCATCAAAGCAAGGTTCAATAATATCAAACTAAGTTATGAATAATGGTTCAACATTTTCAAATAACTCAACCTATTCTCATAATAAAGACAATGTTTTGAAATAATAATTAATCATTAAGGTTTAAAGTTTTCAATGGTTCTTAAGTTTGGTAGGATCTGACCAAATAATTTATCTGCTGCAATAAATATTTAGAAATCACCTTTGTATATGTGAAATGTGAGTTGCTTCAAGTCCAATGAGAGTAAATACTATACTCTTGAAATTAGAAAGTGTTTATAGATGAAATGAATAAAGCTGTGAGAATCATATTTAGTTAAAACCTAGTTGTTTAACTTTTATGTCTATATGTACAACCAAATTTGATATTTCAAATATATCATATTTATCGATCAATCAGGTGCATCCGATATAAGTTCACTATGAAAAGTGCAAAGAAATATCTACTTATCCATAAGGAATTAGTCTTTGCTTGTAAAAAACACACTTCTTCATATATTTTCTTATTTTATAGCTATTCCACATTCATGTGGGGGATTGTTGGATTCTTTTGATAAAAGTAAATTGAAAATGGAGGAAATAGAAATGAAGAAAAAGTGAAAAACTGATCTTTTACTTTATGGTAATATCATTTCTTGTAATGACCTTATTTTTTGGTAATTTTTTTGAATTATTAATTAATATGTGATTTAAATATTTTACCCCTATCTGTGGTTATATTATGATATTTCTAATGTATGTGGATGATTGACATGATTTTTAATGTATTTCGGTGTGATTTTTGCTAGTTTGTGATTTTTAGTGGCTAGAGAAGTCTTATACTTGACTTCGGTCAATATTTATTGATCTATAAATCAAATGAAAAAATAAACTGTGCTAGCAGATTTGAAATGTCAATTTTAGGTTGGAAACATAGTTGGTATGGCTCTTATATCTCATTTAGACCTTCGATTTGGAAAGTTGTGAAATTGAGTCTTGGAGGTTAATTTATTAAAAACAACATCTTTTCAAAAATTAGATATCGTCTTTGAGTTCGGAGCCTTGAATTTGATAGAGTAGTATAGATCATTTGCATCCTTCTGATTTTAGATGAATCTCGAGGGGTCCATAAAAAACATAGAATTCTCCAAGTTCAGCTGGTGCAACCGCTAAAGCGCTATTTTGGCCGCTTTAGTAGCCGGCTCCATCTAGACAAGGGTGTTTTAGAGTTTCTCTTTCCACTTTAGCGGTGGACGTTAAGGCGGGCCTTGTCTACTTTAGCAAATTGGCATGCATTGGTCGGTACCGCTAAAGCGGCCAGTTGACCGCTTTAGGGGCACTTGATACCCATATATATATATATATTCTCTTTTCTCATTTTTCACCATATTTAAGACTTGGAGCTTGGGGTTTTGAGTCTTTGGGTGATTTCTTCCACTTTTAGCTTGGGTAAGCTCCAAAAACTCTGATTTTAATTATATTTCTTCGATTCTTATTATTTAAACCCTTTTAAAGTTTTAAGCTAAAGATGGAATTTGGTGATTTAAGCAGTAAGGTCTAAAAATAGTAATTTCTCGATTTAAACCCCAAATCAACCCGCTTTAACTTGGATTTTCTCCTATAGCTTCCTTTAATCTTAGGTAATATATTTTTGGAAAAATTCCAATTGTACCCTTCTTTTTTAAAAACTCATTTTGGTTTTCTTTTACCTTGACTTAAAAATGGATAATATGGGTATTTTTGATTTTATTCGTGATGCCTAGATTCTAAATTTGTATTATTTAGTTGATTATGGGTAAATTCATAAGGAGAAAGCTCCGTGGTAAAGGATATTTTGGCTAATTTTGGCATTTGAGGCAGGTTATGACTTAACTTTCTTCAGACTGGGATGGATAGTTAATATTGGTATAAAATATGTTATGGGTATGGGAACTAATAACGAAAATGGATATATTATTGTTGTATTCTTTTGTGGGGCCTGTATTATTTTTATTTCATGGTATTAAGACATTATTTGTTATGAGTAATCGTGTTGGGTCTTGTATGATGAAATTGGCTTGGTAATGATGCCATTAGTTGTTCCTCTTAGTGGATATTGTCTAATATGGTATCTTATATGGTATCAATGACATAGTGGTCGAATTATGCTTTCAAAGTTGGCCTACTACCTCTTTCTATCTATTTCCTATTTTCTTTAGTATTTTTAGATATGAATTTTGATCCTTTTGGACTATTATTATATCTTTGACATTTGAGATATATTTAGTATTTCTTAAACTATGACACCAGGTTTTGGGATATTGTATGGTATCTTTGATGTGTATTTTTTTGTTTTGCTATATATGTGTCGTTTGACTCTATTCTAAGAGTCTTGCCTTAGGTTTTGGTATTATTTTTCATTTCACATCAGATTGGATAATAGGCTTAGCTGTCAAGGCTTGCCATGATAAGTGCCATCATGACCTTTGGTTTTTGGGTCGTGACAAATCAATATCAAAGCATATATTTTTATAGGTCTCAATAGTGTAAGAACGAGGTGTCTATTAGAGTCTCGCGGATTGGTACATAGATATTTGTATCTATCTATGAGAGGCTACAAGATGTCATTAGGAAACATTTTTTATTTGTTTCTTAACCTATGGATCTTTCATACCTTGTATTCTAAGTCATATTTCACTCTTTTTGACACATATGGTGATGACTAGATATAGTCTAGAGGGCGAGTTATGAGTTGTGGATAAACTATAGGTAGAGGATAGGCACGAGGATCTGCCCAGTATAGAGATAGTTCTAAGGGATCTCCCTCAAGCCTTAGGTTTAGCATGTTAGAGTTATGGGTCCTACTTCAATACCACCAAGTTCTTCTACCCCAGTTTTTGAGGGGTTACTGGTTCGCTTGTTGACCTATTTGGAGGATGCTCCTTTGAGCACACCTGGTGTTCCTCTATCTCCAAGCATTGTACCTTTGTTTGTGCTAGAGTCTGATTATGTTCTCCCTCCTATCCCAAGTATGGATCCTCCAGCGGTACTAATATCAACTTATGGTACTAAACAGACTCCAACTATTGTTCCTTCTTTAGCACATATATTTGAGTATAGTATTCCAAGGTTGGGATTTTAGCCTTCTTCTATGTTACCTCCTCAGATGGGATCTCAGCCAACCAGATTTACCATGTCTCCTATTATTGTGAGTACATTTATGTCTTTTAAGGATCAGAAGAGGTTTTAGAGATTCACTCATTTGGGTCCTTCTAGGTTTAGTGGTGTTGTAGGTGAGGATGCCTATGCATTACAGATTGAATATCATGATAAATTACATAACCTTGGCTCACTTGAGTTGCATAGGGTTGCTTGTACTACTTATCGATTGAGAGATGTAGCCAGAGATTGGTGGAGGTCACTTATTAGTTGCAGGCCTTTTAGTTCTCCAGAGATGACTTGAGGTTAGTTTGTTGAGGCCTTTTTGGAGAGGTTTGTGCCTTACAGTCTAAGAGATTAGATGAGAGATAAGTTTGATTACTTGGAGAAGGGATCTATGACTTTTATGGAGTATGAGGCATGTTTCCATGCCTTGTCTAGATATTTTATACCTATTTTTCCATTGAGTTTGAGAAGATTTGGAAGTTTGTGAAGGGATTAGATATTTCTCTTCAACTAGCTACGACTCAGATGGTAGTGTATGGAGCATTGATTTGGAGTATAGTGATTCATGCTAGGATGACTGAGTGTATTCTTTGAGGGTTTCAGGGAGGTGCCATGAGGGTGCACCATTTGGGCGAGTTTAGAGGTCACACTACTAAAGGTAGAAATTCTAGAAGTTTCTATGGGTTTCATGGCAGACTAGTATAAGAACTCTTGCAGGGTTTAAGTAGTGGGTCTTCAATTTTAGTTAGAGACGAGTGGTCATTCAAGCTTAGTCGTACCTTCTTCTTTTGAGTTGGGCCATAAGTGTGTGATGAGGTTGGCCATTTAGCCATGGGTTGTCCCTTATATATTTTCAAGACTACTCCTATATCAGCTATCAGAGGTAGAGGTTCTACTAGAGGTATGCAAGGTAGATATAGTGGTGTCCATGGTCGTGGTATCAGGCTAATTAGACGGGTGTTAGCGATAGGCAGTGCTATATTTTACCCGCCAGACCAGAGGCAAAGGCATCCAATGTTGTTACTATAAGTATAATCCCTATTTGTTTTAGATCTACATGTGTTATTTGATTTGGGTTCGACTTTCTCCTATATGTCTGCATAGTTTACTTTGGGTTTTGATTCTGCTACAGAACTTTTTGCCATGCCTATATGTGTATCTACACCTGTAGGAGACTTTTTAGTAGGGGATCAGGTAAACCAATTTTGTGTTGTGACTTTTGTTGGACACCAGACTTGGGTAGATCTGATTGTATTAGATATGATAGATTTTGATGTCATTTTCTATATGGATTGGTTTGCTCCTTATTAGATCGTCTTAGACTGTTATACTAAGATTATGACTTTATGTTTGTAGGGTGTGCTAAGGATAGCTTGGAAGGGTGTGCTTCATTAGGGTCCAAAGAGAGTTATATCCTTCCTTCACGTTTGTCAATTAGTAGAGAGAGGGTACTTGTCATATTTATCCCATATTTATGATACTAGTGTTGCTTCCCCACCTTATTTGGATTATCTATTTGTCTTTATAGGATAGCCCCAATAAAGTTGAAGAAATTAAATGATCGGTTATTGGAGTTGTTAGATAAGGGATTTATCTGAACTAGTGTATCAGCTTGAGTTCATCAATCTTGTTTGTGGAGAAAAATGATGGGTCTATGCGTATGTGTATTAATTATCGACAGTTTAATAAGTTGAAAATTAAGAACAAGTATCCTCTTCCTCATATTGATGATTTGTTCAATTAGTTTCAAGGTGTTTTGTTGTCTTTGAAGATTTATTTGAGATTTGTGTCTCACCATTAAGGATTAGAGCTCCAGATATTCCAAAGACAATCATCATGAGTTTTTAGTTATGTCTTTTGGGTTGACCAATGCCCCAACCACATTAATGGAGCTGATGAACTGAGTGTTTAGACCGTATATCACCTTCTTTGTTATTGTATTTATAAATAATATCTTGGTTCATTCCTAGAGTAAGGATGATCATGAGGATCACTTGTAGACTATGCTTCAGAGATTGAAGAAAAAAAAGTTGTATGCTAAGTTCTCCAAGTGTGAGTTTTGGCTGGAGTCCATTTCTCTCTTAGGCCATATAGTAACCAAGGATGGTATTATGGTCAATACGACCAACATTACAATGGTTCATAATTAGGCTAGGCCCACTTTTCCTATCGAGATTCAGAGTTTTGTTGGTTTAGCAGGTTACTATCGGTGTCTTGTTGAGGGTTTTTCATCTATTGCAGCTCCATTGAAAAAGTTGACTCAAAAGAATATTTCTTTTAGAAGTTCGATGTTTGTATGGTGAACTTTCAAAAGTTCAAGGATTTATTGACATCAACTCCTATCTTGACTTTCCCTAAGAAGGGCGTGGGTTTCACCATGTTTTAAGCTTTAGGTGTTAGGTTAGGTGTTGTATTGATGTAGAAGGGTAAAGTGATTGTGTATATTTCTCGTCAGTTGAAGCCCCATGAAAGGAATTACCTTACCCGTGATTTGGAGTTATGTGTGGTTGTACTTGCTTTGATATTTCAATGCCTAGGTATGTTTTGGCATTTATGGATGCTATGTCTTCCTTGATGGAGTAGATTTGGGTTTACCAGTTTGATGATGTTGGGTTGAGGGTGATTTAAAATAAGGTGTTGAGTAGTGAGGCTAAGAAAGCCTTGCATGATTCAGATGGTGTTTTGAGGATTCGTGTCCGAGTTTGTGTACCTAAATTGGGTGATTGGATTAGATTGATTTTGTAGGAGGTTCATTGTTCCAAGTATTCCATCTATCCGGGAGTGACTAAGATGTATCGTGATTTAAGGTAGCATTACTGGTGGGGTGGTATGAGAAAGGACTCAGTGAATTTTGTAGCTACTCACCTATGTTGCCAACAAGTGAAGGCCGAACATTTGAGGCGTGGTGGTTTGTTTTAGAGGTTGCGCATTCTCTAGTGGAAATGGGAACAGATCACTATAGAGTTTGTGACTGGGTTGCCTTGTACATCTCATCGTTCAGATAGTATTTGGGTCATCATCGATCGATTTGCTATGTCTGCTCATTTCATTCTAATTTTAGTTTCTTTTAGTTCTGAATGTTGGCCCATATTTATATTCATAAGATAGTTTGTCTTCAAGGTATGTCGGTGTCTATTATCTCAAATTGAGGCTCAGTGTTCACATCTCACTTTTGGAAGACTTTTCAGGAAGAGTTAGGTACTCGGGTTGATGTTAGTACAACTTTTCACCCCAGACCGATGATTAGTTAGAGAAAACTATTTATGTGTTTGAGAACATACTCCGTTCTTGTGTGATAGACTTTAGTGGTCAGTGGGAGCAACATCTAGCTTTGGTAGAATTTGCACATAATAATAACTACCACTCCATTATTGAGATGGCTTCTTTCGAGGCTTTGTATGGTAGGCATTGTCTCTCTCTAGTTAGTTGGTTTGAGGATTCTAAGAAAAGACCTCGAGTACAAACTTGCTACGTGAGTCTTTAGATAGAGTTTAGGTCATTCAAGATAGACTTTGAGTGGGTCAGAGCAAGCAAAAATGCTATGCAGATTGTAGACTTCGTGCCTTGAGATTTAATGTTGGCGATCAAGTCTTTCTTCATGTGTCGCCCAGGAAAGGTGTGATGTGTGAGCCTACGCTAACACATTTGAGGCTTTTAACTCTAAATAATTGTAAGGTCTTGAGAAATTTTAGTTGTTTTTGATTAGTTTTCTTTGATTTTTGCAGTAAATGTTGAGATGTAGGAGAACCAAAAATAATGGAAGCAAAATGGCTGAAAAGTGAAGCAAAATAAAGGACAAGTGTGGCTGAGGACGTTCATGATAAGTCATCAGCCTGGTGATAAGCTATCAAGGATACCGTCAGCCTTAAACAGTAGAATGGGATTTGAAGACATTTTTACGACGACATTCGTGATAAGTTGTCAGATTGGTGATAAGGCATCAACGTCGTCGTCAGCATTAGACAGAAGAAGCCAAAAGTGCAAAGAAGCTGACGACATCCGTGATAAGCCATCAGACTCCTAATAAGCTATCACGGATGTAGTCATCTATTCCGAGAAAAAGCTGCAACTTTAATTTTATTTCCTTATTTAGGTTGAACTATTTAAAGCTTTGTTTTAGTGTTTTCTAGAAAATTCATTCATCATCATCATTATTCGAAAGAGAGTTCGATACTTTGAGTCTTGGAGAATATTTTCTGATATTTCTTTCTCTATCTTTGTGGGTTCGAACAATACAACTAGTTTGGGGATTTTCCTTTGTGATCTAATCTACTATTCACTAATTATTATTCATCTCAGTAAGTTAATCTTCTCAATTATGAATTCAATTATGTGTTTCGTTCTTTGCATCATGAGTGGCTAAACTCTGTTAACCTGAATTATGGGATCTAGGGTTAGGTCATGATGAGATGCTAAATACTCAAGATTTAATAGGTGTTAGGATTTCTTGATAATTCTAAGATTTTAATTAACGTCTGTTGGTTGCATACAGTAGACACCCCTACTTTTATTTGCTTGAGAAAGAAATTATATACAGTAGGAAGTGAATTATCAACAGGGACTCGAAAATACTTCGTTTAATAATCAGCGATATAACAAGGTTTGTTAACCTGAGGTAAAATCTGGACAGTGAACAGACATTTCCTAAGTCCAAGAGGATTAGGAAATTAGATGCTTACATAGGTTGAGAGATATTTGAGCATATCATTGATAAAGATAGCTTGTTATCCTAATCACCGTGAGAATCTTAGGTCATCTCTAGCATCTGTCATGTACCGTAAGCCCTAGTGAACATAATTCTGATTATTTCATAAAATCTTGGTTACAAACATTGAAATTAAAGTGACAAACAATCATTTGTGAAACTTAAACCCCCATTTCAGGAAACGTTAAACTATCAGTGAATTAAATCACAATAGACTTGAGTTCACACCATATTCCCTGTGGGATTCGACCTAACCTAGTTGGGCTTTATATTGACAATGATCGCTTACACCCATTCAAGAGTGTAGTTTGAGCGTTATAAAAAATGGCACCGTTTTCGAGGATCGAACGCGGGTCACCCGCGTGCCAGGCGGGAATACTTACTACTATACTACGACTATACTAAAACCACGATGAGGAAGACTTGGGTGATGAGGAATTGCTGAATCCTTAAAACCCAAGGCGAGCTGAGCAAATTGCTGCACCAATGCAGTGAAATTTCAACAGAAATCGTTTAGTCAGAGGAAGGTATGGTCAATACCGTGTCCATTATGAGGTTGATGATGATGACGAAGGAATGGATGGAGCAGGTGCAACAAGTGCTATCATTCCTCCACAGTTGGCACCTGGTGCAAAATTCAGCATAACAAGTACTATGATTCAACTCCTGAATCAGAAGGGGTTGTTTGGAGGCCTGGTGATGATCCGACCATGCACTTGGTGAACTTTATCACCATTTGCAAATATTTTGATAATACAGGAGTGAGCCAGAATGCGATCTGATTGAGACTGTTTCTATTGTCTCTGTTTGGGGAGACAACAATGTGGTTAAATTAGCTGGAGCCAGATTCTATAACCAACTGGAGACAGTTGAAAGAGGCGTTCCTAGAACAGTTCTTTCCACCCTCCAGGAGGGTACAGTTGAGGGACAAAATTAGTAACTTCAGGCAGCACCCGACTGAAGCATTGCATGAAACTTGGGAGAGATTCAACAAGAAGATGGTACAATGTCCAAACCACAACATGACAGACTTGCACTTGTTGGAGACTTTGTACAGAGCTTGTAACTCTGTGACAAAGCCAATTATAGATAATGCTGTAGGTGGATTGTTTATTGACCTTTCTTTTCAAGATGCTTCAGACATGCTGAATAGAATGACCAAACAGAGTCGAGCTTGGCATACCAGGGATTCTGTGGTAGCTAGCCCAACTATTTTTGGTGGTATGGCTGTGGAGTAGCATAGAAGGGATGAGGAGAGAGACTAAGACATGGCCCACTTAAAGACTCAGATGGACTTGCTGACCAAACACTTGCTGTCAGGTAAGACTGAAAAGGTTAAGGCTGTGGAATCTTAGTGCACTTTTTCTATTGATGCAGATGAGGAGGCAAATTATGTTAATAATCAGGGGTGTTTCTGAGGCAATAGACAAGGGAATCAAGGTCGGAACTTTTATGACAAACCTGATTATAAAGATAGGGAGCAAGGAAACTGGAGAAGGAACAATGATAAGAGTGGTTTGTATATTCCTCCTGGAAGTCAGGATGTTGCACCAACTAGATCTGGTAAGTGTCCATGAAGGACATGATGGAAAAATTGTTGAAGGGAGTTGAGGCTACCAGCTCGGGGGTAACCACTATGAAGAGTGAATTCTCTACCCTAAGTCAGTTGGTTAGTTCACACTCCATTTCCATCAAGCAGTTGGAGCAGCAGATGAGCCAACTTTCCACAACACTGAACCAAAGAAAAAGTGGTACTTTACCTAGTTATACAGTTCAGAATCCGTGGAATGATGGCTCATGTATGGCGATTACCACTAGGAGTGGTAAGATCTTACTGGCCCATCTATGGGCAAATCTGTATATGGTGAGGTGGTTATTGATAAATCCAAAGAAACCAAAACAGTAGAGTCTGAGAAGCTGGATAGTTCTGCTGATACTTCGGAGAAAGAAAAAGAGAAGGAAGACAAAGTGGTGTTGAAATTTATCCTAATACCACCACCTCTCTTTCCTCAACGATTGAAAAAAAAGGCTGATGATGCAAAATTTAGCAAATTTATGGCCATGCTCAAGCAATGAACAATTAATGTGCCTTTAGTTGAGGCACTTGAGCAAATGACAGGATATGCAAAGTTCATGAAAGACATTGTAACCAAGAAATGAAAGGTTAGCCATGAGCCGGAGGACAATTTTCTCTATTATGGCGCTATCTCTACAAGGTCTTTAGTGTAGAAAAAGGCAGATCCGGGAGCATTTACCATCCCTGTGTACTATTGGCCCCCTGAAGTTCACAAAAGCACTATGCGATCTAGGAGCCAGTATAAATTTAAGCCACTGGCTGTATACAAGAAATTGGGTTTGGGGGATCCTACCCCAACAAATATACGGTTGGTAATGGCAGATAGATCTGTGAAGCGGCCTGTGGGCATACTGCATGATGTTTTGGTAAAGGTAGCTGATTTTATTCTGCCTGCTGATTTTGTGGTCCTAGATTGCAAAGTGGATTTTGAAGTGCCCATCATCTTGGGTAGGCCATTACTTGCAAGTGGGAGAGTGCGAGTAGACATGGAGTTTAACGAGCTAAAGTTCAGGTTAATGACGAAGAAGCACATTTCAAAATACACTCATCCATGACTCAGCAACATGAGATGAGTGTTTTCTCAATCGTTGACGTCTTCTATGATGATGGTAAAGGGGTATCAACAGGTTGTCTTGGCGAAGTCTGAGTAGTCAAGACAACTAAGTCGTGCCACGATAGTAAATCAGGCGCTATTAGGAGGCAACCCAAAGTTTTTATGTTTAAGCAAGTGTTTTTACTTTTATAATTAGGATTTAGTACAGAGAAGGTAAAAAATAAGGAGGTCAGCTGAAAGTCCATGATGACATCTTTGATAAGCCATCCAACTGTGATAAGCTATCAAAAATATCGTCAGATACCAAACTTGAGGCAACCTCTACTTAGGGGTGACAAAATTTGTGATAGGCTGTCACACATGTTATAAGCCGACACAAGTTGTCGTCAGCCCAAATCTTTAAAAGCTATATTCTGGGCCCAGTTTAAATCAAATCGGACCCGACCCAGCACAGGAACCTTTTCAAACTTCCGCTAGTTTTAATTATTTTCCTTTAGTTTATTTCTTTCCTTAGTTAGTTTATCTCTTACTCTTTGCAAAATACTTCAAGAAAACAAGTTCCCTTGTACGTGGGTTTGCAATTCACAATCAAGAGATTCTTTCTACTTCTTACTTTCTCTTGTGCATGTAATCAGATTAAGGTCCCCCATCAGGTATACTCTAACTTTAACTCTTATTTTCTTGTGGTAAGTGATTGATAGATGACAATACAAGTCCCCAAGATGCTTGAGCCAAGTTCAACTTGGAAAGGAGCTAAAATTGCACCTAGGGTCTGCTGTGTAGGCCCAGGGTTTAAAAAGACAGCTCACACTCGGAATTCAAGTGGATTTTGAGAAATAATAGGGACCAAAAATTGAGTTAAAATCAAAAGTGGATTCTGATAAGAGCTGACGACATTCATGATAGGCTATCATAATTGTGATGGCTTATCAGGAATGTCGTCAAAGGCTGACAAGAATGAAGTGGTTTCTATTTAGAGCTGACGACATTCATGATAGGCTATCACAATTGTGATGGCTTATCAGGAATGTCGTCAAAATTGGTTAAAATTTTGAAGGTGCTGTCTAAGGTTGATGACCATTGTGATAAGCTATCAAAGTTGTGACGACTTATCAAGAATTGTCATCACACCTGGAACCTAAAGCATAAATAAGCCAAAATGATTAATGTGTTTGTGTTTGTGCTCTTGTGGACTAACCAATGGTTTTTCTACTACTACAAGAACCTTAAAATGGCACCAAAAAGAAAGATCCCCAAAGCACCAAAGAAAATAACCAAAGAAAGTGTACGTCGTAAGCTCATTGATGAGGAATCTAATTACGAGAAAGAGAAACCCCTACTCAAGAAGCAAAAAGAGAAGCAAAGTTTGAAGAAACCTTCACCACCTCCACTCATTGAAGTGAAGGATAGTAATGATACTGAGACTACAACACCACCATAAAGTGTAGCTTTTGAACATACTGCCTTTGAGAAAAAGGGTTTTGAACAGGATGAGTCTGACCATGCTGAATCTGAAGAAGAGGAACAGGAAGGGTCTGAGGAGTCTGAGTCTGAGGGAACAATATCTGGATCCCCATCCATTGAACAAAAAGATGATAAAAAGTCTTCATCTAGGGAACACTTATCAAATGTAAGAACCCCAAAGTCTGAGATAATTCTAGGTGGCAAATTCTCAGGGAAGAGAGCATCTTCACAGCTGGGCTCCGCAGAACTGATAGAAGGAGCGCTAAGAGGCTAATTCAGGAAGAAAAGATGATTATCACTAGAGAGTTGAGCAGGTACCCTGAAGTGGAATAAAAGTTCTAAGATTATGGCTTGGGATGGACCACAAAAGGAGGAGGTTTATTTTGCCTTGCACTGGTTTGGGAGTTCTACGCAAACTACCAAGCTCAGTTGGAAAACATGTGCAGGCCAGGTGAAAGAGTAACAGACCGACCCCTATTGGATAGAGTGTAGGCGAGGGGCGTAAGTGTTGATGTCACAATCAGAACATTGAACAGGTTCTTGCATGGTCCCAACTTTACTTCTCAGGCCACTACACCATTAATCTATGCTCAGATTAGGAACCGGGAGAAACAACGTCCGTGGTTGGACAACATCATAGCTGAAGGAGAACCAGCATAGGTAACAAACCCAAATGAAAGAATCTATAAGTCCTCTTTGACTCAAGAAGCAAAGTTTTGGTGGGGTATAGTACGTGTTTGGCTGATGCCCACTGATGGAGATGACATTCTGGGTGATGACCGAGCTATTCTAGTGGCGAGCATGGTGCAGAACCTTCCCCTAAATTATGGGGAAATCGTTGCTGATGAGATGAAGATTAGAATGTCAAGAACCGATACTACTTACCTTTATCCTTGTTTTATCACAGATTTGTGCCGAGCTGCTAATATGCTAAAGATTGCAGGGGTTGATAATGGCATTTCCTCCCAAAAGACTCATAAACCCATATGGTATGATGAAAATCAGCCAGGATTAAGACTTGATAGAGGTGCAGAGGTAGAAGCAGACCCTCCAGTTATAGATGTCGGTGCAGCACCTAATACGGAAGTGCAAGATTCCAAAGTTGTATAGCCAACTTCTTCAGCATAGGTAGGATCAATGCCTGAGATTGAAGCTAGCCCTTCATTTCCTACAGTAGCAGTAGGTTTTGTATTTCATTCGGTCGATATCTGAAATATGGCTAAACAAGCAAACTGGTGTGAGGCACAACTACATGCTTTTTCCAAATAGTTTGCTGCTATAATGGATAAGAGAATCAAGGATGCCCTTGAGCCTTTTGTGACTTTGCCTGAGCGGGTTACAGATTCGGAGAACCAATTTGATGCGTGGGCAAAAGAAATGCCAGGGGATGATCTTGCTAGATTTAGAGTGGAATTGGACAAGCTAAAGACAGATGTAGGGGTGTTACAGCAGCACCAATTTATGATGCCAAC
>NC_061115.1:64555338-64569842 GCF_002878395.1 Capsicum annuum
AATCCATTATCCTTTGGGGGTCGGGAAAAAGCTTGATTTGCTTACTTTCGTAAGAAGAATTGAAGCAAGTTAAGCAAAAAATTGATCGATTTGGGAGGTTGCATCTAAGGCACAATTTGAGTACCGACGGATGTCACCAATATGAGAAGTGGACAAAGCTAAGAATGCAAAGGCAGACGAAGGAGCCTCCAGTAGCTAGTTTTTCTATTCTCCCCTGCGCAGGAACTTATCCTTTTTCATGTTATTTCCCTTTTCCCCCAAAGATTGTATCCCTCTTTTGTTATCGTTGGTACGTATTTATGCCCGTTTCGTATCTATATAAGTTGGGGAATAATGGATTGAATTTAGGGAAGCATATACATTCTTCAAAAATCATTAGGCCTGAACCCTTGGCTCAGAAAGGGTCACCCCAGTTAGGATACACATTATTATAATGTTTTGTGTGCTTGTGGTATTTGTTTGGATCAAAGGCAAGTTTATCCGCTATGCTCCTATGGATGAATTTGTCTAGGACTCAAACAATTCTATATGGTTATTTTCTGTCAAATATTTTGCATTACTTATCACATACAGAAACTAACACATCTACCTTTGAGTTGTTTTACTTCACAGATAATAGAAATTACTCCATGTTAATATAAGCTAGCAGAACATCCCAACTTGACCCGATCGAAAGCACACAAAATCCCATCCTCTGACCATCATTCAAAAATGACAGGAAATAATGAAGAAAGCGCACTGACTATCCGAGATAATGTTATAGTTGAACAGAATGAGATGATTGCGGAACTTGCAAGAAAGTTAGAAATGCTTCAGGAAGAAATAAATCACACTCGGGATTTGGCTAACTTGGCCATCACCGCCAATGCTCCCGCTTCGGGAGTACATGGGACTCCACTCCAAATTCCTCCTCTCAGCATACCTATTCACGGGGATCAGCCAAATAACGTATCATCCGGCTCTGCTCCTCCATTTGTCCAAAATACTAATCGTGAAAATAATCCAAATGTCTACCATCCACAAAATCCGTCCGTAACCCCACAGAACCTACCTTTGAATCCATTCCCAAATCCTCAAAACACATTTCCCAATCCTCAAAACATATTTCCAAATCCACATCACTCCCAAATCCACAAAATACGTCAAACCTACCTTTGAATCCACCAAATTTATGTCCAAATCTACGAAATCCTTCTCAAATTCTGCCAAACTACTCACAAAGTCCGCAGAGCCTTCCCAATTACCAAAACGTCCTTCCCACTTACCAACCAAATTCCTTTCATCCACAAAATCAATCCTCCCTTCCAAATCCCCTCCAGGCTATTGTATCCCCTGATACCTATGAACCTCTTCCTAATCCCGAGATGGACCATTACGAGGAGAAGGAGAAAGAGTGGAAGACCCAGCATGAAAGGAATTTACTAGCTATGAAGGAGGAGATCATTAGGATCAAAGAGTCTCATGGAGCCAAGGACCACGACGGTTTGGGATATGATGATTTATGTGTTCACCAGGGAGTAGATCTACAAGAAGGGTACAAAGTCCCTAAGTTTGAGATGTTTGACGGTACCAAAAATCCAATGGCCCATCTAAGAAGGTACTGTAAGAAACTGGTAGGGATAGAGAAAAATGAGGTGCTATTGATGCGCTATTCAGTCGAAGTTTGAATAGTGAAGCCTTGGAGTGGTTCATGTCTCAGGAGCCGAAAAAGTTGACTGGTTGGAAAATATTGGCCAAGGGTTTCCTTGACCGGTTCGCATTCAACATTGAAATAGTCCCTGACTGGTATTCACTAGATCGGATCAAACAAAAAAGCATTGAGCGTTTTTGAGACTATGCTTTTTGTTGGAAGAAAGAAGCTGCCAAAGTGCAACCCCCCATGTCTGAGGAGGAAATAGTATCTGTGTTCTCTCGTGCTCAAGAAGGAGAATATTATACCAGGATGGTGTTCGCTATCAGAGCAACCTTTACGGATTTGGTAAAAATAGGAGAATCATTGGAAGAAGGTATTCAAACAGGAAAAATTGCCAAAACCCCGACATCATATGGAACTGCTATGTTTTCTAAGAAGAAGAAGAAAGAGGTAGGTGGGGTTTCTGCCAATTCTGTTACAAAATTGAAACAGCGGTTCAACTCTAGAAACATTTTATCTTCCTCGCCATCACCTAACCTTCCGCATGTATTCTACGTCTACCCCCAATACCAAACTCCACTCCCAAACATCCCACCATCATACCAAGCTCCACAACTAAATATCTTTCCCCAATACCCAGTTCCACCTCCAAATTATCAGTCTCATTTCCAAACTACTCCCCCAAATAGTCGAACAAATTTCCAAACACCTCCAAATTACCACCAAGTACCCCCTCTTACAAACCTAAGCCCGTATAACTCCCAACATCTAAACCACAAAAAAAAAAACTCCCCGAAACTTTACCCCACTAGCTGAAAGTCACACCCAATTATTTGAAAGATTTAAGAATACTGGTCCTTTGTAACCAGTATAGACAAAGCCTGTCAATCATAGCTCCCAATTTTATCACCCTGATCAAAATTGTGCCTATCATTTAGGGGCAGCAGGGCATAGTACCGAGGACTGTCTTATCTTGAAACATAAAATCCAAGATCTAATTGATCAAAAGGTCATCACGCTCCATGCACCTACTCCAAATATTATTAGTAATCCACTGCCCAACCATGGGGGACCTACAGTTAACATGATTGAAATAGAAGGCGAATAGGCATCTGGATAGGCCATTACCCAGGTGAACTCCAAAAAGTGCAAAAGGGTGGAAGAGGTAGGAAAGATAGAGAAAGTTATGGCTACCTTAAGTATTAGTGAAAAATCCCCATTTATAGTGATGACTGCAACGACTCAAGTGTACGCTCCCCCTCCAAAGAAGGAATTTATTTTGGAAACCGCCGCTGCCTAAGGGATAATGCGACCAGGACGATGTTACATCCCTGGGGAATTGACCAACAAGAAAGATTCACAGAAAACACCAATCACTGAAGGAGAGGCTGAGGAATTTTGGAGGCATATGCAACCAAAGGATTACTCAATTGTCAAACACTTGGAGAAAATGCTATCCCAAATCTCTTTTTGGGCACTATTATTGAGCTCGTAACACCACCGACAGGCTCTATCGAAGGTCTTAGAGAAAGTGTATGTTCCCACAGAAATGAACGTTAAGAATTTGGTTGTGATAATAGGGAACATTATGGGGAAACATCGCATATTATTCAGTGACAAAGAGTTACCGTTTGAAGGAGCAATGCATAACAAAGTGATGCATGTCACCATCATTTGTCGAGATTATGTAATTAATCAGGTATTAATAGATGATGGATCTGGTATGAAGATGTATCCCCTCTCGACGTTGGTCCAAATGGGATATGATCTGGGGAAAATTCATTAAAGCCACATAAATGTGAGAGCATTCAATGAAGGGTAGAGAGATACCATAGGAGAGATTGATTTGCACATCTAAATGGGGCCTGCTGAGTTTAAGACTAAGTTTTATGCTATGGATATCCATCCTAGCTACAACACGCTTTTGGGAAGACCATGGATACACGGGGAAAAGGCAATTTCATCACCCCTTCATCAATTATTTAAGTTTATTTGGAAAGATCATGAAGTAGTCATCCAAGGAAAAGGAAGTCGAGCGGACCGTCCCAATGGTTATGTGCTGGTGATTGAAGGTGTTCCAAAAGGTAGCAGTTTCTATACAGTGGAAATTGTAAATGCTGCGAAAATAGATTCAACATCCAAAATATCAATGCGTTCTATCTACAAAATGATTGTAAATGTGATGTTAAGAAGTGGGTTCGAACCTGGTCGTGGCTTGGGCAAGAATTTACAAGGAATTATCAAGCCTATTGTGATTCCATAGAGAAGATCTAAGCATGGGTTAGGGTATCAGCCTACCAGAAAAGATAGGGTTGAGGATGAGCTAGAAAAGAGTCTGTTTAGGCCCTTGCCACTCCTGTTCTAGTCATTTCCTATACGAGAGATGTCAAATGATGATGGTCTTGGGGATGGGATAGGAGATTTGTTTGAAGGATGCAATACTGTACCAGAAGATCTCCCAAATCCAGCAGGGTGAAGCAGATTGCACCAGGGAAGGCTTTGCAAAATTGTACCTCCACTCCACTCATAACCCATTGCCCGTCGTGGTAGATGAAAGGGAAATTACTAATAGTTTTGAAATCGGTGATGATCCGGAGGAGGCCCCGCAATCCACCTTTTACATCTCAAAACTTTATTTTCATATCTTACTGCTTTCAAAAAAGGCAGGGGCTTGTATTTGTGCAAGTCACAAGCCATGGTGTTGTAGTTATTTCTCAAATTTCAATGAAAAGGCCTTCATTTATTTGGAAAACTATATTAGTTCTAAAATGTTCCTAGTTATATGTTTTGTTATTTTCTTATCACCTAACTTAGTTTGTTTGTCCATTACAGTAACAGTAGCTTAAAACCTGCCAATATTGTGTCATGTCAAATCCTGAACGAACAAAATAAAGGGGACGATGATGGTTGGAAGAACGATGACGAGGAATGGTTAGTTGAAGATATGAAGGAATTTGAGAATCACGAAAAATCCAATCTGTAAGAAACTGAAACAGTCAACTTAGGAGATCACGATGAAAACAAAGAGACCAGTATCAGTGTCCACCTCACGGCGCCACAAAGGGAAGAGCTCATCCACTTGTTATGGGAGTATATTGACGTGTTTGGTTGGTCCTATGATATGCCAGGGTTGAGCACCAGCATTGTGTCACATAAATTGCCGATAAATTCTGAGTTTGATCCAGTCAAGCAAAAAATGAGAAAATTCAAGCCAGATTTAAGTCTAAAGATCAAGGAAGAAGTGACAAAACAAATCCAGTCTAAGGTTATCAAGGTCACAAAATATCCGACATGGTTAGCCAACATCGTCCCTGTGCCAAAGAAGGGCGACAAGATTCGAATTTGTGTTGACTATAGAGACTTGAACAGAGCCAGTCCTAAAGATAATTTTTTGTTGCCCAACATCCACATTCTCATCGATAACTGTACAAAACATGAAATGTAGTCATTCATTGATTGTTTCGTCGGCTATCATCAGATACTGATGGATAAGGAGGATGCAGAAAAAATAGCTTTTATTATGCCCTGGGGTGTTTATCATTATAGGGTAATGCCATTTGGTCTCAAGAACGAAGGTGCGACATATATGAGGTCCATGACGACGATTTTCTATGATATGATCCATATGGAGATTGAGGTGTACATGGATGATGTAATTATCAAATCCCGCAAAAGTTTGGATCATCTAAATCATCTGGAGAAATTCTTTAATAGATTAAGAAGGTATAGTTTGAAGTTAAATCTTGCTAAGTGTGCTTTTGGTGTGCCATAAGGAAAGTTGCTGGGGTTCATAGTCAGCAAAATGGTGATCGAGCTAGACCCATCCAAAATCAAGACAATTCAAGACTTGCCACCGCCGAGGACCAAGAAAGAAGTTATGAGTTTCCTGGGTCGTCTGAAGTACATTAGCAGATTTATCACTCAATCAAAAGTCATATGCGAGCCAATCTCAAGATGTTGAAGAAAAATGCACTGAATGAGTGGACAGAAGAATGTCAGAGAAATTTTGATTGCATCAAGGAATACTTGTCTGCACCACCGGTTTTGGTCCTACCGAGAGAAGGAATTCTATTATTGCTTTACCTATCATTCTCAAAAAATACTTTCGGATGCGTCCTCAGGCAACATGATGAAACCGGAAGGAAAGAGAAATCCATTTACTACTTGAGTAAAAAGTTCACACCATATGAAGCCCGTTACACTCTTATAGAAAGGACATGCTGTACTTTGACTTGGACGGCACAAAAGTTGAGGCATTATCTGTCGTCCTACATAACATACCTCATCTCGAGAATGGATCCATTGAAGTATATATTCCAAAAGGCCATGCCTACAGGAAAGCTAGCCAAGTGGCAAATCTTGCTGAGTGAGTTTGACATTATGTAGGTAACCCAAAAAGTAATCAAGGGGCAAGCCTTAATAGATCATTTGGCTGAAAACCCAGTTAATGAGGAATACGAGCCACTTCGAACATACTTTTCAGACGAGGAAGTTTTGTTCGTAGGAGAAGATATCATGGAAATCTACCCCAAATGGAGGCTATTTTTTGATGGGGCGGTCAACTTTAAAGGTTCAGGAATTGGAGCAGTTTTGGTGTCAAAAATGGGCCAACATTATCCGGTAACTGCTAAGTTACGTTTTTCATGCACCAACAATATGGCTGAATATGAATCTTGCATCTTAGGGCTCAAATTGGCACTTGACATGGGTGTTCGTGAATTGCTAGCCATCGGAGATTCAGATTTGCTGATTCACTTGGTACGGGGAGAATGGGCGGTAAAAAACTCTAAGATTACTCCTTATATATAGCTGGTGCAAGAATTATGCAGAATATTTAAGGATGTTGATTTTAGACACAAACTGAGTTTTCTGATGCTTTGGACACGATATCTTCCATGATTCAGCACCCTAATCAGAGTTACATCGATCCTTTTGAAATAAGCCTGAAGGAGCAACCTACACATTGCATACACGTGGAGAGGAGCCTGATGGAAGGTCTTGTTACTATGACATTAAGAGGTATTTGGAATCTGGAATATATCCTGAAGAGGCTAGTAACAACCAAAAGAAGACAATCTGGCGTTTGGCAAAGAATTACTTTCCAAGTGGAGAAATTCTTTTTAGGAGGACTCTGATTTGGGATTCCTAAGATGCGTCGATGCGGCGGAAGCCAATAAGTTGATAAACAAGGTACACGCTGGAGTTTGTGGGCCCCACATGAATGGGTTTGTCCTTCCCATAAAGATCATGAGAACCGGTTACTTTTGGATGACTATGGAAAATGATTGTAGTAAGTTTGTGCAGAGATGTCCAAAATGTCAAATACACGGAGATCTGATTCGAATGCCTCCACACGAGCTTCACGCAATGAATTCTCCTTGGCCTTTCATAGCTTGGGTCATGGATTTCATTGGACCAATAGAGCCACTAGCATCGAATGGGCATAGATTTATTTTGGTTGCCATGGATTATTTCACTAAGTGGGTCGAAGCTGCTTTGTATAGAGCCGTCACTAAGAAAGTGGTTGCAGATTTCATTACGAATAACTTGATTTGCCAATTCGGAGTGCCAGAATCAATTATTACTAATAATGGGGCAAACTTGAATAGTCACTTGATGAAAGAAATTTGTGATCAGTTCAAGATTTTGCATCGCAACTCGACAGCGTACCATCCCCAAGTGAATGGAGTCGTAGAAGCTGCTAACAAGAATATCAAGAAGATCTTGAGAAATATGGTCGAAAATGATAGATCATGGCATGAGATGTTACCTTACACCTTGCTAGGGTATCGAACAATAGTTCGAACCTCCACAGGAGCAACTCCCTATTTACTAGTTTTTGAGAATGAAGCTGTGATACCCTCTGAGGTCGAAATACCTTCCCTAAGGATTATTCAGGAAGCTGGACTGAGTAAAGAAGAATGGGTCCGTGCTCACTATGAACAATTCATGTTAATTTATAAAAAGAGAATGGCCATTGTCTGCCATAGTCAACTGTATCAACACAGGATGGTTCGTGCCTTTAACAAAAAGGTAAGAACTCGAGCATTTAAAGTGGGGCAACTAGTTCTCAAATGAATATTCCCTCACCAAGATGAGTACAAGGGAAAGTTCGCTCCAAAATATCAAGGGCCATACATAGTTCGCAAGGTGCTATCTGGAGGAGCTATGACTTTTTCTAAGATGGATGGCACAGAGTGGACCAAACCAATCAATTCTGATGCGATAAAGAGATATGATGTTTGAATGACGTTCCTTTCCCTTTATGTACGAACTATGTTTGACCTGAATTCCCAAGAAAGGGGTACGTAGGCGGCCTATGTTGGCTTCGGTCAACCCCTTAGGATAATTTCAACCCCTTAGGATAATTTATCATTTCCCTTTATGTACGAACTACGTTTGACCTGAATTCCCAAGAAAGGGATACGTAGGCGGCCTATGTCGGCTTCGGTAAACCCCTTAGGATGATTTATCCTTTTCTCTTATGTATGAACTATGTGATGACCTGAATTCCCAACAAAAGGGATACGTAGGTGGCCTATATCATCTTTGTTCAACCCATTAGATTTCTTATATATAACCCTAGTGTAGTCCTGAACTATGTTTGACCTGATTCCTACTTCAACGGGATACGTAGGCGCCCCAGCGGCTCAGTCATATAACCTTAGGAAATAGAAACTGGGGTAGAATTTCTGAGAAGGAATCTTGAAAATTTACAAGAGAAGATCAACATCCAACAAAGAGAATGAAGATCAGCAAAGACTTCAGATCTACTCAGATTGGTATTATCTCAAACAAGTTTAAACTGGGGCAGAAATTTTGAGGAAGACCTCAAAATTTCCACCAAATGCCGGAACATATTTCAAATTCTCCAGCACCAGAGGTTAAAGCTTTGGAAACCACCAACTGTAATAAAGTTTGGGTAGACTCATTTTTTGTCTATGATAGAACTACTTGAAGAAATCCTTCAACAATAATCATGAGTTTTGAAAACTATCCATTGGATATAGTCAAAACCGCGAGGAAGACGTTCATTGAGCTAGTACATGACATGACTGACAGAAATTTTCTAAAATTTTACAGAATTTTTCAAAATTATTTTCAAAATTTATGACTATTTTCAAAAATCTTACGACTCACTTACTTAGTACTTGCCTAGATATCATTTGGGATAGAGTGTCTGGGTGGAAGTCTCACTATGGTGGAATGCCCAAGAGATGGCAAGGAGCAAATCAAGGATCGAAGAAGGTCAACATGGAGTAATTTCATTCAACTAATCATTTTTCTGTGGATACAGGGATCAATAAGTAAAATGAGAGTCTCTTTCAAAAATCTCTGAGCAAATTGGGAGCCACAACAAATCATTAATGCCCAAGAACGGTATTTTAGGGCAGCCCTAAAAATAGATTTAATGCCCATTTATTGAGGACCTTTTGATTTGTCCATCTCATTTCTTGAGATCGTAGGCGACAAACAAAATTACTTTGTTTTCTTTACACGTATCGTATTAGAAGTTTCCTAAAAATAGTCGCTAGTAAAAATGACTTTGTGTCTACTAATCGTCTACCTTGAGTACAGGTATATGTAGAAAGTAGGACACTAACAAATGAAGCCAGGTAAAATTATTTTATCACTGCCACAATGGCCATTGCATATCATTGCTGCAAAGGCCATCACATATCATTTCCGCAGAGGCCATTATATATCTGTTGATGCGCTAGACACAACGCTAGTGTCGAGGATATCATCAACATTCAATATCTGTTGACGCGCTAGACACAACACTGGCGTCGAGTATATCATCGGCATTCAATATCTGTTGATGCATTAGCCATAACGCTGGCGTCGAGGATATCATCATCATTAAAAATCTATCGAAACGCTAGACACAATGCTGGCGTAGAGGATATCATCAACATCCAATATATCTGTCGATACGCTAGACACAATGCTGGCGTCGAGGATATCATCAGTATCCAATATATCTGTCGACACGCTAGATACAATGCTGGCATAGAGGATATCATCATTATCCAATATATCTGTCGGCACGCTAGACACAATGGTGGCATCAAGGATATCATCAGCATTTAATATATCTATCGACACGCTAGACACAATGCTGGTGTCGAGGATATCATCAATATTTAATATATATGTTGACACGCAAGACACAACGCTGCTGTCGAGGATATCATTATGTTTTTACGAATCTGCTTCTGAATACATTAAGAGCACGATTTGGAGGGACGCCTTTAGGTCGCTATCTAAGGATGAATGATATATAAGATTTCCTAGCAATTGACAATTTGAAGGTCATCTATTATTTGAAATAGGATTGTGTGCAAGATCACCTATGAGTTGATAGCCTGTAGGTCATCCCCACTTTGAAAACATATTCGGTCGACAGATAAGCTAATTATACAACAACCAAGAAGGTTGTTGTGTCTGTTATTGCGAGTTATTTCCCATCAAACAGTTATAATAAAGGATGACTTCGCTTTTTAAGCCACAAATCACGTGGAGATATGGTAAAAGATTACTTACCTATTTCGTGAATTATGTTTCACACTTACACTTTTTGCCTGAAGCATTGTTGAGAGCATCCGAGAGGATAAAAATCTCAAATAAAAACCACAAGTGCGGATGACTTCAGGTAGGACGCAGCATAACATGGAACTCTTTCTTAGCAGCAAAACGGGACATAGCCTAAAGAGGGACGTCAAACTCTTTGGACGCGAGCTAAAGGATGATCACCACCACCATCCAACCACACCCCTGTTAGAAGACATGTGGGTATTTCAGGATATTCTGCTTTTAGCTTTACCTTCAGGATATTTTTAAACTCATGCCGAGGGTAACCTTCTCTTTTTTTTTCAAATTCAGGTTGAAACACACTTAGAGTTTTGGAAATTATGTCCAGGTAAGTTCTTGACTATGGATGTGAAGGATACCACATTCATGGTCAAGAGGTTACAAGCCTCTTTTCTACAACTCGATCAACTTGTCACTCATTCCGAGCCAAAGATGGTCTGAAATAAAAGACTATCTTTTCTACCGATTGAGTCAAACTACAAGAAGTCTGATTCCCTGAAATATTAGGGATATGTAAGCTGGGATCTATGTACAAAACTCGACTGCATTCCAACCTCTCCCCTAATCCTTTTATTCCCCAGTTTCTCAGTTTTATCAAACACTCTAAAACTGAGATAACTTATGAATTTTTTGAAAATCGTGCTTTAAATCAAGCTTTATGAACTACAAGTGGCCTGAATTCTCATGTAACCTGAGATATTTAGGAAACCTAATACCGAGGTCCGGCCATGACTCTATTAAACTCGTACGAAAACCAACCTCTTTTAGATTCGAATCTATGGTCGGACAAAAATTAGGAACGTCAACCTCCCTTTGCCCAGGGTTACTTACATCCACCCTACCCAAAGGGAGGGGGCAGCTGTTGACACCTAATTTTTACCCCCCACAACTAAATTTAATCCTGAGTTTCTTTAGTTTTTAATAAACCAAAATAATTATTTCATCCAAATGAAAAAAAAAATTTAAAATATTTTTCGTATGTGATTTTGTCATTTTAAGTAGCGATTATATACTATCGTGTTCAGTTATACGAGATTATATAATTTGTTACTTAACTATTTATTTTACAAAATATCGAATTTAATTAAGGCTTATCTTGAAAATAAATTCAAATGATTAAAATCTTAATTTAAATATAATTTATTCTCAAAAATAATTTATTTGGAAAAATATGCATTCATTTTATTAAATCAAGAAACTCGGGATAAAAAAAAAAGGTATTAATTCGTATCAAATTTTAATTTAATTTACCTAATCTATTAGATTTGACCATAATTAAAAATTGGTCATAATTGCAATGCAATTCGTCAATTAATTTTTAATTTGATCAAAATAAATAAATATGGCTAAATTTTAAATTCCAATTGGGGTTATATTTTAAATAACCCCAAAATTCTCAAGAACTCTCATAACTTTTACCCAATTCCCACCAAAAAATAAATTCAAATTTTACTATTCCCCCCAACTTTGTCCTTTTCCAATTTTTAAAATTAAAAGATTGTACTACATTGTAATATTTTCCCCCACATTATCATCCACCTCACCTTATCTTTAATTTTTACATTCCAAAACCCCCCCTAAATGCTTTTTCTCCCACATTGGTAGATGACAGGAAATAAATCTCTATCCTATAAAAACTTTTCTCCCACACTGGTGGAAAAGGGAAAAAATACCCCATTCTTTCCTATAAATACTACCACTACTTTGGTAGAGAGAGGAGAGGAGAAGGAAGGAAAAAAAAGGCTAGAAAGGTGAAAAAAATCCTTTTGAGCAAAAATAGTTAACTTTATTTGGTAAAAATTTTTGTTTCATAAGTTGATCAGCTAATCAAAATTTTTGAGTTACGGACGATGTTTTTTAATGGTGGTTGATTCCAACGAAGCTCGTAGTCTCGTTTCACTGCACCCAAAAAGGTAAACACACCTTTTTTTTATTTTAGTTTTTATTATTGTTTTCTTCATCATCTTTTTTCTTCTTTGTAGTTCATAGATATAATTTTGTTTGCTGGGATTGTATGTTGTAGATGGCCTTGAAGGCCCTAGGACGTTGTAGTTTGACATTCTAATTATTTTCATGTTCATGATATAAAAATGAGCTAGCAATAGTTGTATGTTCCTTTTTTTACTTTATTCTTTGATTATTTTGGATAAAGTTTCAATCTTTGCTTAAAAGATGTATTTATACTTTATTTAAACTCATTGTTGTTGGATACATTTATTTTTAGTATGTAAAGTTATTTTCTTTATGTTTAGAAAAATAGTTAATGTTGAATGTTTTGCCTTTTCACCTTATTCTTTGATTATTTGAATAAAGTTTAGATCTTTACTTGAAAAATGATACTCATGTCTTGTTTAAACTTATTGTTGGCAGATATATTTGTTTTTAGCATGTAAAGTTATTTCCTTTATGTTGAAAATAATAGATAATATTGATTGTTTCTCTTTTTTTACTTTATCCTTTGATTATTTTGGATAAAGTTTAGATCTTTACTTGAAAAATCATACTCATGTCTTGTTTAAACATATTGTTGGTAGATATGTTTTTTATAACATGTAAAGTTGTTTATTTTATGTTAGAAGAATAGTTATTATTATTTGTTGAGCCTTAATAAAAATAGTGATTAGTTAAGTCAAGAATTTGTCATTTGTTTACTAATTATTTTAATGGATTTCAAAACCCTCATATAAGATATGAAGTGCTAGCTTTATTTTTCATCCAAGATGTTTATTCTTCTTTGTTCACATGTGGTCTTTTCAAAATGATTAGAAAGTTTGATCTTTTGCGGCTAAATAAAATTATTTGGATATTTTTGACTCATGCATAGTATGATTGTGAAACTTTTTCTTTGCATTTTTTATTTGTTAACTCTCATTATTGTGCAAGTGTGCTTATTCTCATCATTCAAAAATTGGTTCTTGATAGTTTCTTGTACTTTGAAATATGTCACTTTTATGCCTTGAACATATATTAATTTCTTTATCTTTTCTTTGCATGCAAAAAAATATCTCGAGTCCAAATGGACTCCTCTCCTCTTGCATTTCATAATGGGTAAATGAGGCTCACCCCTTCGAGTCAAGTTCGAAGTTTAAATCCAAGGTCCACTACATGGCGTGCGGGTGCTAGAAGATAGACAAAGAAGGAAAATGGGTCAAACGTCATTGATAAGGTCACTAAGAGACTTAAAAAGTCTCAATTTTTGTTATTATCTTATTTTTATTTATTCATTTAGTCATTTTCATTCATTCATTCATTTCGGCCTCGAAGCCAAAGTTGTATTTAATACAGGTGGAGTAAGACTCGAGCCAAAGGCTCTAAAAATAGTTTAGGACAGGTGAAATGGGTCGGAAGCCCAACTAGACTAGGACAGGTCTTGTTGATTTGGGTCCAATGGCCTAAATCCTTTACTTTCTCCTCCCTTCCCCTTTTATGTGTTTATTTTTTTATTTGTTTTGTTTAGACTTAGTTAAAATCCCTACTAAGTTGCCTAAATCTATTTTACACAAGTCTTTTTTTTTTTTGAAAAAAATCAAATCACTATTTCAACAAATTAATCTTTTCGAAGTTAATCAAAAGACGATTTTCAAACAGTCCGGATAACCGCAAGTTAGCGAACGTTTTAGGTGCCTACCACCTTTCTAAAACGTTAATAGGAACCACTTATCTAGAATCTCTAACATAAAATGATTTTCCTGTTTTGAATCATTTGAAGTAACTTTTATAAAAGTTTCTTAATTCCTTTTCAAAATTAAGTGACGACTCTCTTCAAAAGTAAAAATTTCCGCAAAACAAAGAGATCTAAACTGAGGATACACATGAACAAATATGAATTTAGCTGACCATTAGGAGTGTAGCATGAGTTATGGGAACTGGGCATACTGTAAAGTATTACATGAGTACATAATTCATGAGCTACATGACCTAAGTCTGGAGTATCTGTATTTATGAAACATGATTCATAATACTGAGTGAACTGAAACTCCTTATTCTAGGAACTGTAAGCGTACATGATTTTTACTAACATGCACAAATATAAGCTATTATCATCTAGCTGACATGTAAGATATGATTAGACAAGATATCATAATAACTGGTGGGTTTTGAGAGTCTAAAGTATGATTTTGAGATGATCTACGGGTTCATCCTCATTATGGGAATAGATAGAAGTATCATCTATGAAGACCGTGATGAATAGGTCAAAGTACTTCTTGAACATACGGTTTATAAAGTCCATGAAGGCTATTGGAGAATTGGTAAGACCAAATGATATGGCTAGAAA
>NC_061115.1:64572842-64677577 GCF_002878395.1 Capsicum annuum
GAGGTCTATCTTAGAAAAGTAACTAGAACCCTGAAGTTGGTCAAATAAGTCATCAATTTTGGGAAGTGGATATTTGTTCTTGACCGTGACTTTATTTTGTTGATGGTAGCCTTTACACATCCTGAGAGAACCATCTTTCTTATGCACGAATAGAATTGGTACACCCCACGGGGATACACTAGGTCTGTTGAATCCCTTATCTAGGAGATCTTTCAATTGTTCTCTTAACTCCTTGAGTTCTGCTGGATCCATTATTTATAGTAGAATAGAGATAGGCTGGGTATCTGGAAGAAGGTCTATTCCAAAGTCAATCTTCCACTCGGGAGAGACTCCTGGAAGATCTTTGGGAAACACATCTAGGATTCAATGCTCCTGGAACTGACTAAAGATTAGGGGTATATGAACTAGAGTCCTAAACTCAGACAAGATGATAGACATATCCCTTAGATATCATTTTCCTTGCTCTAAGGTAGGAAACAAACTGAACCTTAAGTGCTAAAGTACTACCCCTCTAGTCTAGGATAGGATTATTTGGAAATAGAACTTGGAAAATTTGGTTTTTGCAGTCAACTGAAGCATAGCATGAATGAAGTCAATCCATGCCGAGAATGACATCAAAATCTGTCATCTCTAATTCTAATACGTCTGCTAAAGTGACTTTCTGAGATACCGTAATTGGACAGTTCCTGTATACCCACCAGTCTATGATAGATTTACCCACTAGGGTATTGACTTAGAAGGGCTCTGCTAGAATTTTGGGACTGACTCTGAAGTCAACGGATATATATGGAGTTATAAAGGACAGAGAATCTCCTGGATCTAGTAAAGCATAAACGTGTAAATGATAAACTTGCAACATACCATTGACCATATCAGCAGAACTATCCTGATCCTGTCGGGACTGAAGTATATAAATCTTGTTTGGGCGTTGCCCATTGCTGGCACTGGAGATGGCACCCTATTAATTTGGGTGACTGAACTGAGCTGAGAGATGGATATGCTGACTCCGTGAACCTGACTAAGGACAATCTCTGATTCTATGGCCTGGCTTTCCACATCCAAAACATAACCCATTACCAACCCTATATATGCCCTGATATTTTTGCTGTATTTCTAGCAAAGAGAAATTGTTTGGCCACTCTTTGGCCTTGGCTTCTGGCCCACTTATTCTTTTTCTCTCTTTTCCTACATCTCTTCTCCTCACTCTGCTGAGCTTGATTCATAATCCTAGATAGGATTGTAGCCATCTGATTGTTTTGGGCTACTACTAAATAATCTAAGGTAGTGAAAGCAGCCCTGAGTTTGGGGTTCAGCACATGCTCATTCAGGGGATCTTCCTGAACGAGCAAAGGTGCTGGCTGGTTTCCAGTTCTCCTTTCGTTATTCTTTTTAGGAGACATATTTGGTAAATAGAGGGTAGAAAAAGATGAGACTGAAAGTTTAATTTGAGCTTATGCTCACTTGCATGACAAGGATACTAAAAGAAGGTAAATTTTTCGTAAAAACATCTCACAGTCTCCTGTCCATAAGTGTGGCGCGCTACACACCCATGTACAAGACTCTAGTTGATGTGGCTTTTAGACTTTCTAGGACTCTGTTGAACCTTAGGCTCTGATACCAAGTTTGTAACGCCCAGAGTCTATACCCTGGATGTTACACGATGCTAGTGACCCCGAAGGACCACCAGCTAACCCATGAATGGTACCTATTGTGAGCACTAAATAATAGTAACACTATAATAGTAATATAACTAAAATAAATACAGAAGTAAGGGCTGTAAGCGCCATAAGGTTCATAAATGAAATAAATATTGAGTACTGAAATCTGAATACTGAAATATCTATCTAAAATACTCTAGTTTGATAGCCTATAACTGACTGAGTTTAGAGTTGATGGGACAAACTCCCAACTAACTCCGACTACTATATACTGAAATAATGAAATAATATAGTAACTTTGTCCTTGAAATATGAGGACTCACCACTAGGTATGCTGCTGATAGAGTTAGCTTCTAAGTAGAGTTGGGAGCCCGTACGTCTGTACCTATGATAGAAAACATCATAGAGCAAAAGAAAGGTATGCATCAGTACTTTAAATGTATTGGTATGCTAAGTGAAGTAGGCTGATACGCATGGGTTCATATACATGAACAAATAACTGACTAGGTAGCATGAATATAACTGAATGAGAGTACATGTATGAATATATAAACTATAACTGTGACCATATCAATACTAGATGTTGAATTCTGAATACTGATTAACTAATATTTGAGTTTACTAATACTGTAATACTGATAATTGAATAACTATTTTCTGACAGTCCTAATTCTGTATAACGGAACTATGCTGAGTTCCATACTGAGCTATGTAACTTTGTCTCACAGTCCTAATTCTATTGAACTGGATTGAGTTCTATACTAAGACTGAAACTAAAACTGTGGGAGATAATCATTTAACCGATATGCCCAAAATTAGGTAAGTGTGTTGGGGTCAAATTTGTAACACTAATTGGAAGGGTGTCAGTACCGTACCATATGTAAAAATAAGTACTGAGTCACCCTCATCTCATAGATTCTCTAAACGAGAATGGTGGTACCCTCAACTAGCAGGTAGAATACCTTATCAACCCTCAACTGGTAGGTTGATGTCTCAACGTATTCTAGCTATGTAATTCTGGAATACAAGGACTACTTTTAAGGATCACACGCTCTACTGAAAGGTGGGACCACATCCTTGGGTCCACTCGGTGCTGAATCTGACTCCCAACTGAATAGACACTGAACTGATTTCTAAACTTTTCTAGGCTAGACTGAACTATTACTGATCATACTGTCTATCTGAACTGAACTGAATTCATTGGGTTTCGTTATATGACTTAGTACTACTAAGTTCTATTAGCTGAATGAGTTTACTGAGTTCTGAACTGAATACTACTAGGTTAAGTTCTGAACTGAACACTATCGAGTTCTGGACTGAATACTGAACTGGAACTGATTACTGAGGTACTACTGTTCATGATGCTACTGAGACTATTCTGTAACTACTATAACTCTAGGCAAGCATCTAGATTTTTAGGTATTGAATACCCCCAGGACTTGATAGCATGAAAAGTAAAACACTGCGTGACTTTAATAGCACAATAGTACTTGTTTACCAATAATGCATTCATTTAGACATTTTTGTCAAACACTGTATATACATGGGCTTGTGTATGATTGAAATCACATAATAGCATGTCACGCTTGCACTAGTCAATTCATATAAGTATTTTGTCAAACATTTAGGAGGCATGGGCATTTCACATATCAATTAACATATAATACCATCATGGATACTACATTCACTTACTATTCAAGAGTTCTACATGAAGTTCACATAATTCAATCCACATCTAACTAGTTTTCATGAAACTTGTGATAAATTATGGAATTGAAAATCCATTCAACAACATAGTCAAGATTATATTCAACTCCAACATAAAATCTATGAGATCAATTAACTTGTAGTTTAAAAGAGTCCTTTGAACTCCAAGGGTGGAAGGAAACCCTTGGATAAACACTTCAAATACCTTGGTATTCAAATTTATGAAGATTGATAGAGTGTTCTTGAAGCTTGATCTTGAAATCAAAGGCCCTAGGGTTTGTTCTTGAGAGCAATTTGACAGAAAGTGAATGTTTTTCCCCTAGGAATGACCTAATCTCGTGATTTTGGGAATGAATAAGGGTGAGAAAAGACCTAATTGCCCCTAAGAATGTGGGATTTTGATAACTAAAAACGTGTCCAGTGATGCGCACCCCAACACGCCGCATCAATGGGATCAATGCTATGGTCGATGCGTCGCGTCGAGTCCACGTCGGCTCATTGGAATTTGACACTAGGATCTGCGCAAAATATTTATCAATATGATAGTCGATGCGGCGCATCGAGATCATATCAATCCACTAGTTTGAAATCCCAAACTTTATTCAAATGAGGTCCGAGAAATTTAAAACTTGTTCGAGGACACCTACTGATATTCCTGATCATGGATCAACCCAAAAATCAATATTTAAAGATCATATGGATCGTGAAATAATATTTCCAACTTATGAAGGCTAAAATAATTCTAAGTATGGACACTTAGCTGAAAGTTCTATGTATAGGACCTCCCTTTCATGCTCTAAGGGGCTGAGTTAGGCTTCGAATTTTGCGCGGTCTTACACTTTAACCCTCATTTTATTTTTTATTGCTTTGGGAGACAAGCATGATTTTAAGGGTGGGGTGAGATATCTTTCAATATTTTTTGAGGGTAACCTATGCTAAAGAAAAAACACTAAAAACATCAATAAACATACATAAAGATTTTACTTTTATTCTTTGGATTAAAGTAGTTTTTGTTTTTATTTTTTTTTTAATTTCTTTAGTAGACATACTTTTCCCACCCCTTGGTTTTTATTTTTAATTTTTTTTAAGTGCCCACCCCTTGTTTTTTATTTTCATTTTTTTGGTTGATACTAACAGTTTAGACCTAATATTAAGTAGTTTTTTCTGTGAGTGTTTAATTATAAATAAAATAATAGACTTTTGACACCTAGGCTCATGGTTGTGACTCTGCATATAACTTATTCTTGTTTTTGTAGTTTGCTATGACCCTATTTGTCATAGATATGGAATTGATCCATCTTGATTAATACATATGCCATGTGTGGTGAGGATTTTTTCATGTATTCTATGTTTTGCATCTTAGTCTAGAACATGCCCTACATGTTATTTTCAGTTAAATAAAAATACTATTTTGTTTAGAATATGATAATAGGCTTTCTTTGATATGTTTTGTAAATTTTAGGCCTTTCAGCCATTATATCACTAGTTAGCCCTTTTGAGCCTATAGCCTTTTTTTTATAACCCTATTTTTACATTGATTCATTTATTTTGAATTCCTAATTTTTGCACACTATTCATTGGCCATAGTAGCATTGACTGTGTTAAAAATTGATAAATTTGAAGAAAGATAAATTTGAAGAAAGTGAATGGCTGAATGTAAAATATGACCATGACAGCTACAATGTGATGAAGATGCCCTCTTTGAAAGAATGTGACAAAAAATAAAAAATAATGGTTGAAATATTCTTGATAAGATGAGAATTACTAATGAAAGTAGTTAATGAAGAAGGGGATGAAAAAATGGTGATGAAAATAAATTGGTGATGAAGCCTTAAAATACAAAGTCCTTAGGGAAGTGAAATTCGCTATTATATAGTTTTCTTACTCATTCTCTAGCCAAAATTACAACGTTAAAATCTGTAACGACCCTTTAGGTCATTTTCAATTTTTCAATTTATTTTCTCTATTAGAGCTTTCCTATAGCTGCACCATGTCATTTATGACTTGCTGGAGCTAACAGTACGGTTACCGAATAGTTCGTTTAGTTTTTAGAGTCAATTTTTTTATTTTTAAGTCTTTGCTGGTTCCCAATGGCTCTCGAGCAAAAACTTAAGTGAAATAATCTTGTGTGCAAATTTTGTCGATTTTAGGATAGGTAGACCTTTAATTTAGTTCTGAGCCACCCGACCTCATTTTGACCTATTGGTCGGAGAATTAAGAAAATAAAATATAGGGTGGGACCATATTTGGTCGAAACATCCTCGAATGGAAAATCCAATTGCGCCATCGAGTTTGTAGTATTGAATTCGGTATGGTTACATAGTTCATTTGCATATACAAAATTTTGAATGAATTTTGAGGACTTGATTGAAATCCATTTCGTACTTGGAAAAATAAGGTGCACTAGTTTTCTGGTGTACCATGATAACGAAATTATTGGCCGCAATTGTGACTCGTTCGTTCATGCCTAGATGCTGCAATCACATAATGATGGTCGCAATCATTACTCATGTAGCAGAAGAGAGATACCGCGATTGCAGGGCGTCTGGTCACGATAGTAACTTTCGAGTACCTGGACTGGGTATAAAAGGACCTCTTTTCCTATATTTTGGCCATTCGTCATCACTTTCTTGTGATCCAAAAATCCTAAATAGTGAGATAGAGTCGAATTGAAGTTTTTTAGTGATTGAGAAGTTCGATTAAAATTTATTTTTGCGATTATCTTCTAATTTGAGGTAAGAATTAACCATTTTCTTAGTAAATTTTAGCGATTTATTGCTCAAAACCCCAAAACCTTTTGAGGCTTAATTTTATTCCTAATTTAGGTTGTTTTTCACTGATTTTTTAGGATAATGATTCCTTGAGCTTGTAAAAACATTGGGTTGATTTTGAAAATACAATTTTCGTAAGTAGGACCCACATGGGATTTTTGTGTAAATTTTGGACCCAAAGCACAATGGTGTAATATGGGTATAATTTTTGTCATATTGATGAGTAAAATGTATTTATTATAGCTTGACACCTTGAGGAGGCTTCTCAGATGGAAAAAATAGTAGTTTAGCGGTTCATTGAGCCTTCTTCGACATTAAGGTAGGCCAGGCTTATCCCTTTCTAGATAGAGTTATTTCATAGTATTCTTATGACATTGTGCTAGTTATGATTGATAAAAGGCCAAGTGGACCGTTTAGGCTATTTTGAAATCATAGAGTTGAATCACTTGACTTATTTTCTTACGCCTTTGGTGAATTGAACTTCATTACTATGCCTAGTATGAGATGCCTTAGATTACTCAAGTTAGGTAAAAATACTTTAGATACTCATTCTTAGGGTAAGTTTGACCTTAGTTGCTTACACTAATGAAGGGTGCCCTAGTTTCAGTTGGACTTAGTTAAATTGCTTGAGAAAGATCTCTACCTTAAGCTAATTGTGGCTTGCTATACAACTAAGAGTGAATTTAGATACCTTAGCCAATTCTAGGATAGAATTTGACTTAGAATGTATTTTGGTGATTTAAAAGTGATCTCTTTGACCCACCTTAAGTCAAGATTGATAAATAGTTCTCTTGAAACCCTTATATGTTTATTAGAGACCTAGCGAATGCCCTTTTCAGGTAATATTAAGGAACCTTGATACTTGATGGCTGTAATAATGATGACATTAGAAGTAATGTTCCTACACTAGTGGATTAAATTGTCACTTATGCTATGATGAGGTATGAATCATGTTGCAAAAAGTCATTGAATATATTATTGATAAGTCATTGCTCATGAAATTGCTTATGATTACAATCATGCTAAGAAATTATGCTAGTAATTAAGCAAGAAAACATCCCTATTGATGTTATTAGCAATTGTTACACGAATTATGTTAAGTCATGCTTTTAGATAATATGGATTTTATGCTATTAATTATGCTTGAAATTGTGATGCTTGATTATGTTATCATTTATACTATTGATTTGCCACTGACTATGATGATGTGGATACCGGTTCTAGTTTGGATATTATGATTATGATGATATATTGTTACCTGGTAAGGTCGGAAGATGATTATGATGATATATTGATACCCGACAAGGCCGGAGGATGATATGATGATATATTGATAACCGTAAAGGATGGAGAATAATTATCGTTATATATTTATACCCAACAAGGCCAGGGGATGGTTATGATGATATAGTGATACCCGACGTGATCGAAGAATGATTATGATGATATATTGATACTCAACAAAAATGGAGGATGCTTATGTTGATGTGCCTATGTGTACATGAATCGGTTCGAGTCCGGCTATGCCCTATGTATGGTTATTATATATATATATATATATATATATATATATATAAACACACACACACGCACATATAAAGTTGGGTATGATGTCAATATTAAGGATTTGGGATATAGCCCTAAAGTAGTAAAATCATAATTAGTGGATTCGTAAGGGTTAGTAATAATTATTTATTCGTGATAAATGTTCATATAGTGGTAATAATTGATGATTGGTGTTAAATAGGGATTACTAGTGGATATTGTTTTAGTGACCAATCATGACTAGTTGATAAATGAGGATTACTTGGTAAAGGATGATTAATTAAATAAATGATGTTAGTTGATAAGTGATGGTTATCTAAGAAATGATGATTAACGGGTATGTGGTGAATAGTTGTTGAATGATGACTAAAGGTATGAATAATAATCAAATCTATCTATATATAATAGGAGAAACAAAAGATTCTTAGAATGCAAAGTATAAGCACCAGATAATTCCAACCAAAAAAAAAAATCCACTTTTAAATCTGAAATAAAAAAACTGGAAACTTCACGACTCACTTAGAACTCCTACATTTAAATTAAAAATTCATAAAATGTGTATTGGTGATTGGAAAATTCTTATCTCTTATAATTTCCCATGCAGTTGAAACGCCAAAGATTGCATACACTCTTCGACTATGTCATATTAACCACTGCAAATGATTGGTGAAAATTATCATCTGGGTTTTATTTTTTTTTCTATCAAAGTTCCTATCTTTTCATGTAAAAGTTTAGATGTTATGGGATCCAAATGCCTTATCTATAATTGGTATCTAGATTTTTCAATTTTCTTTTTTTGTGTGAACACTTCATACGATGAAATCTCAGCAAAAATAGTATGTCCTATTCGTCAATTTTATTTATTGTCTCTTGAATATTAAAGGGCTTTCGGGTTGGTCGTCAATTGTTCATCTAGAAGTTTTTCTTTTTATTCTATTACAGTTCAAAAGTTTTCTATGGTTGCCCCATAGTATAATTCAACCAAAGAATGAGAATAAAAACTTTAAATGTGGTAAATGATCAATTGGGGTTATGACACAAAGGTACATTTTTTAATCTCATTATAGATTAACTTTAAGCAAAGTATTTTCTTTACATAGTATTCACTGTGATATTTTCTAGATATCTTTTTCGATTCATGCTTTGATTTTTTAGCGAAGAAAATTATCATATGCTGAAACTTTGTTGGCTAATACCAAGTGCCCATCGTGGTATGGTCGATACCTTTTTATTTATTTACCAAACTATTTTGGTGCATAATTAAGCACATGTTTGTGAAATTATTTCTCATTTGAGAATAATTGTCGCACCTTATTTTTTCAAAAAAGCTAAAGGCATAATGTTGCCACCTAGGTCTCCCTGAGGCAATAATTTTCTTTTCGTTCCCTGCAATGTCAATTAAATATTTGAGGATAGAGACATTTAACCCTAAGTGTAGAAGTTTTTACTGCAGAAGAAATTATAAAGCGAGAAGATGCAAAGAGATCACTACTGTTGAATCTGGAAACCATGTGAATTCTCATAGTGACTTGAGCTTTATGATTTTTATTTCATTTGGATATAATGGACAAGTTTGTTGATGCTATTCCTCATGAAAAATGTTTAGGAGATCTTTCTCTACTTAGTGGAAAATTTGACAATTTAACTTAAATCCCTTTCTTTAGATAAAAAGTCTATATACCAGAGACAAAAATCCTATGAAGTATATGAGCCTCTATTATAGTTGTTTCAGTGTATGTCGCTGATGTGAAACTAAAAGGAAGAGCCATTCGAGTAATGTGTTGCAATCAAACAAGAGGGTTGTCTTCTATTTTCATTTTCAGTGGTTCCACTTTTGCAGTGTAGTCTGAAGGAGGCCATTAAGGTGTAAGACACCGCAGAATCCTAGACGTTTGAGTCCTTTAAAGCATGCCAAAAGAGATCCCAGACTTAGACAATTTCAGCTAAGTATTAGGACTTGGTAATTTCTAAATCCCTCAAACTTTGAGGAATTTATTTCTGACCTTCCTGACTTCAGAAAGTTAGTTTTAAAGTTGATTCATGATCGGGGAAGTCAATAGTACATCTCGGGTGTGTTTTGGAATGTTCGGCCAAGCATAAGGGCATATTTGATACTCCAACATAGGGGCGTAGGGTAATTAGCCACGACGCCCTGCCCAGTCCGGTACTGGGGCGATCCTGATATGCAGCCCGTGGCGCCCTGCCCAAGGCGACGCTCCAGAGCCCCCGGTGCCCTTGAAAGTTCGGTTTAGGTAATTTTTGTAGTTTTGTTCTGCGTTTTAAGGGCAAATAGGTCATTTTTCCTTCACCGAATAGGTCCATAACACGAGATTAAATCCCCATATAGAATAATTTCTCATCCTTTTCGCAAAATTCTCTCAAGAACAAGCCATATTTTTATTCAGCTTAAGAATAAAGTCTCAAGAACTCACCACAAACTCTACAAAATTAACAATCAAGGTATGTTAGGTGTTCATCCGAGCGTTTCCTTCCACCCTTGGAGTTCAAGAACCCCTTTTAAACCTATAAGTTGATTGCTTTCATGACTATCATGTTGAATTTGATTATATTCATGATTATGATGTTAATTGGATTTCTAATCTATGATTTATTACAAGTTTCCTGGGAAGTAATTAATATGTGTGTAGTGTTATGTGGTTGAATGTTTTAAAACCCCCTTGAATTTGTGAGTTGGGATTGTGACCATGATATTTGCATGTTGATTATTATTATGTGCATAAAGTATGCTCCCCAAGTGTTTGATAAAGTATTCATGTGAGTTGAAGGGTGAAATCATGACATAATAGTATGTTCGCAAGTTCATGCCTCTCAAGTGTTTGACAAAATGTCTAAAAAAAGCATTGTTAACTAACAGCGCCCAAGCGCACACACAAGTGTACGTGGTCTTATCAAGTAATATAGTGGCTTCAAGGAAACCCAAGTATCGATCTCTCAAGGACTTGTGTTCGCCGCCTATCTAATTCTAGTTTAACTAATTGAGAAAAAGTAAACAAGGAGAGATTTTGTAATTTTGCAAATTAAAAATAAAATAAATAATGCGTAAAAATAAAATACTTGGGACAATCAATTAAATAAAACCCAAGGTTGAGGCATTTCAAACAATCATACAAATCTCTATTCCTATCGCAGTTTAGTTGGTTATCGGACTGTTGATTCGCATTGTTTATACTACGATTTTAGTCTCCCAACCTCAAATCTTCTATATAATAAACATTGTACCTACAACTCCTGCAGAGATACAAAAATTCTTCTAGATTCATGAATTTGTATTCTTTCAAGTGAACCAAGAAAGCCTTCGTGGTATATCCCTATCCTAGATACTAATTCAAATCCCTTATTTTATAAAAGAACAAGAACCTTGCTCCCTAATTTCTTCATTCTATACTATGATTCTCCTTCCGGATTCACATAAAAATATAGATTTATTCTAATGGTAGTTAATCATTAAAATATTAGGCTCAAGAAATTAAGAACAACCTACATGATAATCCAAAATTAAACTACAATAAAGTATATTAAAAAGTATTCATGTTCTTGGCCTTAACCCTGGAAAGTGGGTTTTAGCCTTCAATGAAAATATTCATCATCCAATCCCTTGGAATAATGATACAAACCATAAAAAAAAAACTAAATTAAAGAATTGCAAAACCTAAAAATAAGTTGTGGTATGATGTTCCAAGTTGATCTAGGGTTTCCAAGAGGTCCCAAGATGATCAAAACTGAGTTTGAGATGTTATATTTATCGTATATAAGTCATAAAATGAATTGTATTTGGTTTTCATGCTATTTTACTTCATATGGGCAGAATTATCCTGATTTTGGGCATTGGTGCGACGCAGCGACATGCAAATTCACAATTGTCAAAAAATCTGTCAAATTCCAGTAGTTGTTCGCGATTTCAACGCGTCGTGGGGCCTCTGGAAACTCCAAATTAAGTTACACGATCCATATTTCCAAAACTTTGGGCCTCTTTTTAATCAATTGATCTTTTCAAATCCTCCATTGGCCACCTGTAAAGTTCACACTCTCCCAATACTTTTCAGGGGTCCAACTTACATCTAACTTACGTCTTGTGTTTTTGTTGAGCATTCCGAGCCTTATTGAGTTGTTTCCACTTGATTTGAAGCTTGTATATTATTAATATATCATAATAATCCATTCAAAAATCATACTAAATCATTAAAAACATTAATTAAGTGCTCAAAACAACACAACATCCTCACCGATGAACTATAAACACGAGCTAAGCATAGGCTAAATTCATATTGAGCTTTAACTCATTGTTTTCACTCTTTTATTGATCCAATTGACCCTTGAACATTATAAATAAGTTGTTTCACATATGAAAACATACTAACAACCTTAGTAACTCATTAAAATACATTATAACTCAACACAAATAGACTAGAAAAACACCTAGCTCAAGCTAGTCACACTAGTTTGATAAGTTGAACTCTAAATGGTCGAATTGAATCAAAACTCGTATGGAAACACCAATAAACATTGTAAACATGTACTTGGACACATAATTTCTTATTTATAACATTATTAACATACATAGCATAAGAATCATCCTCAAAACAAGGATAAAAAGGCTAGAATAGTAATGCTAGAATGCATAAATACACCCAACATCATTAACAAACTACTATTTTTATTCTATTATGATCATGCTATGTTTTAATTTCAATGCTATCGAGTCTTGGGGGTATGCAATACTCGAAATCTATCTGTTACCTAGAATTACAGTAGCTTCAAATAATCTCAGTGATGTCACATACAGTAGTACTCAATCAGTTACAGAACTCAATGTTTTTAGTCAGTTAACAGAACTCAGTGAACTTTATCCAATTAATTCAGTTAGCACGATCAATAACAATTCAGTCAAGCCTACTACAGTCTAGAAATCAGTTTAGTGTCTTTCTAGTTGGGAGTAGGAATCAGCCCGAGTTGATCGTTGATCGTGCTGTGTTAATTTTTTGGAGATAGGGTAAGATCTTAGAGTCAAGTCACCTATTTTCTTATATCTTTTGATTTTCAATCTTTAGTTATCCAGCCAGATATTGTTGACTATTCTAAGTATTTAAGTTGTATTATTATTAGATGTTTTTGTACCGACTCTACCAGGTCGTGGGATGGTGTCTTGCATTGATTGTTCTATCTATTTATAACTCTTTTCTATTTTATAATTATGTTGTTCATTTCCACCTATGATTAGGAATTTTTCAACAAGTTAACCCATTGCGTTTAGCTTTGAGTTATAGTTTGACTCACCTACTATCGAAACAAAGTTGGTACTATCATGACTCATACATCGGATCATGACAAATTGGTATCAAAGCCAGGTTTCACTGGTATTGTTGGTAAAAAAGCAAGTATCTAGTAGAGTCTTGTGAATCAGAATGATGATGTTAGTTTCCTATCTTTGGGAGGCTATAGGACATTCTTAGGTGTTTTTCACTTATTTCACTCATATCATGCTAAGAGTTTGAGTTGGTTTGTGTTAGTATTCTCTTAACTTTACTCTTTCACAGATGGCCAGGAGACGTGCTAGTACTATATGAGACTAGGGTCCCTAACTGATCCTAGGGATCCTACTCTTATTCGTGGACAACCTAGAGGTCATGGACTGCCGCAAGATGTTTCCCTAGCTAGGGGCCAGAATAGACCGCCTTCCCCAGGTCTTATTCCTTCTCTTAAGCTAGAGATTCTTTTGCCCTGGCCAGCGGTGGGCTAGGGAATAACCCCTAGACTCCACTAAGGTTTATTTCCTTTTCCATGCTCAGAGATGCTTTAGTTCAGTTTTTAGGTTTAGTTGGTGGTGTACCATATGATGGTGCATAGTTTACTAATCAGAGTGGTATTGAGGTATGAGTGCAGCCTTTAGCTAGGGCTCCTAGATTTGAGGTTCCTTCTGCATCGATAGTTTCTTAGGAGGTAATTACTCAGCTAGTGGTTGCTCAAACTATTATGTCTTCTGAGGAGCAGAAGTTGTTGTGTAGATTCTTGAGATTGGATCCACCTAGATTTTTTAGTGCATCAGGAAAGGATGCATATAAGTTCTTGTTTGCTTATGGAGATAGGATCTGTAATTTGGGCCTTATTAAGACTTGTGGTGTGGATTATACCATATTTCAGTAGGATTTGGCTACTCAATATTGGTGAGAGGTTCTATGGATTCCAGACTAGCTGTATCTTTTTTCTTGACTTGGGCTCAGTTCTCTGAGATGTTCTTGGAGAAGTATATGCCTCACAGCCTTAGGTATCATTTGAGAGACCAGTTTTCTAAATTGGAGCAAGGCTCTATGATAGTTGAGGAGTATGAGGCTCATTTCCATGATTTGGATAGGTATGTGACTTTTATTCTGGACACTGAGTATGAGAGAGTTTACTGCTTTGTTAGACGCTTGAGAATCCTCATTCGTATGTCTACTCAAAGTTTAGTTATTATGGGTAGGTCTTTTGCTGAGTGTTGAACAACGCTTGGGTAATGGAGAAGGTGCATTGTGAGAGACATAAGAATCGTGATAAGAGTTCTTGGTTTTAGAGAGATTCAGTAGGATCCATCATATTTCTAAGACCTAGAGATAATAGTTCTTAGAGTTGGTATCCACCATGTCCATCTTATTGTTTCTGAGTGAGCCTAGTCGACCTGTTCAGACAATATTTCAAATTACTTTTGGAGGTCAATCTAGTGCTAGTAATCAACTTGGTAAGGGAAGTGGTCAGTATTTGAGAAGTTTATTATCTGGTTATTATAGATGTGGCAGTTATTTTGGGACAGGTGAATTTGTTTGTTCTAGCTCAACTCAAGTGTCATGTTATAGTTATGGAGATCCTGGTCACTATTTATGAGATTTTCCTAGTCATGTGGAGATTGTTGTTTAAGCCCAGGGTGCTTCCCCTACTAGAGCAATTCATCCCTTAGCTATGGGTGGTTCTCTAGGTCATAGAGGAGGCTTTTAGGGTACTCGAGGAGGTTCTCAGGTAGGCAAGATCAAAGGCCGATTAGGTGCTCAGCCAGGTCGCAAGCGTGGTCAATTGTATGCAGTATCTACTAGGCCCAAGGCTGAGACTTTGAATGCTAATGTTACAAGTTTTATTCTAGTGTATCACGAGTTGGCCCTTGCTTTATTTGATCTGAGATCAATTTATTCTTACATTTTTACTTATTATGAAACACGATTAGAGTTTTTTGGGGATTTATTATTTTTGCCATTGTATGTATCTACTCCTATGGGTGATTCTTTAATAATGGATCGAGTTTTCAGATTATGTGTTTTGACTTTTAGAGATGTTAATACTTATGCTGACCTTATTAATCTGGCTATTATGGATTTTAATGTGATTCTGGACATGGACTGGTTATCCCACTGTCATACTATTATGGATTGTTTTGCTAAGTCTATTACCTTAGCTATGCCCAGCATTCCCCCATTTGTGTGATAGGGAGCGATTAGCCATGAGCCGAAGGGGATTATTTTTTATATTTGTGCTAAGAGGCTTATTTCGAGGGGTTGCAAGTCCTTTCTTGCTTATATTTGTGATACTAGTGTAGAGAATCCATTACTTGACTCTATTCCTATAGTTTGTAAATTTCCTAATGTGTTTGTACCAACCTACCTGGTATTCCCCCTGTCCGTGAGATTGAGTTTGCTATTGATCTCGAGCCTAGCACCCAACCCCTTTCTATGGAACCTTACTATATGGCTCCTACCATGCTTAAGGATCTAAATTCTTATCTTCAAAATCTTCTTGGCAAGAATTTTATTAGACCAAGTGTATCTCCTTGGGGAGCTCTTATGTTATTTTTGAAGTATAAAGATGGGTCCATGCATATATGTATTGATTATAGGTATCTTAATAAGATCATAGTGAAGAACTGTTATCCTATGACTCACATTGATGATTTGTTTGACCAGATTTAAGGTGCAATAATGTTTTATAAGATTGATTTGAGATCTGGTTACCACTAGTTAGGGATTCAGGCCTATGATCAGATTGACTTGGAAGGAGGTTCCTTTCCAATGGTCCAAGGAGTGTTTTTAGCTTTGAAAATTTCAAAGAATTTCTCACTTCAGCTTCTATTTTATCTCTTCCTATTAAGGGTGAGTGATTCACCATATTTTGTGTGGGTTCTGGTGTTGGTTTGGGTTGTGTGTTGATGCAGCAGGGACATGTTATTGCTTATGCTTCTAGACAGCTTAAGGTGCATGAGTGCAACTACCCTACTTATTATTTGGAGTTGGCGGCGATAGTTTTTGTGATTAAGATTTAGAGGCATTATATTTATGGTGTGCATTGTGATATTTTCCTTGATCACCACAGTCTTCAGCATCTTATGCCCCAGAGGAAGATTAATGTTATTGAGAGTAGATAGATGGGGTTGCTTAAGTATTATGATAGTTTGATCTTATATCATCTAGGAAAGACAAATAAGGTAGAAGATGCCTTGAGTCGGAAGGAAGTGAGTATGGGTATCTTGGCTTGTATTTCAATTTTTTAAAGGATGTTGGCATGGGACATCCAAACCTTCAACAACTTGATGGTTCACCTTGATAATTTAGGACCTAGGAGGATTCTTGCTAATGTTGAGGTGAGGTATTTATTATAGGAATAGATTTGAGATAGTGAAATTAAGGATAGTAAGCTTCATTTCCTTCATGATCAGGTGTTGAGTGACGATTATAAGAGAAACAACATAGATCCTGAGGGTGTTTTGAGACTTAATGGTTGTATTTGTCTTTTGAGGAATGATGACTTGATTCAGTTGATTTTGCATGAGGCTCACAACTCTAGATATTCTATTCATCCCTGCATAGCTAAAATGTCTATTAATTTGAGATAGAATTATTGGTAGAGTGGTATGAAGAGAGATATGGTAGACTTTGTAACTCATTGCCTTTGTTGTCATCATGTAAAGGCCGAGTTTTAGCAACCAAGTGGTTTGACTAAGAGGTTTCCTATTCCCAAGTGGAAATAGGAGTGGATTTCCATAGATTTTATTAGTAGTTTACCTCATACTTCACGTTGTTCTGATGGTATTTGGATCATTATAGATTGTTTGACCAAGTCAGCATATTTCTTTCTTATTCAGATATCCTTTAGTGCTAAGATATTAGCGTATATCTATGTTTGGGAGATAGTCTGTTTGTATGGTATGCCTAGTTCTATTATATCAAATCATGGTTCCATATTCACTTCTAGATTTTGGAGAGCTTTTTAGGAGGATTTGGGTACTAAGGTGGATCTCAGTACAACTTTTCATCCACAGGTAGATGGTCAGTTAGAGTAGACCACTCAGGTGTTTGAGGATATGCTTTGAGCCTGTGTTATAGATTTCAAAGGCCAACGGAAGCATCACTTAGCCTTGGTAGAGTTTGGTTATAATGACAAACATCATTCAAGTATTGAGATGGCATTTTTTTAGGCTTTGTATGGTAGGAGATATCATACACGATTGGATGGTTTGAGACTTTTGATATTAGGCCCCATTGTACTGATATGCTTCAAGAGTTGTTGGATAGATTCATGGTGGTTTAGGATAGGTAGAGAGTGGATCATAATTGGCAAAAGGCCTATGTAGACTATAGGCTTCGAGTCTTGAGATTTAGAGTTGGTGATCATGTTTTTCTCGGTGTATCGCCCATGAAGGGTGTGATGAGATTCAAAAGGAATAGCAAGCTCAGACGTAGATCTATTGGTCCTTTTGAGATTCTCCGTGCAGTTGGTGAGGTGGCTTATGAATTAGCTCTACCTCTAGATTTTTCCATTAATCATCCAATTTTCCAATGTCTCCATGTTGCGGTGATATATCCCCGATACTTCTCATGTTCTTAGATGGGACTTAGTTCAGTTGGACGAGCATTTGACCTTTATGAAGGAGCCTATGGTCATATTGGCTAGTGACGTTAAGCTGTTTTGCAGAGAAAAATTCCATTAGTAGTAGATATTGCAATAAACCTTTAGATAATTTTCCATATTTTTGATTATTTTCACCGTTATAGCTTTCCTACAACTGCCTCGAGTCATTTATGACTTGCTGGAACTGATAATTTTATTACTGGATAGTCATTTGGTTTTTAGAGCCAATTCCTAATTCTGAAATCTTCGCTGGTCTCAAATGGCCATGGGATAAAAACTTTAGTTAAACAATCTCGTATGCAAATTTTGACTGCCCCAGCAGCTCTGGAATGTAAATTTTAGGCTAGATAGACCTTTGGTTTGGGTCTTGAGGCACCCGAGCTCATTTTGACCTATTGGTCAAAAAGTTAAGATAATAAAATATGGGTGTGGTACCAACATTAGGTCAAGACAACCTTGGATGGAAAATACGATTGTGCCATTGAGTCTGTAATATGGAATTTAGTATGGTTACATAGTTCATTTGCATATATGGATTTTCAAACAAATCCCGAGCACCCGAGTGAAGTCCATTCTGGACTTGGAAAAATCAAGTGCACCAGGTTTATAGTGCAATGCGATAGCGACATTATTGGTTGTGATCGTGACTCATTTGTACAGGCCTAGATGCCGTGATCGCGTATTGATAGTCATGATCCCAACTCATATAGAAGAAGAGAGATAGCACAATCGTGGAGCCTCAAGTAGCGATATAGACTCTCGAGTACCTGGATTCGGTATAAAAGGACCCTTTATCCATGATTTTGTCCATTATTCATCATTTCCTTGAGATCTAAAAACCTTAAATAGTGAGATAGTGTGGAATTAAAGCTTATTTGTGATTGGGAAGCTATATTGATATTTATTTTGGCGACTATCTTTCGATTCAAGGTGAGAATTCACCCTTTTCTAAGTGGATTTTAGTGATTTATTTCTCAAAATCCCAAAATCTTTAGGGCTTGATTTTATCCCCAAGTTAGCTTGGTTTTCACCTATTTTTTAAGGTAACGATTCCTTGAGCTTTTGTGAATGTTATAATGGATTTGGAAATGCGATTTCTGTAAGTGGGACCCACATGGGGTTTTTGTGTGAGTTTTGGACCCGCTGCACAACAGTGCAATATGGATACCACTATTCTCACATTGATAAGTAGAATGTGTTTATGATCACTTGGCACCTTTAAAAGGCTTCTCAAAAGGGAAATATAGTGGTTTAGCGATTTGTTAAGCCTTCTTTGGCATTGAGGTATGCTAGGTTTATCTCTTGTTAGATTGAGATACTTCATAGTATTCTTATGATATTATGTTAGATTTGGGATGGGTTTTAGGTTTTGTATTGATGAAATGCAAGACATATGTTAGTTGGATCATTTAGGCTATTTTGAAATTGTAGAATTGTAACACTTGACTTTTTTCCTTACACCTTAGGTGAATTGGACTTTATTAATCATATCTAGTATGAGAATGGCTTAGATTACTCAAATTAGGTAAAAATGCTTTAGATACTCATGCTTCGGGTAAGTTTGGTCTTAGTTGCTTACACTAATCAAGGGTGCCCTAGTTTTCATTGGACTTTGTTAAAGTGCTCGAGAAAGATCTCTACCTTATGGCTAATTGTGGCTTTCTATAGAACTAATCATGGATTTAGATACCTTAGCCTAGTCTGGGTAGAATTTAACTTAGAATGTATTTCGGAGATTTAGAAGTGGGCTCTTTGACCCACTTTAGGTCAAGATTGATGAATAGTTCTCTTGAAACCCTTATACGCTTATTAAAAGCCTAGAAAATGCCTTTTGAGGCAATATTAAAGAACCTTAGTACTTGATGATTGTAGTAATGAAGACACTAGAAGTAATATTCCTACATTAATGGATAAGACTGTCACTTATGCTATGATGAGGTATGAATTATGTTGCAACAAGCTATTGGTTACGCAATGTATAAACTATATTTTATGCTAATGATAAGCCATTGAATATACTGTTTATAAGTTATTACACATGATATTGCTTATGATTATGATCATGCAAAAGAATTATGCTAGTAATTATGCCAGAAATCATCCCTATTAAAGATATTAGCACTTGTGCCATGAATTATGTTAGAAGTCATGCTTATTGATTATATGGGATATGATTAATTATGTTATTGATTTTTCCAGTGACAATGATGATGTGGATATCAGTTTGAGTCCGAATATTATGATTATGATGGTATATTGATACCCAATAAGATCGGAGGATGATTATGATGATATATTGTTACCCGACAACGCCAGAGGATGATTATAATGATATGTTGCTACGTGGCAAAGCCAAAGGTTTATTATGATGATATATTAATACCTAGTAAGGCCAGAGAATGGTTATGATAATATATTAATACCCGAAAAGACTAGAGAATGATCATGATGATATATTGATACCCGAAAAGGCTGGAGGATGATTATATTGATGTTCCTATGTATACATCTACCGGTTCGAGTCCAGCTACGCCCTATGTATTGCTATTATATACATATATATACTTATATATAAGTAGGATATGATATCGATATTAGGTATGCCAGCTATAACTCGAAGGTTATAAATAATATATAGTGGTCTTGTGAGGGTTAGTAATAATTGTTGATTAGTGATAAATATTTATAAAGTGTTATAGTTTATGATTAGTGCTAAATAGGGATTAGCAATAGATATTGTTTAAGTGACTAATCATGAGTACTTAATGAATGAGGATTAGTTGCTAAAGGATGGTTGGTTAAATAAATGATGTTAGTTGATAAGTAATGGTTATCTAATAAATGATGATTAGTAGATATGTGATGAATAGTTATTGAATAATGACTAAAGGTTATATTATGAATAGTAATCAAATAGATTAGTTAATAAGAGGAAGAAGTTTGCTTTGGGTTTGTCTCAGGACTTTGTGCTGGAGTGCAAGGCCACCTTGCTGAACAAGGATATGGATATCTCTAGTCTAGTGGAATATATATAACAGATCAAAGAGGAGAAGAAGAATCCCGAAAATATGGAAGAAATGCAAAGTATAAAATCTATGTATCCTGAACAGGGTGGAGGTCACCAGAATAGTTTGAGAGATGAAGGCAGTAGTCTAATAAGAAGTGGGGAAATTCTGGTTCTAATTCTATGGCTAGTGTTCCATATCCTAAGACAATTGGCGATCGTTGCTTCTAGACAGATAGTGGAATTAGGGAATGAGGTGCCCAGTCTCAGGCCATGGAGCTCAATCATCCCTATCTTATTCTCCTAGTTGTTTGTATGGGTAGATACACGTTGAAGGGTATGATGAGGAAAGGAATAAATGCTTTAAGTATGGTCGGCTTGGTCACCAGTGGGAGTTTCCTTAAAGGGTTACTTTTGGGGCTAATAAAGCTTTGGCTGCCACATTATCAACTCTTGCACTGAAGGGTCTACTTCTGGTACCGGTACTGATTAGAATCATCTGCATGCTCTTACCACCTATTAAGAATCTATGTTATCTCCTGATGTTATCACTGGTACGTTATAATTTTTCTCTTATGATGTGTATTACCTTCTTGATCTGGGGTCTACTTTTTTTTATGTGATCCCTTACATGGCTGTTTATTTTGGTTTTAGTCTTGAGTACATCTCTGATCCCTTTTGTGCATCTACCCCAGTATATGATTCTATTATGGCTAGAAAAGTTTATAAGGTTAGTGTGGTCTCTATCTATGGTAGGGAGATATTGGTGGATCTAATAGAGTTGGATATGTAAGATTTTGATGTGATATTGGGGATGAATTGGCTTCAATCATGCTATGCTTGTCTAGATTGTCGGACTCAAAGGGTTAGTTTCCGTATCCCAAATAAATGGGTAATTGAGTGGGAAAGGAGTTCCCTAGTACTAAGGGAAGGTTTATTTCTTATCTTAGAGCCCAAAAATTAACATCCAAAAGGTATCTATATCAGCTCATTTGAGTCATGGATTCTAATTTTGAGGGCCTTTCTTTGCAATCTATCCCTATAATTAATGGGTTTCCCTAAGTATTTCTTGATGATCAACCTGCTATTCCTCTTTATAGGGAAATAGACTTTGGAGTTAACCTTCTCTTGGATACCCATCCTATCTCTATCCCTCCTTACAGAATGACTCCAACTGAGTTGAAAGAGCTTGAGGATTAGTTGAAAAATCTTCTTGATAAGGTTTTATTTGCCCTAGTATTTGTGTAAGGTGCTTCTGTGCTTTTTGTGCGTAAGACGTATGGGTCCCTTTAAATATATATTGACTATTGACAATTGAATAAGGTGAATGTGAAGAATAATTATCCTCTTTCTCCAATTATTGACCTATTCGACCAACTTGAGGATGCTAAGTACTTTTCTAAGATTGGTGTTCAGTTGGGTTATCATCAGTTGAATATTAGGGAGGTGGATATCCCTAACACTGCTTTCAAAACCTTGTATGGCCACTATGAGTTCTTGGTTATGTCTTCTGGACTAACTAATGCCCCAACAACATTTATGGATCTTATGAACCAGGTATTTCATTAGTTTTTGAACTTATTCTTCATTGTATTTATTGATGATAACTTGGTATATTCTAAGAGTGAGGAGGACTATACCAACCATCTCCGTGTAGTGTTACAGACCATTAAGGATCAGTGATTGCATGCATTTGAAGTGTGAGTTTTGGTTAAATGCGGTGACATTTCTTGGTGATATTATTTCTAGTGAGGGCTCTTGTCGGTCCACAGAAGGTTGTGGCAATTAAGAAGTGGCCTAGACCCATGACTCCAACCGATATTCGAAGCTACATGGATTTAACTAGGTATTATAGGAGGTTTATGGAGAGTTTCTCTTTGATTGTTGCTCCGTTGACTAAGTTAACTCAAAAAAAAGTGAAGATTTTAAGGTTCGATGCTTGTGAGGGTAGCTTTGAGAAGTTAAAGGATAATTTGACTTCATCTCCAATTTTGTTACTACTCGAGAGTACTAATGACTTGGTTGTTTATGATGATGTGTCTCATGTGGGACTGGGTTGTTTATTGATACAACATGGTAAGGTTGTGGGGTATACTCTAGGCAGCTTAAGATGTATGAGAAAAATTAAATAAATCGTGATTTGGAGTTGTTGGTTGTGGGTTTTTCTTTGAAAATTTGGTGCCATTACTTGTTTGGAGTTCATGTTGACATATATTTAGATCATAAGAGCTTACTTAATGTGTTCACCCAGATGGAGTTGAATCTCAGGAAAAGGAGATGGCTTTAGTTGCTCAAAAACTACGACATAATTCTCCATTATCCTTAAAGTAAAGCTAATATGGTTCTTGATACTCTTAACAGGTTATCTATGGGAGCTTATCTTATGTGGATGAGGAGAAGTGAGGCTTGGTGAAGGATATTCACCATTTAGCTAATCTAAGAGTTCGTTTCTTAGATTCTGAGGATGGAGATGTAATTATGCAAGAGGTGGTGAAATTATCTCTTGGTGATTAGGTGAAGGAGAAGAAAGTTTTAGACCCTATGTTGATGCAGATTAAGGATGATATGGGTCAGCAGAAAGTCATGGCTTTTGATATTAGTCGAGATGGTATCTTGAGATACCAAGGTAGATTGTATGCTCCCGATATTGATGGGCTACGAGAGTGGATCTTGAATGAGGATCATGAGTTGAGGTATACTGTTCATCCTAGTTCGACGAAGATGTACCATGATTTGAAAGAGATCAATTAGTGAAATAATATGAAGAGGGATATGGCCAATTTTGTGGCAAGTGTATGGTTTGTCAGCAAGGGAAAGTGGAGCACTTGAGGCCTAGTGGTTTGTCTTAAGAGATTGAGTTTCCCATATGGTAGTGGGAAGTAATTAACATGGACTTTGTTACCAGTATTCCGCAGTCTTAAAACCAATTTGATTTAATTTGGGTCATCGTGGATAGGATGACTAAGTCTACTCACTTTTTACCCATGAGGACTAATTATTCTATGGAGGATTATACTAAGCTTTTTAGAAGATCGTCAAGTTTTATAGTACACCTATTTCTATTATACCTGATCGAAATATGCAATTCTCATTGCTTTTTTGGCTGTCATTTTAGAGAGGATTAAGAACTAAGGTGAACCTTAGCATCATTTTTCACCCTTAAACAGATAGACAAGTGGAGAGTACTATTCAAACTTTGGAAGATATTCTAAGTGCCTGTGTGATTGATTTTGGTGGTAGTTGGGTTGATTATTTTTCTCGTATCAAGTTTTCTTATAATGAAAGCTAGCATTCTAGCATTCAGATGGCTCCGTTTGAGGCTTTATATGGTAGGAGATGTTGTTCTACTATTTGGTGGTTCTAAGTTGGTGAGACTAGATTGTTAGGTCCTGAGTTAGTTCATCAGGCCATGAAAATGGTAAAGGTGATTATGGATATGTTTTAGACAGCCCAAAGTTGCCAAAAGTCCTATGTGGATGTGAGTCATAGGGAGTTAGAGTTTGATGTTGGAAATTGTATGTTCATTAAGGTATCTTCCATGAAAAGGGTGATAAGGATGGGAAAGAAGAGGAAGCTCTCTTGTTATGTTGGTTCGTACTTGATTTTAAAGAGAGTGGGTAATATTGCTTATAAGTTAGATTTGCCATCTAGTTTAGGCCTCATTCACCCGATCTTTGATGTTTCAATGTTGAAGAAGTATGCGGGTGATTCTTCCTTGGTTGTTCCTTTATAGAGTGTTGGCATTTTAGATTCTTTGTCTTATGAGGAAATCTCGGTTGAGATTTTTGATAGGTAAGTCTGTTATTTGAGGACTAAGGATGTGGCTTCGATGAAGGTTCTGTGGAGGAATCATAAGGTTCAAAAAGCTACTTGGGAGAATGAAGAGGACATAAAGTCCAGATAGCCAATCTTGTTTTCTTCTTTGGATAATCGTGTGTAAGATATGTGTTTTCTTTACAATCTTTGTTTACTGACTTTTTAAAGGAAATTATGGTTGTTTCTGTCTTAAAAAAATTCTAATGGATGCCTTTATTTGTCATTCAGGGATGAATGATTCTTGGATGGAGAATGTAACACCCTAGATTTTTGCCTTTGAAAAATCCCTGAGTTTTGAACTCACTGCCTAAGCTATGACTTACTTTGCAAGTCTTAAGGTGTCCATACGGGTAGTAGGTCCCAAATCGTACACTAACTAGTAAGGTTTGTCTAGGTTACTACCTTGACCACGACTTGTACCTCATGAGTCGTGAAGACTCCATACGAATCGTATAGTGTAAATTGTAGCCTCACCAGTATGGGGGCCCCTTGATTTTGTCCTGACTGTGACTTACACCGTATAAATTGTAGGATCACAATACGAGCCATATAGTATGAGTCATAACGTGTCCTCGTGGTGATTCTTCCTAGGCTACGACTCGTGGTGATGAATCATAACATGTCCTTGCCAGTCGTAGGGTGATCCGTAGTCACTGGCAACCATTTTTTAGCTTTTCATTAAGGAACTTTGGACATTTCCTCTTTCCCCCAATTATGACCCCTGACCTTAAAACCCTTTTGTGAACTCATTATCATCCAAAACACAATCAAAGACATACTTTCTTCTCTCTCAAATCCGTAAGTCAAGAACCCTAGGTTTTCCAAGGGATTGGCAATTAGAGCTTCTAAGGGTTAATTTCTCTTAGTAATTCTTGATATCTTAGGAATATTACTCTTTCCTAAATCTTATTTTGTTAAAACATGTGTTTTAAATTGTTATTCAAGTGGGTTTAAATTTTGGCTTTGGAATGTGGGTTGAGGGTTTTGAATGATTGTTTCCTCAAATGATGTTCTCATGGTTTATATGTAATTTTTCATGTTTTAATGATGGTTTTGAATGTGTGGGGTGCATGGGCATAGTGAATAAACTAGGGGGTCATGGATTCCCCTAATTATGTGGATTTTGATAATTGAATTGGTGATAACCTAACCCAATTTTGTGAAACTTGCTTTGAACATGAGAATATAGGCATTGAAAATACCTTTGGAACTATTGTATAACAGAAAGGGCTAAAGAACAAAAATTGATTTAATGAACAAAGGTGGTCTTGGCATTCCCCCACACTAATTTATTGAATAAAAGGGATCGAGGCATTTCCCTAAGGTAATGGAATTGTAATGGCATAATTATAAGCTTGCAAGTGTAAGAGTACAATGATACCTATGGTCTGACTTAGTGGTCAATTCCTTGGTCAAATTGATGGGTTATGTGAGACATGTTTTAATTAGGCTTATAGAGGATTGTGTAGCTAGGCCATAAAAGTCTAGGTCCCGATGGACTAATATTGGAAACCACTTTTGTCGGCATAGGGGTCGAAATGGCCTAGTGTTCAAGTCACCATTGCTTGATGAGTGGGTGTTCGGGTTTCCCTTGATATTTTATCGGGTATTCAAGTCACCCTTGGTGTATATGTGCATATGATTATTCTCTTGTTTGTGCGGCTAACACGCACTAGGGTCCTTTTAGCAAGGGAAGCTATGGGAGCTGAGCCCATATATCCCGTGGGTACCTTTTTATACACAGTCCAGGCTAATGTTCTACTTTCACTCCAAACCTTGTTCCCTATCCCAGCATGTTATATATATATATATGAATGTATATATATATATATATATATATATATATATGTATGTATATATATAAATATATATATATATATATATATGTTTGTACAATGACTACATATGGATTCTACTATTGTTTTGACTTGGCAGTATTTTATCTCTTTCTTGGGTTACATGCTAGCGCTCACCCCGCTAACCCTCTTAGGACATTGTTTCTCCAGCAATGCAGGAACCGGATACACTTCTACTTTTTCTACGTAGTGATAGGATTTCTGGGTTGTCAGCAGTCAGCTTTGAAGTGGTGAGCTTCCATTCTCCATAAGTGCTATCATTTTAAAGTGTTGTATCATTTATGTCTTAGACTACTTCTATTGGATTCTTTTTGCTATCGTCGGGGGCATGTATCCACTTGGATTTGTTTTGGTCTATTTAGAGACTTTGTGGATTACTATAGATTGGGATTTCAATTGAATTCTTTGCACTTTCGTTATTATTGATTATTTATCGTGTTATATATTTGAAATTCTTTCACTGCTAGTATGTTGTGTTCTCTTTGACTAGGTAGAATGGGTGGTCTCTAGTCCTCAGCGGACTTGAGATGCCCATCACGGCTAGGCCCTGGTTCGAGTCATGACAACTGAAACTAATTATATGGTTTATCAAGCTTCTAAGAAGAATAAAATTGCACAACTCATTTCCAATCACCTCAGGAATCATGTCAACCATCCACAAACCTCAATTTCAATATGTTGCAACTACAGGGGAGACAAAATAGTCAAATCACATACAAATGAAAAATTCACAAACCAAGGTCACTACAGTATGAAGGTGTCATGAAACATTCACGAGAATGAGGAAAAAATTAACTTTGATCGAAAGGATCTCCTTTTAGGTTTAGGAGGATTGTATGGTGCTTCCAATCTTACACCATTAGCCTTACCCTCAGATAAAATTTCATCAGAACAACCCATAGCAGCCCTTAGTCCGAAAACTTGTATTATCGCCTATATAGAGGGCAATATACATGTACCATATAGTCGCTGACCTCCGTGGTTACCATCTAGTGTGGTTATTGATGACTACTTACGTTTTCAAATTACAAAAAAAAAAATGATAAATCAAAGTCTTTTTCTAATCTCCTTTCCATACATTTAAGAGTCTATTTTACTACTTCACTGTCACATCATTTAAGTAACTCAGATTTAATCTTCATGGAGGACATATAAGTAAAAGTGGAATATTGCATTAAATTTGAGGCTTAGCCAGTGGTCTCTACCTGATTTTTTTTTACTTAAGGCATCATACAGCTCACCAAAACTTGAGCAAGTCGTAACAACAAATTTGTCTCTCCCGTAGTGGTAAGGGACTTATTGTAAATCTCTTTCATTCATCCAAACTTACAATAACAACAACAATAAAATATTTAGTGGAATTCCACTAGTGGAATCTGAAAAAGGATTTTACCTTTAGCTTTGTAGGATAAAAAATTATTTTCGACGACGCTCGGCTAGACAAAACATGATATAAAGAAAAGAGGCCAATAATATACCTGATCAATTTAAATTTTCTTCTCTGCTTCTTGGATTCGAGTTGCACCAGAAGGAAAGAAATCAAGTATATTGGTGACTTACCCGCTTACATAACTAAAATTCTACCCAATCTCAAGTTTCTAAATATCAAAAGTCTTTACATAGTTCAAATAAATAATGATGTATAATAACAAAATACACAAAAAATTTAAATGGTAAAAGAAAGGATTATGGTAAAATCGAAGATGACACCTGAAGTTTTTATGGGAGAAAACTAAAAGTTATCTACCAAGAAGCTGATAACATCATAGTTATAGCATAACACCTATCATAAAAATATAAAATAAATAGTGAAAGACATAAAATCAAATTTTTTAAATTTATTGAAACAAAAACTACACATAAAACATCACAAGAGGATATCGAGAAAAAAACACCAAAATCTAACATGAAGCACAAAAATAATCAAGTGAAGCTTCTAATATAATTATAGGAAGCTAAGTAAACTAACAATAGTGGTTCTATTAATTTGAATAAGCATTATCAAGAACATTATTGTTGATTATGATTCGGAATCTCAACGAGACATCGACAAAATAGTGTTGTGCATCGGGATGTTATTTGCTAGTCGATGCTAATATGTGATACGATTTAAATACTATTCTTTATTTTTATCATATTTTCCAGGACTCCTTTTTAATTTATACAAGGGAAAATAAAATCTACTTGCATTAATTTTCTTATATTTTTCTCTCACCAGCCAAATAGGAAACCAAGTTTGAAAAATGTGCCTTGGAAAATATTCACCTGAAATAATTTAATTTTGAGATATTAATTAAAAGAAAAAGATTGAAAAGATATTTTTGTCTAAAGCGGTGACTTTTAATGATGGAAAAGAGTTTGAATCACATTTTTAAGGGTCTTCACACTTTTAATATATTATAGATATGGATATAGATATGTTTCATGAACACTCTTTAAGAAATTCTTAAAGGTATATTCACTAAATTAACTAATTAATAATGATTTTGAACTCTAAATTTAATTATTATTACTTTATATAATTATTTCATTCTAAAGCTATTATGAAAAAAATTATAAATACTCTTAATTTGTGTAATATATTTTTAGTATTGAAGTCAAGTAAAATGAAATAAAGGAATTGTTACTTTCATGTGTTTATATAGTATTGAAAGTAGTATTAAAAATACTCTCTCTATCGAAGAATAATTGTCAAACTGTTGACCTGACACAGATCATGAAACAATAAATAATAGAGGCAATTTAATCATATAACTTTTTGAATATAAGAAATTTAATGTCTTGAGAGATACATCCATTGATAAATAGTATTTAACAAGGGAAAAATTCAAAAATAGCAAACTTGAGCCATTAATTGAGCTACCCATTGTAACAATTTGATAATTATCCTAAATGACAACTTGTATTAGTATTTGATGACATTTTCTATTTGCTAAATACATATACAAATAGTTGAATATCCTAACAACTTGAGTTTAAAAAGGAAAAGAGAATATCAACTCTCCCTTAAATCATGTTCAATTAAAGATTAATTGAGGATTTCATTTTCAAATATAAAACTCTTTTTAATAAGTTTTTAAAAAAATTCACCTTGATTTTCTCTCTTTTTTCTTTTTCTCTCTTCTATCTCTAGCCTCTCTTTCTCTTCATATTCTCTTTATCTTTTTTTTTTTGTTATGTATATTTTATATTCTATATTTTCATGTTTTTCTCCCTCTTTGTATTTTATATTTTCATCACTCTCTTTTTTTCTCATTTTTTGTATTTTTTTTTTTTATACTATCACATTCCTTACTCTTTATCTTTTATATTTTCTCTTTCTCATTTTCTCTTGTTGAATTTAATATTTTTTTTCATTTCATACTTTTTTTATCAAATAATATATTTTAAATTATTTGTATGTCAGATTTATCATTTGTAATTCTATTAAACATGTATTATTTGTATCAATAAGATTACACACTGTCATCATTCTTTGAAATACTTGTACAAACACATTTATTTGCTATGAATACGTATACAACTGCAAATTCAGGTCTTATTCACATACAAACACATACCTAGTTTTATGATCTCAAATACATATATACAACACATAAATCCTTTAACAATGTCATAATTCTTTAATATATATATATATATATATATATATATATATATATATATATATATATAATTCATTTATTTATTTTAAAATATGTATACAACTACAAATCTCATGCCTTATTCACATACAAAATGCATAATTCTTTCTATGACATTAAACACCTATACAACAAATAGACACATTAAAAATACTATCATCATTTTTTAAAATACATACATAATTCATTTATACCTATACAGGAACAAATTTAGGCTTTATTGACGTTAAATATGTCTAAAACTGCAAATCTCAATATTTTTTAGGATAGTAATAAGCATTGATAAAATTAACTTGGATAAAAAAAAAGAGTGATTGGGCCAATATTAAGAGCAATTGTCATGACTCGAACTAGGCCTGGCAGTGACGAGTATCTCAAGCCCTCCAAGGACTGGAGACCACCTCCTTAACCTAACCTCAAGAGCATAAAAATAACAATAAAATGGAAGCCAATAAAAATAGTAAACAAAGAAAAACATATCAAATGAAAATTTGAAGAATCCAAAACCAACCATCCAACCCCTATTTTTTCATAAAAGCCTTTAAACCAGGATAATATCAAACTAGGGACATGTCTCCGACTATGACCAAAATGAATCCAAAAGTACTTAGTCAATAAAGAAAGAATAATGAAATGTTAAGGCCTTCGAAGGATGGAGGCTCACCATATTACTACAACTCAACATATGTGCACAACCACTTAACGCTGCACAGCAGCAACAAAAAAGTCTTCGCATTTTATGATGTAGCGTCCTAGGATGGTAAATGGAATAAGAACTAGCATGTAACTCAGAAAAAGTGATAAAATAATGTCATGTCCGAAATCATTCAAAACCACATGCGCACACAAATATATACATATATAGGATGTCGGAATAGGGTATAAAGTCATGAACATGAGAGTTTTAAGATCATTAACCTGGATTGTGTAGATCGATCTGTCCTAAAGGTACCCATGGGCTATATGAGTTTAACTCCCTTTGTTGAAAGGTCCCTAGTGCGTATTAGCTGTACGAATTGAGAAAAAATTAAGGGAAAACTAAAGCCATCAAGTCAATATATCAAGTGTGTATCAAGCACACGGTCATATAGAATCCCAACACTGGCAAACATGGTTTCAGTGTTCGTCCCCCTCGAGACTTAACCTTCACGGTGAGATACACAACTCTCTTTAAGCCAAAATTAAAATCACTTTGCACATAATCCCAACAATTAACATAAGAGTCATTCCTTAAGGTATTTACCACTTGATATCCATATCAACACGCTTGCAAGCTAAATTGAATATGCCAAACCAATCCACATAACCACTAACTCCCAAGTTTCATTTAAAATCCGAACCATGGCCACCAAGGCCATCCAAATCTATTCTTATATCCATTAATGCAATGTATTGAGTTCAAAAGCAAGTTAAACCATGCAATTTGTAATATTCAAAACAAGATTATAAAGTTGATTGAATGTCAATTTCAAGCCAAAATTTATTCAATTTAGGGAAACTCATATCCCCCATTTCAGTTATTTAAACAATGCATCAATTCAATCCCAAAAGCATCAATTTAGAGCATGAAAAATCAATTCAAAACATGAAACAAGTAATTCAATCAGTAATAACCAAAATCTCTCAACATAATTTCAAAATTCATAATTTAAATCACATGAAAAATCATTCAGTTAATGTCATAATGGAAAGAAAAACATATTTGAAACACACAAGAAATTGAAATCAATTTGAAGTTTGGAGCTCGAATGATGAATGCATTGTGAAACCCTTGAATGTTCATGAGCTTTGAGTTTTAAGAGGGAATGGATGATTTTGATCTTTGAAAAAATGAAGAAAAGAGGTTCATTTTATGTTTGAAGGTCATACGAGAGGTAAAAAGACCAAAAGACCCCCACCCCAAGTGGAAAAAAATAAAATAGACGAAATTAATACACTAGCGTGGCACGTCAATATCGCAGAAGTTAGCCTTCGTGCCACACCGATATCACAGAGGTTAACCTTCATGACACAGTCTTATTGCGGATCCTTACTGCCTCACGGTCCCAAAATGACCTCGAACCCCTTTCGAAAAATCTAAAAAAAATTTCAAACACCTTTTTAATATTCCTAAACATAATTCAAGTCAAAAATTAACATTACGCACGCAGAAGGTTAAAAATAAAATCGTTGATGTTTTACAGGGTCTCACATATTCGGGGAAAAGACTCAAAAGTATATGAGAAAATCGTGATGAAATAAATATATGGAGATAATTAGATGTCTATTTTTGAATGTTGGTAGGAAGGTATTGATTGATAGTTTTTGTGTTTCTTTTTTTGTCGTTATTGTCCTAATATTCTAACTCGGGCTTAGAATATAGTAAGAAAATATATTTTCCTCTTTATATCTTCAAAATTTTATATTACACTTTTTACACATAATAATTTTATTTATATACATTTTATTCTTAATTAACTCTTGATACATATACAATCTTAAATTAGTAATATCAAAGGGAAAAATATGTGAAAAATATCTATACTTAGATGAAATTTGCAGTTACGCACTCTGAACTTTACGGGGGTTCTATGACCCCCTTAAATTATCTTTTTACTGTATTTAATTGACATATATTTGCCTCTTATCAAACATTTTTTTCTTATATGCTCAATGTGTTTTTCTTATATGCTCAATGTGCGTGAAATAAATGCAATGTCCATGTGGTCAAATATATATCAGTTAAATACGATAAAAAATAGTATAGGGGGTCATATTCGCTAAAGTATAAGTATTTTTCGTACCTCTTTTCATAATATAAAATGGAGAGAGTACTAATTAATAAATGTCAAACTTTTTTAAGTACTTGTACTAATAAAGTATTACATAAATCATTATTTCGTATGACATTTATTATATTTATGTAATTCTTGAAAATTTAAATATAGTTTGGTGAAAACTGTTTAAGGAATCTGTTAATTAGGTTAACACAAGACATAATGCATACAACACCATTAATAAATAATGGGAAATTATAAAAATAGTCAAACTTAACGAGCTATCTACAAAATCCCCCACAACTTTAAAGTAATTACATAACATCTCAAGAGTTTATCAATTCTCATCCTAGAGAAATCTCTAATCGAATGCTTGTGCCTTTAAACAATTTTATATTGATAGAATGAATCGTTACAAAAGATCCAATAAAATCATTTTCTTAAAGTGACTCACACGCTGTTTGGATGGTGGTTTTCATAGTATGGTATGGTATAGCTATTAAGAGAACTATATTTATTTTGATTGTTTTTTAAAATATATTCTATGGTATGGTTTGATAACCATAAAAACCCTCACTTCATGTAATCACCGATTTGGTGGTATCCCATGATTTGCAATTTTTTTCAATTATATTCTTATTTAATATTATATAATTCTATTTTATTCCTCACCTTATATTATTTAACTCCACCTCCTATCCCGTCCCCCACTCCACCAGGCCCGCCCCCCCCCCCCTCCCCCGCCTGCCAAAACCCCACCTCATTTTTTTTTTAAGTAATTTCAAAAACTTTTTCTTACCACTCTCTCATCCCCGACCCACTAGCTCCCCCTCCCCTATTAATTTCTTTTTTATTTTAAAAAATTATTTTTGAAAACCTTCAAAAAAAATTTCTTATACCAGCTCCCTCCCCCCTTCCCCCAAAACACACACACATACCAAGAAAAAAAAACAATTTATTTTTAAAAAGATTATAACTTTTTTTTTCTCACTCCATGCCCTACCCCTACTCTTATCCTGTCCTCCACTCCACCAGCCTCGTTCCTCGCTCCCTTCCCCGCCCCTTCTAAATTTTTTTAATTTTTTTTAGAAAATTTCAAATTTTTTGCTTATTACACCTCCCTACCTCGATTTGACTCTCCCCTACAGAACCTCCCACCCCATCTTTTAAATTTATTTTTTAATTTAATTTCATAAACTTTTTCTTACCCCACTTTCAACCCCCGGCCCTCGTCCCACCACCTACTAGCTCTCCCTCCCCCGCCAATTTTTTTTTTATTCTTAAAATTTATTTTTGAAAATCTTTAAGAAAATAATTTTATTACACCACCCCCATCCCCACCCCCCATCAAAAGAATATTTACAAAAAAAAAAAAATAACGACTTTTTCTCTCACCTCACCCCCTATCCCTACTCCTAACCCGACTCCCTACTTCGCTGCTCTTACCCCTAAATATTTTTTATGAAAAAATTTAAAAAAATATGTTACCCTGCCCACCTTTATCACATTCATTTTCATTATTTAATGTTAAATATATACAAAAGATTTTAGAAAATATTTGTCTACTTGTATTACAAACACAAGAAAATAAGTAATAAGCAATTTTATTTTCCTAAAAAATATTTTTTTGGATTTCATACCGAACATATCCATCGCATATACAAAAGATGCATTCAAACTTTATACTTGTTGTTGGTGTCATGTCTCAAACATCAAAAAGAAATGAAATTTGTTAATATAAAAAATAAATTCAGTTATATTTATTTTGATCTAATCTTTTATTGACTTTGTTAAAATTTACATGAATTTAAGAACTTAATATATCTACATGACATAATTTATGACAAATTAGTAGGAAGAGAATTATTTTACCAATGATTATTGATAAATTTAACATTTATAATAATTAATGGTATTTTAGTAAACTTACCAGTTACGATAAAGTATCATACTATCAAACCAAATAATAAAACTATTATTAAACAGCAGTAAATGACACCCATCATTTAAATATTATATTGTATTATATTGTACAATATAATACCATATCATATAGCATCGTACATTATAAAAATCATGGCAAACCACCATTCAAACAAAGTGTCAAATAAAGCATTTACGGCCTGCTTAATCAAATCCAATATCAAGTCTTTGCAAAGTTTGGCAGTGTTTTGAAAAAACAAACTTACACGTGTGACATTTATTATTGAAGTCTCCCGGTTTTATTTTACGCGATTTTAATAGCAAAAATAAATATTTTAATTTTTGATGTCTATTATCAAATGAAAAGAATTTTATTAATTATTTTCTTACACTATCCGAAATTGACTCAATAAGATTGAAGACCTAAAATCAAACTTCATAGAGTGACCTTACTTGCTTTTTTGTTGACATGTAGAAATTGTATAACAGTAACAATAATAATAAAATAATAGTAACAACAATAATGTATTCACGGTAATATAATATTATAAGGAAGGTTTGAGTAGGATAGGATGTATATAGACTTTATGAAATAAGAATGAAAAAAATGCAAATTATATATATATATATAGAGAGAGAGATAGATAGATAGATAGATAGATAGATAAACAGTAACATTAGCAAGAAGAGGAACAAGTTATATTTTTAAAATTTTAAATAAATACATACAAAATGAAAATAGAATACTCAATCCTGAATAAATGCAGACAAATATCTTCTCTTTCTTTTTCTATAATGTAAACAAAAAAGTATATACAAGTAAAATACTAGTAAATTATTAAATTACTAAATTAAATATATATATATATATATATATATATATATATTTTACGTTTTTTAAATATCTCTTTAAGCACTTTTCTGTAATTAATTTCGACGTATAACCAATTTTATCTTAATCTAATTCTATTTATGTATTCTACACGCATATTTTAAGTGAAAGAATCTCTCTATATAAATAAAGTTAGAACAATAAATCTAACACAAGAATTTGAAAAGTTGATATAATGATATCGAATAGTGTTGTGATGACTTTGATAAGTTAATATATAATATCAAAATACTGTTGTGCTTTTTAAATATATAATAATAAATTGCTGTAATGCTTGAAATTTTGAACAAGTTACACCAAAAAGTAAATTTTGATCTTAACTCTTTGTAAACAAAGAACACGAGCTTTTGAGAATGCAGAAGGTTTGTTCATTTGGAAAGCTTCAAAATATTCAACAATAAAAAAATAAAAATAAAGGGAAAGAAAAATGAAAAGGGTATATTTTCTCTTTCTCTTATAATGTAAGATGAAGTTGAAGCAGGCTACTCTCCGACAACATGTATGATTCAGCTGTTTGCTTCATGATTGTACTATATCCACCTAATTAATTGTTATAATTTCTTTATATATTAAAAAATTAATAATATTTAATAAAAAAAGTAAAATATACATTTATGACATGTCTGCTTCAGCTGCTTTAATCGTAATTTTATTAAATATTATCCTAATTAATCATTGTAGGTCATCTAAATATTAAAAAAAATAAAATTGATATAAAATGATAAGTTAACTCTTGACATTTTAAATTAACTTCACGTCTTATATGAGGCTCACATAAAAAAAAAATTCACAAATATTTTTTTATAGTAATTTTACTATATTATTTCTAATTAGTTGTTGTGAGTCATTTAAGACATGCCTGTTTCACTGCTTCAATCAAGAATTTACTATATCACTTCTAGTTGATTATTATAGACATCTAAGTATTATGCCACTTAAATTGGAAATAGAAGAATTTTTTTGATAAATCATAATAATTAAAAGGGAAAAGACATGTTTTCCTCCCTAAAATTGTCACCACAACTTACTTTGGCCATTAAACTTAACTTGTAATTATTTATCCTCCTAAAAAACTTTCAAGTGAATTAAATACAACTTCAACGTCACAATTCCACTCTCACAATGGAGAATGCACTGCACACGCATCATGTCATTGTCAAATCAGTGCCATGCCATTGCTACGTAAGAAATTATAATTTTTTAAAAAAAAAGTAATCCCACGCACATATTTTTTTATATATTTTTTTAAATATATATATATATATATTATTTATATATATTTTTAAAATAAATAAATAAATGTATATATACATAATTGCCCCCCCCCCCCCATTCCCTCACCATTTTCCTTCTTATTTAGAAACCTCCCTCCCTTCCTTCTTCTTCAATCCCTCTCCCCTTCTTATTCAGATTGCCCCCTCCCCTACCCCCAACGCCCCACAAACCCCCCAGTCCCCCTTCTCCCCCCTCTCCACCCCACCCCACAAAATCCAGTCCCCTTTCCCTCGACGTTTTCCTTTTTCTATCCTTTTTTTTTAACAAACAATAGCGACTTAGGTAAGGATTGAATTAAAAACAAAATTGTTGTCAAGGCTAACAACTGTGGTATTGTGTCAACTTTTGTCTTTCTCCTTCTAGCATAACTGGTAATGTTGATAAGTCATTGGTGAATCTCCCCACCCACCAAACTTCTTTATCTTCTTCCTCCCATACTTCATTTATTTATTTTTTCTTTATGTTGAATGAACAATTAATACACTACTAAAAAAACAGGAAAATCGATCACATGACCAAAAAATCGATCAAAAATACATGGTTGGTAAAAACCTGATAGCTTTTTAAAAATGGACCACGTGTGGTTGATTTTTTTAAATATATATATATATATATATAAATAATTCAATATTATTTAAAAAAATAAAATAAAATAAATTTTCAAAAAAAAAATGACCACATGTGGTCGATTTTATTAAAAATTAATTAATTAATTTAAATACAAAAGCGACCACATGTGATTGGTTTTATTAAAATTAATTAATTAATTTAAATACAAAATCGACCACATATGGTCGGTTATATTTAAATTAATTAATTAGTTTAAATATAAAACTGATCACATGCGGTCGTATTTTTTAAAAATAATTTATTTAATAAAATAATTTTTAATTAATTATGTTAAACCGACCACATGTGGTAAGTTTTTGTAAAATTTTTCAAAAAACCGACCACATATGGTCTATTTTCTGATAATTTTTTAAAATAATAACAGCATATATATGCTATATTCCATCAACTAGCATAACATTTCAACCAGAATAACAATACAACCAACCAGCATAAATAATACAAATATTTAAAATCAAGTTATTTACAAAATTTATCAAGTCTGCAAATCCAAACTACAAAATTTACTATAGTCTAAAAACTACAACTCATTATCCTCTTTGTCATTCGCATCCTCAGCCTCACATACAAGATCTGATTCCTCATCTGTAGTGATATTATCATGTGGGCCTAGACCTTTTACTGCCTGAATTGCATCACCAAGAAAAGGAGGAAGAATCCCTGTAGATTGAATAAAAAAGTTGATCTGCTCCTGCATCAATCTCATTTGTTTTTCTATTTCCTCCTCCTTCTTCTTCGCCCTCTCAGTTTGTGCAGCAAAATCTTTAGTGAGTTGAGAAACCGTATTGTTTAGTAAACCGATGGTTTCTCTATCAACTGATGAGCGATAGGATGTAGGGTCGGACAAAGACCTAATATTCTCGCAAAAATATTTTCTGTGGTACCCGTAATATTTGCCTCTAACTGGAGAACCCATAGTTTGTTTTCATAACTCCTACTCTACATCTTCAGGTATTGTGTTACCTTTAATTTCAGGAGGCTGAGTACTACGATACTCATTAACGAGCTGCATATATTTGTCCTATATTCAAAGTAAAGTTAAAATTAATAGTAAACAAAATCTTAAACTACTCGTACTTAAATAAATATCAACTTTGAGAAAAAGATTTATAAATACAAAATTTGATTCTTACATGGGTAGCTTTTGCACGAGACTCAACCCAGACATCTTCATCAGTTGGGTTCTTTTTCTTCCTTACATGGGTCTACTCGAGTATGTCATGTTGTTGTATCTTCCTACTCAATTTTTTTCCTGCATATGATAAATTTATTAATCTTCAAATAATTAATAATTAAATGGAAACAAAAAATTAAAACTGTAAAAGTTACATACCATTTTTTGCTCTATAATAATTCGACTAACTGCTCCCACAGTATGTAGAGAGCCACCCTTGGATGATCTCCTGGCTTTCTTTCCTTTCTCATTCAACACTTGGTATTCTTCGCTACTCCAATAGCGAAGATAATCTTGTCACATGGGTTCAAGTATAAACTTTGGTCATACCCTATTCCTTCTGGCATAATCCAACCGACCGTTCATTCTGGCTTTAGCTCTTCTATAAAAATTCTTCCATATAGCACAGTCATGCTTGTCATCCCACCAAAAATATTTCTACAACAAAAATAAAAGTATAATATTCAATTTTTTGTTCTAACAATGTGTTAAGTAGTCGATAAATTAAATCCTTACTTGAAATTCTTTAAATATTTCATTTCTATCAAATTCTAGAACCTTTTGTCAACTGGTCCAATAGCCGTTGAAGTTCTGAGTAATGCATTTAATCATAATTTTTCCAATTTCATCATCGGACAAAAACCTACAATACAAGATCAAACATTAATTTCATAGAGTATAATAATATAGTAAATGAAAAATAAATAATGTTGTTATATTTAGAAATCTTACCCTACTCCATATGAAATAATATACCACTTGCGATAAACATCTTTGTCTCCGAGCTGCAGAACAAGTACTGGTGGATGCACTGACGTGGGTGGATCTGAAGCACCGGCTGGAGTACCTCCAAGATGAAGATCGGTCAACCTAATATATCCAGCAGAATCATTGTGAGAACCTGGGTGACTACTAGTAGAGGGTACTGAAGACGATGGTAGATGAATGTATGTGTCAGCGATCGTCTGATAGTACTGTAAAGGTAGTGGCATGGTTATGGGAGCATTATGAGTCGTTGTAGACCCATGAAGTGGACCCACGTATGTAGGAGATGGAATTGAATGCTACGACGACCTAGAATATGAGGGTCATGCTGGCACGCTATCACACCGACCCTCAGATATATGAATACCTGACGGTCGTCTGTAAGGTGGAGGCTATTTTTTCTTTTTTGTCTTTGTAGGATCAATTTTTTGCTTACCTTTATCACTTTTACCTGTCATCTAAATTATGCAAAGTTAAAAAGTAGTTAGTCCTTACAAAATGATTATAAGAAAACACCAGTGTTAAAACATTCCAAGTAACTAATTTAAAGTTACTAATTCACATTTCAAATCACTAAATCAATATTAAACAACAACAATCTTACACAGTATATTACAAATCAATCTTAAACAAGAAACATAAAGGTAAATAGTACAAAGCATAAAGACATTAATACATAACAAATACAACCTACACAAATTAATCCTCCTCTCCCAAAGATTCTCCACTAAACCATTCACCCTCTTCGAAAGTTTTCTCATCTCCTACCCACTCATCCTCTTCTTCTACAATATTAACTTTTTCAAATATATTTTTTGGGTGGTTCAAACTATCCACTAAATCAATGTCCACTAACTGGTGATCAATCTGCATTTCATTATGATACGCAGTCTCCAACACATTCTCAACTTTCACCGGTCCTATAGGCTTTATTTTTATTATAGCTCACCAATCAGACTTATCATTGTTCAATGGATAAGGAGCATAATACACTTGTTTAGCATTTTGCACGAGAAAAAAGGGATCGTAAATAGGATACGACCTATTATGCTTTAATTCAATGATGTTATGCTCCTTATGTAATCTTGTACCTCTTGTGCTTGGATCAAACTACTTATATTGAAAGAGAATAATTTTTTGTATTGGCAAACCAGCATACTCCATTTCTAAGATCTCTTGTATGATGCCAAAATAATCAACATCATCATCACCCTTAACCCAAACACCTCTATTGTTTGTTTTTCTTATTCTGGAGTGTTCTTCAGTGGAAATTTAAATTCATTTACTGTGTAATGGGACATTGTATGAGCTTCAACTGGTACCAAATAAATATCTCTCAAGAACTGGTCGTATGCGGCCGCATTTGGTGAATCGTATACCTAAAAATATTACACACACACACACATATATATACATATATATATATATAAGTTGAAGAATGTGTAAACGTTTACAATTTGTAGAAATAGTAGTACACTTACACACCTCATATTTAAACCATATTGCAAAGGATGCATACACTTGATTTTCATGAAATTGGTTTTTAAATGAACTGAAGATCCAACATGCGAAACACAATTAGTTTACTTTAGGGAATGAGTAAATAAATATGATATGTTAATATTTAATATCCTTACTTCAGAGAGGGCTCAACTTTCGGGCAATCCAGCAAAACATACAAACTTGCTGATTTGTGCTCCATGGTAGTGAACCAGCGAAATATGCTCTTTTTAGCCTTACTACCAAATTAATTGAATATTGATATCGATTGCAAATGAGGCTCATTCTCATCGTCCTGATTACAATTCGGTCTATTTATTAAATAAGAAACTTCATCACCAAAGTAGTATGAACAAAATTCAGACATTTCTCTTGCAAGATATGCCTCAACTATAGATCCTTTCACCCTATGTTTATTTTTGGGAACCCTTTTCAGTTTTCCAATTGTCCTGCATAATCTTAAGATTAGATGTTTACTATATAAAAAAATATGTATGAATTTAAATATATTGCAATTGCTTACCATTCGCATGGATACATCCACCTAGTTTGAACTAGACCTCCTGATCGAGCTTCGTGGACAAGGTGAATGGGAAGATGTTCCATCACATCGAAGAATCCAGGCGGAAAAATCTTCTCCAACTTGTTGGTGAGAACAACAATATTACTTTCCATTCGAGCCAGATTTTCTTCTTTTAATGTGGTGCCACAAAAGTTTTTGAAGAACAAACTAATCTTTGCTATCGATTTTCATATGTTTTCAGGCAAACCAATAAAATAAATTGGAAGTAATTGTTCCATGAAAACATGAAAATCATGGCTTTTTATTTCATGTAAGATTCCTTGTGTCATATCAATCCCCTTTCCCAAATTTGAGGCATATCCATCGGGCATCTTTAAATTTTGGATTCACTCACATATTTTCGCTTTTGGTCCAACTTGAATGTATAACTAGCCTTAAGCTTAAAAAATTTTGCCATTGGGCCCCTCCTATAAGTGTCATTCTGTACGCTTGCAATATTCTGGTAAATCAAGTTTGGCCTTAGGATTATCCTTTGTCTTGTTGGTAACATCCATAACTGTGTTCAACAAGTTGTCAAAATAGTTTTTCTCAGTATGCATGACAGTAATATTATTTCTAAGTAAATTATCTGGCCAATATTATAACTCCCAAAATATATTTTGCTTGGTCTAGTTATGTGAAATGTCATAGCCATAAAGCCTACACGATGGTTCCTCTCTAACTTTTGGCAAATCCTGAACTATCTTTCAGATGTCATGACCAGATAACCTTGGAGGTGGACCATCATGTTCAATTTTATTTTTTACTGAATGTATTCTTGAGTCTCTTGAACTCATGATTAGGTGGCAAGAAACAATTATGACAATCAAACCATGAATTTTTTCTACCATGTCTCAATGTGAAAGATTTTATTTTTTTCATATAGTATGGACAAGCCAAATTTCCAGCTGTCATCCACCCAAACAACATTTCATAAGTAGGAAAATCATTAATAGTCCATATTAGATATGCACACGGATTAAAATTCTATTTAAGTGAAATATCCTAAGTTTCAATCCCCTCATGCCATAAAATTTGAAGTTCATCAATCAAAGGTTGCAAGTAGACATTTATTTCATTTTTTGGATTATGCTGGCTAGGAACAACACAATTCAGAAATATATATGGACTAGTCATCAATATTTAAGGAGGAAGATTATACGGGGTGATAAATACAGGCCAACATGAATATGGTGCAGCACCACCAGAAAAAGGTGAGAAGCCATCCACACACAATACTAAATGAATATTTCGTGGCTCAGTTGTAAAATTTGAATAAGTTGCATCAAAATGCTTCCAAGACTCTCCATCTGATGGATGACACATAATACCAGTGGACCTTCTATTTTTACTGTGCCATCTCATATGAGGAACTGAGTTGTTTGAAGCATACAACCTCTTTAACCTTGGTATTAAAGGTCAATAATGCGTCCCCTTAATAACAATTTTATTTCCACGACAACCATACTTATATCGAGGGTGTTGACAAAACTTATAGGACTATAGGTTAGCATCTTTCTTAAAGTATAACTTGCAGCCATTTTGACAACAATCAATTCTAATCGAGGAGAGACCTAACTTTGACACCAATCTTTTTGCCTTATAGAAAGAATTGAGAACCTCTAAGGCGGGGTCAACTAACTCTTTAATAAGGTCTATCATTGAGTCCATTCCTCCTTCAGTAATATTATAATCAGATTTAATACTTAATAATCTAACAGCAACAAACAAACGAGAATGCAAACACCCATCAAACAAAGGATGACTAAGAGCATGTAATTGTTCATAAAGATGACCCGCTTCTCTATTGGGAATATCTTCAACATTTTCCCTAAAGTCGCCCTCGTATTGCATCCCAAAAATATCATGTACCATTTCTGTCATCCTAATATCTTGATAGTTATTATACCCTGTAGACCTACTACTTTCACCAATAACAAAGTTATTTTGCTCAACATCACCATGAATAGTACACAATCTTAAAAAGTACTCGTAAAACTCCTTTCTATAAAGATGTTCCTTCACAACTTCTTCTTTTAAAAGACTTAAACTATCACATCTAACATGAGGACAACGAATCACCTAAAAACGTGACCAAGTATCAAGTGTCTTGGCAGGTTCAACAAATCGATTGACACCTTCAATAAATTTCACCCTAAGACCCATTCTATTATCATTATTCCGTTGATATGTCCAACTATAATCAGGTTCCATCTACAAAATCAATCAGATTTAAGTAATTAGTTCAAGTCACAAAAGTTCACATTTCAAGTACCTACACTCAAAACAAACGTCACATTCAAAACAAAAATTCACCTTTCAAATAACTACACTTAATCAATTTCAAGTGACTAAGTCACCTCATAAGTTACTAAACTAAACTACATTCAAAACAAAAATTCTCATTTGAAGTACCTACACTTAATCAATTTCAAGTCACTAAGTCACATCACAAGTTACCAAACTAAACTATATTCAAAATAAAAATTCTCATTTCAAGTACCTATATTTAATCAATTTCAAGTGACTAAGTCACCTCCCAAGTTACCAAACTAAACTACATTCAAAATAAAACTTCACATTTCAAATACCTACACTTAATCAATTTCAAGTAACTATGTCACCTCCCAAGTTACCAAACTAAACTACATTCAAAATAAAAATTACATTTCAAGTACCTTCACTTAATCAATTTGAAGTCACTAAGTCACCTCACAAATTACTAAACTAAACTAAATTCAAAACAAAAAATTCCCATTTCAAGTACCTACACTAAATCAATTTCAAGTCACTAAGTCACCTCACAAGTTACCAAACTAAACTACATCCAAAAGAAAAATTTCCATTTCAAATACCTACACTTAATCAATTTCAAGTGACTAAGTCACCTCACAAAATTCAAAATAAAAGTTTACCTTCAAGTAACTACACTTAATCAATTTCAAGTGACTAAGTCACCTCACAAGTTACCAAACTAAGTTACATTCAAAATAAAAATTTAACTTTTAAGTATCTACACTTAATCAATTTCAAGTCACTAAGTCATCTCCCAAGTTGTCAAACTAAACTACATTCAAAATAAAAGTTCACCTTCAAGTAACTACACTTAATTAATTTCAAGTGACTGAGTCACCTCACAAGTTACAAAACTAAACTGTATTCAAAATAAAAGTTCACCTTCAAGTAACTACACTTAATCAATTTCAAGTGACTAAGTCACCTCACAAGTTACTAAACTAAATTACATTCAAAATAAAAATTCATCTTTCAAGTATCTACAATTAATCAATTTTAAGTCACTAACCTCACAAGTTACCAAACTAAACTACATTCAAAACAAAAATTCACATTTCAAGTACCTACACTTAATCAATTTCTAGTGACTAAGTCACCTCCCAAGTTACCAAACTAAACTACATTCAAAACAAAAATTCACTTTTCAAGTACCTGCACTTAATCAATTTCAAGTCACTAAGTCACCTCACAAATTACCAAACTAAACTAAAATCAAAACAAAAATTCACATTCCAAGTAATTATACTAAATCAATTCCAAGTGACTAAGTCATCTCACAAGTTACCAAACTAAACTACATTCAAAACAAAAATTCTTATTTCAAGTACCTATACTTAATCAATTTAAAGTGACTAAGTCACCTCCCAAGTTACCAAACTAAACTACATTCAAAACAAAAATTCACATTTCAAATACCTACACTTAATCAATTTCAAGTGACTACGTCACCTCCCAAGTTACCAAACTAAACTACATTCAAAACAAAAATTCACATTTCAAGTACCTACACTTAATCAATTTTAAGTCACTAAGTCACCTCACAACTTATCAAACTAAACTGCACTCAATACAAAAATTCTCATTTTAAGTACCTATACTTAATCAATTTCAAGTGACTAAGTCACCTCCCAAGTTACCAAACTAATCTAAATTCAAAATAAAAGTTCACCTTCAACTAACTACATTTAATCAATTTCAAGTGACTAAGTCACCTCCCAAGTTACCAAACTAAACTACATTCAAAACAAAAATTCACCTTTCAAGTATCTACACTTAATCAATTTCAAGTCACTATGTCACCTCACAAGTTACCAAACTAAACTACATTCAAAACAAAAATTTTCATTTCAAGTACCTACACTTAATCAATTTCAAGTGACTATGTCACCTCCCAAGTTACAAAATTCACATTTCAAGTACCTATACTTAAATCAATTTCATGTCACTAAGTCACCTCACAATTACCAAGCATAGCAAAATTCAAAAGAAAAAGTTCACATTTCAAGTGTCCATGCTTCAACAAAATTCAAAATAAAAGTTCACCTTCAAGTAACTACACTTAATCACTTTCAAGTAACATATTCATTTATAGTATAAGTCAAACAATTGAACAAGTGTAATAAAGCAAATAAGTAGAGGCGTCGCATGTCCCTCTCACACTATATAATCATCACAAAATTCATATGTCTTTCAAAGCCTTCTACAGCGAACAATCTCAAACTAAACTACATTTAAAGACGTCATTATAAGAAAATAGAGAGAAATCAACTTATCTTTACTTGGCCTAAATTATAGAGAAAGAGATAAGTGGTCACCGAAAAATAGCAAAGCAATCCTTTTTCCCAAATTTGGATTCTGTCAAATAGTAACATCAAATTCCAAGATACCCATTAGGCAACTAGAAGAAAAAACTCTTGACCATTAGGCAAAATAAGAAAAATGTTGACCATTAGCTACAATCAATTTTTACATTCTCAACCACATTCCAAGTTCTTACAAATATGTTTCAGCTACATCAACATCCTTATTTTCTCATATTTTTAGCTTAAAATCACCATAAAAAAACCACCAAAATACTAAAACTATAATGGAGTATCAAGAAAAGTAAACCCTAATTTACTTGTAAGAACAAGGAATATTTACAATCATGTTTCCATAAATTTCCAGAAAGTAATTTGGTTAAGATTAGGTCTAGTACAAGTATGGGGATTAAGATTAGGAAAACGATCACATGTGGTCAATTTTTTTTAAAAATTTAAATCATATAATTAGTTATTTTATCATCATATTAACACGAGTAGTATATTTCCTCAATCGTATAATAATATCAATGCATTTTGCAAACTAGGATGAATTTTTGGTTAATTAGCTTTTAAATATGATAAATATGATATTATATATAATATACAAATGGAAAAGGGAAATTAAGATTGGTTTGGATCGGATCATTAACGGGTATTACCAAAATACACGGTTGATTTATTTTTAAAAAAACATCATTCGAAAAATGAACACTTGTGGTCGATTTTTATTAAAAATTAAAATTTTAATAAATTGTATAATATTTATAACAACATTCAAATAATTTAATGCAATGCGTATATATATAAATCGGATAGTTATTTATTTTATCATCACATTAACACGAGTAATATATTTCCTTAATCGTATAATAATATCAATGAATTTTGAAAATTATGATAAATTTTTGGTTTATTAGATTTTAAATACGATATTATTAATATATATATATATATATATATATATATATATATACCTCGTAATACTTGTCTTACGTTATTACAACTTCAACAATATACGCGTGTCTACATTGACACAAAATAGTATATCTATTTTCTCAATTGTATGGTATCAACATATTATTCAAAATATTTTGATATATAGATTTAGTTATCTAGCTTTCGATTACTGCATACGTCACTACACAAGATATACGTATATATACATATATTCAATTGTCTATCAGCTTTTAAATACGTACCATATACACCACACACACGATTTACTATCCCATAATAATATACAACGTATTTCACATATAATCAGATGAATTATCGATTAGTTTATCTTATGTCATTAATATACCTTCACTATATAATATGTATATACTATATATATATACCTACACATACACACTATCTACTATATCAAGTTCTAAATACATATTATATATATCACATACATACATGAGTATATTATCCAATAATATAATGCGACGTATTTCATATACATACCCTGATAAGTTATCGATTAATTTGATTAGCTTACATTAATATAACTTCAATGTACAATATATTATTACTTCTATCATTTCAAATCAAGGTATTCAATATGTTTGGATAGATTCTACTGGTTTTTGAGTACATCGTTCATCGATCGATCACTATATATATATATATATATATATATATATATATATATATATATGTATATATATGTGTGTGTGTGTGTGTATATATATATATATATATATAAAAGAATGTCAATAGAAGAACAAATTAAACTCCAAGAAGGAGGTAGTAAAGGAAAAATTTTAAATATAGCAGCCCATGATCCACAAATGTGGGATACTGTAATAGATCTATGGAAAGGATTAGTAGTAGTAGATTATCTAAGACATTATACAGAAACAGATGCAGAAACAATGTATAAGTATCTAGAAACCTTATGTTGTAAAATCCTACTCAGTACTCCCTCTCTCCTATAGTTTCTTCATTAAATAAGTTCTTTTAGCCTATGTTTTTCCCATTTTTACCTCTCTTTTTTTAACTTACCCTATTCATCTCTCTCTTTTAACTTAAATTCTTAATAGCTTCTTCTTTAACCACACCCCGGAATAGTCACCTGGCTATTAACACTTGTCCTGTTGTCTTTTCAGCAGACTTGGCGGACTTTCAAAGCCAGAATTCCTAGGAATTTACAGGTTAATCCGTCGTTGCTATTAAAAGGTTAAAAGATTAACCATGTAATAAGGGTAATAAGGATTTACATAAAGTTACATGTTATACAAAATGATTTTAATAATTATATGTAGTTACATACTATACAAAAATAAAAACTTCATAAACATTAATATTTTTTGTGGGAAAAACATAGTGTAAATAAGAACTTACATGAAGTAACCGAGGGAGAGGTTTCCCTTTCGGGAACCCCCTTAAGATTGACTAGAAACTTGAAAACTTTTATTCAGACTCTTAATATTATACAACTTGGTTTATACAAAGGAGAAGGATTGATAGTTTAGGAGAAGGGTTTTACACATTTAGAGGGAACAGGAATATGTTGTGTTCGGTTTTTTCATTCTCATCTTCTACTTCTAAGTCTTAAGCCTTTTATAGGCAAATTTCTAGAAAAAAGAGTGGATATAAAAACAACTACGTGGCCTGGACATATGTGGCCGACACATGCTTCGCAGTTTTTCTTTCTTAACTCAGTCAGACACATGCTTTGCAGTTTTTCTTTCTTTTTAGAAAGTAATGATAAAGGAAGCACCATTCTGATACTGACACTGACTCGATTATTACAAGACACAAAGTGGGCATCCCCACTTGTCAATCTTATCTCTTACTAGAAGTAGCTTGTCTTTATTCTCTTTTCTTCTTCTAGACTAAGTATCCATCTTCTTCTGGACTAAGTATCCAAATTGTGCAAGGCGATCAAATCAAAACTCATTCCTGAGTCATCGTCTTCGTAAGGGTCCTGAGCATCTTGGAAATGAGTAGATTTATTGTCTTCATCTAATCTTGAAAAATTAATGTCTTCATCATTTATTTTTGGGACTAATCTGTCTATAATGGTACTAGGTTGTTCATCAATATGCTTATCTTGTGTCTATTGACTGAAGAATCTATCCAAAGTCTGTTTAATTATAGTCTCTATAGTTTCACTTTTCTTTCTGGAGATTAGAGTTTTCTTTGAAGTCTTATTGCCTGATTTTACTATTCTATGTCTTGATGAAGAACAATCTTCATCTTCACTTTTTGGCAAAGTGATAGTCATCAACGGGTTTGACTTGTCTTTACCGGTTACCTTTTGAACCGGACTAGCTGTACCAATATCTGGTACAGTGAATTTCTGAGCATTTAGAGGGAAATGCACACCCTTCTCATCCATTTTTTTAGGAGATAGAGAACTCTAAGTCTGATTATTTATCCTACTTGTATTTATATGATGATCGAGTCTTGCTTCCAATATTTGTATCTGTCTTATCAGTCTGGTGTTTTCCATAAGAAGAGATTCTTTCTGAGTATTAAGCATCTTGAAATTCTCAGTCATAAAAGAACAATGGTCATAAAAAATAATTTTTCCTGTGTCTCTCTGTATATTGTATTGAGGTATTTGATCTGGATTTTGTCTGAGTGAAGGTGATATATAATAATTTGGTCCTAAGTATCCTCTAGAATTATTTGTTGCTTCAGTGAAATCATTAAAACCTTTAAAAAGTGGGGTTTTAAAACCTTGTATTGACTCTAATACTTCTATCCATGTCTGAAAAATATCATTAGTTTTACCATGAATAACTACATAATATTTAAACCTTGGCTTGCTTTTTTCTACCATATATTGACATAGATAATTCATTGCTGCCATAAAATGATTACGATTTTATTTATTATAAGATATCCAAAGGTTATCTATTAAACACTTCTGGGGTCTATCTAGAATGTAGCCTGGTCTTATTCTAAATAACATATTACTCTCAGGGTAAGCAACTAAATTAAATGGTCCGAAGTGAATTCTTTCCATTGCTTCTAAGGAGTCTAATGGTCTAAAATTTAAATTACCTAATATTGTCTGTTGATATGAGTCTGAAGAACATCTATGACTTTGCCTTTATCTGCAGGAGGTTGAGGCTGTCTTGTTAGTTTCATGCTGAAAACAAATGAGTTGAATTAAAACAAAACTTAACTTATTTATTTATTCCTAGTTGTAATCTACTTAACTGATCTACTAAGTTGTTTTCTTTACCTTTTATATGTTCAAATATAATATTTTTATAAATAGATATTTTACCTAGAAAATTCAGCCATCTTCTTCTACTGCTAGTTTTATCGTTTATTTTTTGATGGAATTTAACAATAGCTTCACAATCTGTTCTAACTAAAATTTCTTCTTTATTTATAATATATAACTTAAAACTATTGAAACCATATATTATTGCTGATACTTCTAGGTCTATAGCACTCTTGTTTCCCTTTTCTTTATATTTTGCACTCTGGTAGCCACATATTTGTTCTTCGTTTTTATTACTATATTTATTAGGTCGTGCTTTTAGAATAGCTCTCTATCCTAAATCACTTCCGTCTGTTTGAATAATTAAATAGTCTGATTCTAATGGTATTTTTAAGTCTGAAATATTTTTAACTTTCTCTTTTATCTTTTGAACTAATTTAATATCTTCTATATTAAAGCTTTTTTGTCCCTTACTTCCTGTCTTTGCATATAATGGTCCTGCTATTTTTCCTAAATCTTGGATAAAATTTCTTGCGTAGTTTACTAATCCTAAAAAATTTTGTAAATCTTTAGTTTTTTCTAATTTATCGGGCATTTCTAATACTTTTTTAGCTATCTGTGGTTGGAGTTTTACTCTTCCATTTCCTAATGTTATGCCTAAGAAATTGATATAAGTTTTACATAATTCTATTTTCTTTTTACTTATTATTATACCATGTTTAACAAATAATCTAAATACTATTTGTAAGTGTCCTAAGTGTTCTTGCATTTTTTGACTAAACACTAAAATATCATCTACATATACTAATACAAAATGTTTATATTCTCTAAATATATTATCCATTTTTCTTTGAAAAATGGGTGGAGCTGTCTTTAAACCAAACGGCATAACTAACCATTCAAAATGTCCTCCTGGACATGTGAATGCAGTCCATTCTATGCTGTCTTGGGTGTATTTTGACTTGCCAGTATCCTAACATGCAGTCAAATTTGCTATATATTCTCTAATTTTGTATTCTATTGATTAGCTCACTTTTATCTGGTAGTTTATATGCATCTGTTCTAGTATTGTCATTTACTCTTTTATAGTTAATTACCATATGAGTTTTACCTCTTATTTGTTCACTATGATTTCTTACCATAAAAGCAGCCGATCTATGTCTAGAAGTAGATCTTCTTATTACTTCTAATTTTAGAAGTTCTTTAATTTGTATATCAAATTCGTTAGTATCTTCATTATTAGCTTCTATAGGTGCAGTTTTTATAGTGTATTTCGAATTAATTATATCTAATTTACACATTATCACATTAGCATCCCAATGAGCTAATGGTCTTTCTCCGATTATTTTCATTGGATCTAATATAGATATTATATTATCTAAATCTTTTGGACTATTTATCATTCCTATTTTATTTATTCCTTTTTTAAAGTTATAAAATTGGGTTTCTATATTTATTAAAGTATAATCTTTTTCTATATTCTCTAAGTTATGTTTTCTAGCTATAATATTATCTCTTTTTCTAATTTCTCTATATAAATAGAAATAGCTACACCTTATATCTTGGAAAGATCTGTCTTTTCATACACTAGTATAAATTAAAAAATTTGCGAGTTAATAGGTAATGTTCCCAAAACCTTCTCGCTCTAATACCAATAAAATATATCTAATTCTATTTCTCTTATATTTTCTATTAAACTAATTTATTAATTTCTTTTCCTTTTATTAAGGTATCTATTTTAGCATGTAAATCTATTAATAATGCTATTATAGTATTATTTGTTTTACAATTATTTTTTCTGACTGGCATATCGGTAGATGTAAAGAAAATCCTTCTGTTTTGGTATGAAATATTTTGAAGTTTCTAAAGCTTTTTTTATAGCTTATATCTTCTAAATTCATGAAAGAGAAATTTCTTCTAGCCTTTGTGTTAATATTTTTAACTTAGTTATATCAGTTTGTTTAATTTGTAATTTTTCTTCTATTTTGGTCATTGATAGAATGGTTTTGTTTTCTATTTCTTTAGGTTTTTTCTATTATATTCTTTATTAATTTTTTGATTTCTATTTTTGTAGGTATTTTTTCTAGATTGAAATTCTTATTCAAATATTGTATCTTTTTATTTATTTCTGATTCTTGGATCTTTAGATAATCTAAATTTTGTTCTAGTTTTTCTAATATCTTCTTGTGCTTATTTTGAGTTATTTCTTGTTCTTCTAAGAATCTTATTATAATGTTATCCTTTTCTTGGATTTTTTCACTAAGGTTTATTATTAGATCAATCAATGTGTTATATTGTTTGTCTTCTGAATGCAATATATGTTCTCCTTGACTAAAATTACATTTTAAAGTAATATTACAAAATAGAAGAACAATTACAAATTATACAAACTGATATAACTAAGTTAAAAATATTAAAACAAAGGCTAGAAGAAATTTCTCTTTCATGAATATAGAAGATATAAACTATAAAAAAAACTTTAGAAACTTCAAAAATATTTCATACCGAACCAGAAGGATTTTCTTTACATCTACCGATAGGCCAGTTAGAAAAAATAATTGTAAAACAAAATAATACTATAATAGCATCATTAATAGATTTACATGCTAAAATAGATACCATAATAAAAGGAAAAGAAATTAACAAATCAGTCGAAGAACTAGAATTACCTAAACTACATGAAAAGATAGATTTCTTAATAAAAAATAAAGAAGATAAAGAACCAGATAAAAATTCTGAGATAGACGAACTAATAAATCAATTAAAAAGAACTGAATTATCTCCTAGACAAGAAAGAAAAGCTATAAAGCTAAAACCACAATGGAATTTCTTTCAACTAGATCAGAAAGAGCCATCGAAGAAAATAGAGAAATAAAGCATAAGTGTTTCAAATAATAGAATAGGAAGTAATATATTCTCTAGATTACTACCAAGGACTCGCCAAGATATAAAACAACATCAAGAATTAAATAAAGTAATAGACGTAGACAGAGATTTACAAATTTTCCAGCAAAATCAATTAAAACTTTTAAGTCCTAAAACTTTATATAATACAAAGTACTTCACTACAGATAATCAGTTATACAGACATTATAAAGAGGAACAAATATCCATATTAGGAGGGAATTTTACTACGTTAAAACTTGTAGACTCCGAATCTTTAAGACAAATAAGAAACAATAAAACTATGTTAATGCACATAGGACTAATAGTAATAGGAATTAAAGGATTAACTAGAAAAAATTTAGGATCCAAAGTACTAGTAGTAATATATGATGATAGATGGACAGATATTAAAAAATCAATAATAGGATTATCTGAAGTAGACATGACAAACAATGGAGGAATTTTTTACATTAGTCCAGACTTTTTAATGAACTTAAAAGAATTTGAAACAAATATTAAAATAGGAATTCAAACTAAAGGATATGAAGAAATGAGTAGTGGAAATAATTTACTAATATGTATAGGATTTATTGAAAGAATGACTTTAAGTAGCAACACTAAATATAAATTAAAAGTAAATGATATAGTAGACATAAAGGGTAATAAAGGAATAAATTTAATAAAACCCATAAAGATAAATCCAAAAGAATATGCAGGATTAGAATGGAATTTAGATAAATTTAGTAAATCAAAGGTATTTATTTCAGAAACCCAATTATTATATACTGGTAGTAAAGAACAAACATATGTTAGACTCATCAGACTCTGAAGAAGATAACTTGATAAATGAAATAGGACAAGAAATAGATGAGTTAGACTTAAATAGTTTAGTAATAAATAACTTAATGAATGTCGCAGAAGAATGTACCCATGAGTTCCAAAAAAATAAAGGAATAGATAGTAATAGATGCCAAATTTGTAGATGGTATCCTAGTAAGGAATACAGAGCTAAATGTAGAAAATGTTACATGGAAGCATGTATAAATTGTATAGAAACTACCTTAAAAATAAAAATAGAATCAAACGTAAATAATGAACAAAGATATACAACTAATCAAATCACGAATTTAAAAATAACAACTAGAGGCTAGATTAAATGAGCTAGAATGCAGAATAAATACATTAGAAAAAGGAAAAGCTAAACAATATGAAGATGAAAATAGTACACAAAAAACGGAACATTTAGAACAAATAGAAACAGAGCTTATGAACATAGAAAATAATAATGGCCTAATGTGCAACGAAGATAAAGACTTTTATACGGTAAAAGTACTAGTAAAAATGAAAATTAAAGATATAGAAATAGAAACATTAGCTATAATAGATCCAGGATGTACTAGTTGCATAATAAATAAAGAGATAATACCAGAAAACATATTAAAAACATATAAAACACCAATTGTAGCAATGCAAATGGATGGATCCAGAAATATTTATCATCACTATATAGAGAAAGTCCAAATAAGTTTCTTAAATACGTGTAATAAATATTACGAACCTACTTATAATATTAATCAAGTATTAGTAAGAAATTTAAATATTGAAACAGACTTTGTGATAGGATTAAAATTTTGTATACACAACAGGGGAGGTTGCCTTATAACTAGAGATGGTATAATGTTATTCAAAAACCTCACACATACTCCAGTAATAACTTCAAGATTACCTACAGTATATAGAAAACTCAAAGCACAAAAAGATTCTCAACCAGATCCTCAGCCATGCTGTGATAAATGTACAGATAATAGTTGTAAAATTAACGAAGAGGAAAAAGAGTTAAAAGAATGTATAGAAGAGTATACGTTAATAAATATAGAAGAATATGAATACTTAGAGAATATAGAAAAAGATTATACTTTAATAAATATAGAAACCCAGTTTTATAACTTTAAAAAAGGAATAAATAAAATAGGAATGATAAATAGTCCAAAAGATTTAGATAATATAATATCTATATTAGATCAAATAAAAATAATCAGAGAAAGACCATTAAATCATTGGGATGCTAATGAGATAATGTGTAATTTAGATATAATTAATTTGGGATACACTATAAAAACTACACCTATAGAAGCTAATAATGAAGATACTAAAGAATTTGATATACAAATTAAAGAACTTCTAAAATTAGAAGTAATAAGAAGATCTACTTCTAGACATAGATCGGCTGTTTTATGGTAAGAAATCATAGTGAACAAATAAGAGGTAAAACTCGTATGGTAATTAACTATAAAAGAGTAAGTGACAATACTAGAACAGATGCATATAAACTACCAGATAAAAATGAACTAATCAATAGAATACAAAATAAGAGAATATATAGCAAATTTGACTGCAAGTCGGAATACTGGCAAGTCAAAATGCACCCAGAAAACATAGAATGGACTGCATTCACATGTCCAGGAGGACATTTTGAATGGTTAGTTATGCCGTTTGGTTTAAAGACAGCTCCACCCATTTTTCAAAGAAAAATGGATAGTATATTTGGAGAATATAAGCATTTTGTATTAGTATATGTAGATGATATTTTAGTGTTTAGTCAAAAAATGCAAGAACACTTAGGACACTTGCAAATAGTATTTAGATTATTTGTTAAACATGGTATAATAATAAGTAAAAAGAAAATGGAATTATGTAAGACTTATATCAATTTCTTAGGCATAACATTAGGAAATGGAAGAGTAAAACTCCAACCACAGATAGCTAAAAAAGTATTAGAAATGCCCGGTAAATTAGAAAAAACTAAAGATTTACAAAAAATTTTAGGATTAGTAAACTACGCAAGAAATTTTATCCAAGATTTAGGAAAAATAGCAGGACCATTATATGCAAACACAGGAAGTAAGAGACAAAAAAGCTTTAATATAGAAGATATTAAATTAGTTCAAAGATAAAAGAAAAGGTTAAAAATATTTCAGACTTAAAAATAGCATTAGAATCAGACTATTTAATTATTCAAATAGACGAAAGTGATTTAGGATGGGGATCTATTCTAAAAGCCCGACCTAATAAATATAGTAATAAAAATGAAGAACAAATATGCGGCTACCAGAGTGGAGCATATAAAGAAAAGGAAAACAAGAGTGCTATAGACCTAGAAGTATTAGCAATAATATATGGTTTAAATAGTTTTAAGTAATATATTCTAAATAAAGAAGAAATTTTAGTTAGAACAGATTGTGAAGCTATTGTTAAATTCCATCAAAAAATAAACAATAAAACTAGCAGTAGAAGAAGATGGCTGAATTTTCTAGATACAATATCTATTTATAAAAATATTATATTTGAACATATAAAAGGTAAAGAAAACAACTTAGCAGATCAGTTAAGTAGATTACAATTAGGAATAAATAAATAAGTTAAGTTTTAGTTTAATTCAACTCATTTGTTTTCAGCATGAAACCAGCAGGACAGCCTCAGCCTCCTGCAGCTAAAGGCAAATTCATGGCTTATTCTTCAGACTCATATCAACAGACAGTTTTAGGTAATTTAAATTTTAGACCATTAGACTCCTTAGAAGCAATGGAAAGAATTCACTTTGGACCATTTAATTTAGTTGCTTACCCTGAGAGTAATATGTCATTCAGAATAAGACCAGACTACATTCTAGATAGACCCAAGAAGTGTTTAATAGATAGCCTTTGGATATGTTATATTAAACAAAATCGTAATCATTTTATGGCAGCAATAAATTCTCTATGTCAATATATGGCAGAGAAAAGCAAGCCAAGGTTTAAATATTATGTAGTTATTCATGGTAAAACTAATGGCATTTTTCAGACATAGATAGAAGTATTAGAGTCAATACAAGGTTTTAAAACCTCACTTTTTAAAGGTTTTAATGATTTCACAGAAGCAACAAATCATGCTAGAGGATACTTAGGACCAAATTATTATATATCACCTTCACTCTGATAAAATCCAGATCAAATACCTCAATACAATATACAAAGAGACACAGGAAAAATTATTTTCTGTGACCATTGTTCTTCTATGACAGAGAATTTCAAGAAGCTTAATGCTCAGAAGGAATCTCTTCTTATGGAAAACACCAGACTGATAAGACAGATACAAATATTGAAAGCAAGACTCGATCATCAGATAAATACAAGTAGGACAAATAATCAGACTTAGAGTTCTCTGTTTCCTCAAAAAATGGATGAGAAGGGTGTGCATTTCCCTCTAAATGCTCAGAAATCCACTGTACCGGATATTGGTACAGCTAGTCCGATTCAAACGGTAACCGATAAAGACAAGTCAAACCCGTTGATGGATGTCACTTTTTCAAAAAGTGAAGATGAAGATTGTTCTTCATCAAGACATAGAATAGTAAAATCAGTCAATAAGACTTCAAAGAAGACTCTAATCTCCAGAAAGAAAAGTGAAACTATAGAGACTATAATAAAACAGACTTTGGATAGATTCTTCAGCCAACAGACACAAGATAAGCATATTGATGAACAACCTAGTACCAGTATAGACAAATTAGTCCCAAAAATAAATGATGAAGACATTAATTTTTCAAGATTAGATGAAGACAATGAATCTACTCATTTCCAAGATGCTCAGGACCCTTACGAAGACGATGACTCAGGAATGAGTTTCGATTCGATCGTCTTGCATAATTTAGATACTTAGTCCAGAAGAAGATGGATACTTTGTCCAGAAAAAGATAAGAGAATAAAGACAAGATACTTATATTAAGAGATAAGATTGACAGCTGGGGATACACACTTTGTGTCTTGTAATAATCGAGTCAGTGTCAGTATCAGAATGGTGCTTCCTTTATCATTACTTTCTAAAAAGAAAGAAATACTGTGAAGCATGTGTTTGACTGAGTCAAGAAAGAAACAATAATACATGTGATGATGGGGCCCAATGAGCACCCGGCTAGCATTAATAAGATTGTTTCTTATCTTTTATCTTTAAGTGTCGGCCACATATGTCCAGGCCACGTAGTTGTTTTTATATCCACTCCTTTTTCTAGAAATTTTCCTATAAAAGGCTTAAGACTTAGTAGTAGAAGATGAGAATGAAAAAACCGAACACAACATATTCCTCTTCTCTCTAAATGTGTAAAACCCTTCTCTTAAACCATCAATCCTTCTCCTTTGTATAAACCAAGTTGTATATTATTAAGAGTCTGAATAAAAGTTTTCAAGTTTCTAGTCAATCTTAAGGGGGTTCCCGAAATGGAAACCTCTCCCTCAGTTACTTCATGTAAGTTATTATTTACACTATGTTTTTCCCACAAAAAATATTTATGTTTATGAAGTTTTTATTTTTGTATAGTATGTAACTACATGTAATTATTAAAATCATTTTGTATAACATGTAACTTTATGTAAATCATTATTACCCTTAGTATATGGTTAATCTTTTAGCCATTTAATAGCAACGATGGATTAACCTGTAAATTCCTAGGAATTCTGGCTTTGAAAGTCCGCCAAGTCTATTGAAAAGACAACAGGACAAGTGTTAATAGCCAGGTGACTATTCCGGGGTGTGGTTAAAGAAGAAGCTATTAAGAATTTAAGTTAAAAGAGAGAGATGAACAACGTAAGTTGAAAAAAAAAAAGGTAAAAATGGGAAAAACATAGGCTAAAAGAACTTATTTAGTGAAGAAACTATAGGAGAGAGGAAATACTGAGTAGGATTTTACAACATATTTGCATTAAACAACCAAAAATTGCCATTCTATGCTCATTGTTTTTGTTGAAACATCTTTTTATCTAAGTGTCTATTTTATTATATATATATATATATATATATATATATATATATATATATATATATATATATAAAGATATTTATATATATGAACTCTTGAATGCGTACTATATACATCACATCCACAAGTATTTTACCTCATAATATAACACATTCATTATATTTTGATGAATTATCGGTTATATATCACATTATTATGACTGCAACAGTAGCATAATATCATTATCTCAACGGTATGATATATACACACACATATTCATTATACAAAGATTATGCATATTTAACGTCATTTAACGTATATACAAAGAAAAATATTTATTTTATATATTGAAACATAAGTAAAAGATAAAGATTATGTTTAACGTAATTTGTTTATTTTATTTGATATATTTTTAGTATAATTTTTTTTATAAAATCTAAGATTGATAATTTTTATTATTATTACATTGCTTATCGATTACGTGTGATCAGTGTAATTTCAAAAAATAATATATTAGATTTTACATATAATTATTTTTTAATAAAAATCAACCACAAGTGGTCAGTTTCCTAAATAATTTTTTTAATATTTTTTTAATTTAAAAATTGGCCACAAGTGCTCGCTTCTTAAAAATATAAACAAAACCGACCACAAGTGGTCGATTTTTTAAAACTATTTACTTTTTTATTTTTTTATATTCCAGAACCAACCATTTGCGGTCGGTTTTACAAAATATTTTAAATTTAATTTTTAAAATAAAACTGACCACAAGTGGTCGGTTTTTAAAAATATGTATTTTTTCAATAAAATCGACCACAAGTGGTCGGTTTTTTATATTTATTTTCTTTTTAAACTTTTTAATTTTTAAATCGATCACAAGTGGTCGCTTTTTAAAAATATGTATTTTTATAATAAAACAAACCACTTTATATTCTTTTTTATTTTTTTAAATTCTATAGTGGTCGGTTTCATAAAATATTTTAAATTTAATTTTTAAAATAAAACCGATCACAAGTAGTCGCTTTTTATTTTTATTTTTAATTATATTTTTTAATAAAATCGACCACAAGTTGTCGGTTTTTTGAAATTATTTTATTTTTTAGTTTTTTAATTAAAAACTGACTATTTGTGGTCGCTTTTATAAAATATTTTAAATTTAATTTTATAATAATACCGACCATGAGTAGTTGGTTTTTTTATTTTTTATTTTTTTCAAAAAAATAAATAATAATTTATGTAAAAATAATTGAATTGATTATTTTGAAATTTTAAAATATAAAAGCGATCACATGTAGTCGCTTTTAAAAAAAAATAATTAAAAACTGACCAATAATATAATGCGACGTATTTCATATACATACCCTGATAAGTTATCGATTAATTTGATTAGCTTACATTAATATAACTTCAATGTACAATATATTATTACTTCTATCATTTCAAATCAAGGTATTCAATATGTTTGGATAGATTCTACTAGTTTTTGACTACATCGTTCATCAATCGATCACTACATCATATATATATATATATAAAGATATTTATATATATGGACTTTTCAATGCGTACTATATACATCACATCCCCAAGTATATTACCTCATAATAGAACACATTCATTATATTCTGATGAATTATCGGTTATATATCACATTATTATGACTGCAACAGTAGCATAATATCATTATCTCAACGGTATGATATATATACACACATATTCATTATACAAAGATTATGCATATTTAACGTCATTTAACGTATATACAAAGAAAAATATTTATTTTATATATTGAAACATTAGTAAAAGATAAAGATTATGTTTAACGTAATTTGTTTATTTTATTTGATATATTTTTAGTATAATTTTTTTTATAAAATCTAAGATTGATTATTTTTATTATTATTATATTGCTTATCGACTACGTGTGATTAGTGTAATTTCAAAAAATAATATATTAGATTTTACATATAATTATTTTTTAATTAAAATCGACCACAAGTGGTCAGTTTCCTAAATAATTTTTTTTATATTTTTTTAATTTCAAAATCGGCCACAAGTTCTCACTTTTTAAAAATATAAACAAAATCGACTACAAGTGGTCGATTGTTTAAAATTATTTACTTTTTTATTTTTTTGATTCCAGAACCAACCATTTGCGATCGTTTTTACAAAATATTTTAAATTTAATTTTTAAAATAAAACCGACCACAAGTGGTAGCTTTTTAAAAATATGTATTTTTCAGTAAAACCAACCACAAGTGGTTGGTTTTTTATATTTATTTTATTTTTTATTTTTTTAATTTCTAAATCTATCACAAGTGGTTGCTTTTTAAAAATATGTATTTTTATAATAAAACAGACCACTTTATTTTATTTTTTATTTTTTTAAATTCCATAACCAACCACTTTTGGTCAGTTTCATAAAATATTTTAAATTTAATTATTAAAATAAAATCGATCACAAGTAGTTGCTTTTTAAAATTACTTTTTAATTATATTTTTTTTAATAAAACCGACCACAAGTGGTCGGTTTTTTAAAATTATTTTCTTTTTTATTTTTTTAATTAAAAACTGACTACTTGTGGTCTCTTTTATAAAATATTATAAATTTAATTTTACAATAATACCGACCATGAGTGGTTGGTTTTTTTATTTTTTCCAAAAAAATAAATAATAATTTATGTAAAAATTATTGAAATGATTATTTTGGAATTTTAAAATATAAAAGCGATCACATGTGGTCGCTTTTTAAAAAAATAATAATTAAAAACTGACCACATGTGGTCAATTTTTTTGAGACAACTTGTTGTGGTTGATTTTTTGTGGTCAGAAAAACTAGTTTTTTTAGTAGTGATACTTGTTATTGTTATTTTTACTATTCTTGAAATTTTCTTAAGTTAAATTTTTTTTGAAAAAAACTCATATGAGAAGTTAAATTTTTAATTAAAATTCATCATATAATTTGTTGATTCTTGATCTTCATATAAAAGTTTATTTGTTGTACAATTTGTGTATTTCATTCTTTCTATGATTGTGTATTTGATTGAAGATTTTTGGCGGATAAAGGTGAAAAAAGAAAAGAAATAGAGGAAGGAAAAAACATGGGGGTGATGGGGTGTGAGGAAAAAGAAGACATGGGGATGGTGAGGTGTGAGGAAGAAGGGAAAAGAAATAATGGTTAAAAATTTTAAAATGAGCCTCACTTAATATTTTTATACTTTTTTTTTTCTTAAAACACGCTTTTATTTTTTTCTATTTTTTTACCACGTCAGCCGTTAAGGGAACAAAATAATATATTTTAAAGTTCATAAAGGGGGATAAACAATTACAGGTTAAGTTTAAAGGCTAAAATGAGTTTTTGTTACAACTTTAGGGGGGGACATGTCTTTTCCCTAATTAAAAACTTAAATTATTTAAAAAATATAATTGACTATCAATGCCATAAAAGTTTGGACAAGGTGAGTAACATATATTATTTGAAAATTACAAATTCTATTTGTTTCGCATTAGTTGAAACAAAAAATTACTTATACTGAACCCGTGTTATCTGATAAACAGTAATATAAGCCCATCAAATTTTATTTTTTATACTTTTTATCAATTTATACATTTATAGAGTTTGGTTTTGATCATGAATTAAATTTTTAAAATAAAATTATATATTTGAATAATAAGTCGCAATAATTGATAATTTAAAATATTTTAAGAATGTATATGTAAAAATTAACCTGAAAAATAAGTTTAATTAAATTTAAAAATTCAAAAGATGTCACATTAATTGATATGATTATTATTATAATATTAACTTAGAATAGATTTTGGACCCGTATATTGCATGAACTTCTTCTAACTAGTACAGAAATAATCAGGAGCAACCTTATGTAGATGTATAATTTTTAAAATACCATCAAGTATTAAATGAAGGAACTAGTTGTCACAAATTATTGATGGTTCACTGGTCGGAGAATTGGTTTTACTCCGCAAAATTGAGATACCAATTCCCATATGCTACAGTACGCCGGCCTTTCTCTTAAATTGAAAGCAACGTCACTTTTTAAAAACAGAAATTCTAAAGTAGTGCTCTAGAACTTGAACGCGTAGTGTTATTTTCTTAAAAAATTTCTAAAGCACTATTCTTTAGAAGTCTTTTGTTCCTTTTTTACTAAGATTATTTCAAAAATCACAAAGAATAGAAGAAAATCTAACGAATTTCCAGCTCCCAGCAAGACGAACTAAGGTGACAAGTGAAATCATCGTTGCAAAGATAAAATCGTTGTCCTGTTCCTTTCTTCTTCTTCTTCTTTTTTTCCGTGATTTCTCTTCTTATAAGTAAACTAGCAAATTCAAAATAAAGGCAGTATATGGCTTTAATTTTAGGGTTTCATACAAAAAGATTAAGGTTTTGACATTGCTTATAATAGGGATCATCAAGAGCTAATTAGACGGTTATCTATGTAATAACATTGGTGAAGAGTTTTTTGAATGACTCTTTAGTTTCTAGAATAGAGCGTAAGATATTTGTAACCATATATGAAGTCTCATCGAGTACAATTATAAGTTGATGATATTTTTTTGTGGTAATGCAATAAATTATTTTTTGTTCGCAAGTTATTGTCACTATAAAATTTTAGATTTTATCTTTAAATTAATAATGCACTTGTCTCCTTAAAATCTTGAATTCGCCTATAAAAATAATAATGTGGTTCATGTTAGTTGTCATGATATAAATAAGACAACTAAATTGATAGTCACTCAAGAAGGATACTACAACTACTTAAAAATTGTTCCATTACCCAATTACTACAACGATCCCACATTAAAATGTAAAAAAACTGGCAATTTTCATAAATTTCATAAGTTTGCATTTTAATTATTCTCTTTCCAAATTTTTTAAATAAATTTTCTTTCTCTCAAATTTTAATTTTTCATACACATAACTAACTGTATTAGGTATCGTAACTATCTTTCTTAATACCATTTAAGAAAATAAATCAAGTCTAATAATTATTCAAGATTGCACCTTATTAATTTATGATTAATGAATTCCTTAATTAAGTAAATTTTTCAAAAAATATACTCCTAAAAGGAAATTTACCGCATTAATCAGCTAGAAAATTTTAGAACCAAAAGAGAAAAGACCCTAATAAAATAAAGTGACATAGAAAATTTTAAAATAAAAAAGAATCGTATAAAGAAAATTTTACTACGTAAGTCTACGAAAATTTTTACTATCTAGTCTAACAGCAGTGAACCTCAACCCTTATACATAGGTTTGCAAATATATATGTCAGGCATCGTATATACATAACAATATGAAACAAAATTTGATAACATAAAGATAACCATATACATATCTAACATTCTTTCATATACAAAACATTGCTATGTATATAGGCAGAAATACACACAGTTCGTCTTGTCTAACAGAGCCATACACATAATTATTATGCTCTGCATAACATTATTGATGCATAACATGTACATAACTCTGTAACGAATATGACCTGAAATTTAAATTAAATAGTCCAACAGTGTTTTTTTCAATACATATACATAATAGATTTATGTGTATGGGTTAAAATAAAACCCTTGATAAATGACATAACTACAAATATATACATAACTCGCTATGTATCATAGTTCAAAATAACAACATAAATTTATTAAGTAATCTGACCATATACATAACAATTTAATGTATAAGAAGGTGTCTCTAATCCTATACATAACTAAGTTATGTATAAAGTTGAAATAACAACAAAACGTTCTTATATAATAATGTACAAGAATGCGTAAATCGATAAAAAGCTACCGATTCACAACAAATTCCTATATCTTTGAAAGACGCAGTCATGATGATTTTTCACTTTTTATCTTACTTGAAGATTTAGCAACAGGCTATTTAGAGCTTGTATGAGCAACTTTCCTTGACTTCTTCATCCTGGCGGGGTCATTTCGGTGTTTCGATCTATTTTCTCTAAAATTTGGACTAGATATCATTACTATGCTTAGGTTTTGAGAATTGCGCGCATGCAACAAGTAACTCGTTGATTTTTAATTTAGTAGATTTTTGATTTAGTAAAGTTGAAAAAATTAAGAAATTAAACTAACCTCAAAAATAATTTAACAATAATGATGTTCAGTAATTTGATAAGATAAGGTTTGTAAATACAAAATTTGAAATTCCTTAATTATGGTTACTTAATTTTAAACACAAATTATGGAGCATTATCTGACATTTAAGGTATGGTATAATATGTATATGGAGGTTGAAGAGAGAAAATGTAAAAAATGGGATATTTGTAATTAGTTTTGATAGGTCCCTTGCATTTTACACCCCAAAGTGTCTTCCTTTTTTTAACTTGCACCCTATCCTATTTATTTTTACAATTTACACTCTAACCTCTTGGGTCCCTTGCATTTTACACCCCAAGGTGTCTTTCTTTTTTTAACTTACATCCTATCCTATTTTTTTTCTTACAATTTACACCTTAACCTCTTTATTTTCTTACAAAATAGTAAAATTATTTTTTAATGAGGGTAAAATAGGAATAACAATATACTTCCTCCATTCTATTTTATTCGTTCCAATTTGATATTGCACATTAATTAAGAAAAATAATTAATAACATGATTATTTTACCATAGTACCTTTATTAAATAATGTTTACATTTTAATTTGGAGATAAAATAATTAATACTAAGGGTAAAAAAAAAATTGTCTTGTCTTGATTAATGAAAAATAACAAGTAAAATCAAAAATCAAATTAAGAAATTTTGGACGAGTAAAATGGAATGGAGGAAGTATTATTTTTTAAAATAAATTTATTTAATTTTCAGTGTAGGAAGTTAGATGAAAAATTTGCAAACTCAAATTTTTAGAAGATTCCAAACGAATGCCATCTGAGTTGAGAGAAGATTGATATTGCAGAACTACTGATATAGGAAGACATTGTTAAAGACAAAATTCCATCAATTCATGTGTTATATTTTTTTCTTTATCCTTAACTACTGCTATTCTATTCATTTTCTCTCAATATTTTGGTCCTTTCTTTACGTTATTATTTTTTTTCTAATAGGTAGTATAGGTGATTATGATTGCATTAATATAGATATGGCTCCAGAAATTTCACTGCACCGTACTTTCACCATTTAGAAGCAACGCCACTACAAAATTTTAGCAGTTACAAATTAAAGTGAGAATACTTATCACATGACAATACTTAGATGATAAATGTGAAAGCAAGAACATATCTTGAAAGTTCGTTACACTAAAAATTAAATAAATTTATTTTTAAAAAATAATACTTCCTTCATTCCATTTTACTCGTTCCAAATTTTCTAATTCAATTTTTTAATTTTACTGGTTATTTTTCATTAATCAAGACAAGATAATTTTTTTTCCTTTTTCACTCTTAGTATTAATTGTTCTATCTCCAAATTAAAATGTAAACATTATTTAATAAAGATACTATGGTAAAATAGTCATGTTATTAATTATTTTTCTTAATCAATGTGCAATGTTAAATTAAAACGAGTAAAATAGAACGGAGGGAGTATATTGTTATTTCTATTTTGCCCTCATGAAAAAATAATTTTACTATTTTGTAAGGAAATAAAGAGGTTTGGGTGTAAATTGTAAAAAAAAATAGAATAGGATGTAAGTTAAAAAAAGGGAAGAAGCCTTGGGGCGTAAAATGTAAGGGACCCAAGAGATTAAGGTGTAAATTGTAAAAATAAATAAGATAGGGTGCAAATTAAAGAAAGGAGGACAATTTGAGATGTAAAATGCAACGAACCTTAGTTTTGATAGATGAGATTTTATATAATAATAGAAAGTTAGAATTTATACTTATGTAAATTTTTCTAAAAACTTATTATATTTCTACCCAAAAATATGATTTCAAATTTAACTGTTGGATCTTTTTTTAAGTCACTACTACTCTTTTAATCTTGCTCTAATAAAATTAAGAAATCGGAATCTTTCTAGGTTTCCTATGTTAAACATATCTACGATTTCCTTACACTGACTCAAAGTAAAGCATTTATTGTCCGCCTAATCAGATCCAATCTCAGGCTTTGTAAAGTTTGGAAGTGTATTGAAAAAAGAAACAAACATGTGTGACGTTTTATTTTGTATTTTCTCCGTCAAATAATATTTATTCGCTATATTAAAATTAAATGTTTAATAATAATTATTCATTTTAAAAATTAATAGTCAACTTTTTTTTTATTTTAGTCAATCTTATCCTTATTGTTATATATTCTCTCCTTCCCAAATTACTCCTCTTAACTTTTTTAATTTAATTTCTCATTTTATTTATCTTTTTTCATTAATTAAGAGGAAATAATTTTTTTTTTTTCATATTTTACCCTTTGTATTTATTACTTTTTCTTCAAATTAAAATGTAAACATCATTTAATAGGGATACTATGATAAACTAGACATGCTATTAATTATTTTTCTTAATCAATGTGTCATCCCAATTTAGGACGGAGAGAGTACTATTTATCAATCAATGTATTTCTCAAGACATTAAATATATTATATTCAAAGAGTTATATGATAAAATTACCTCTATTATTTATTATTTTGATCTATGTGTCAAGTGTGTAATGGACAACTATTCTTCGATAGAAAGAGTTTTTTCAATACTACTTTCAATACAAAATAAACACATTAAGTAAGAATCCCTTTATTTTATTTTACTAGATGACTTCAATACTACACTACAAAAATTAATATTTTTTCGATAGCTAATGTAGTCGGAATATAATTGAAAATAAGGTATTTTCGATCATCTTTTGACTATTTCAAGGTAGCTTGTCAGAAAAATATTTTCGACTACGATAGTCGGAAACTTCTGATCACTATAGTCACAAATTGTAAATTATAAAAAGACCAAATAAAAAATAAGATTCTGATTAGTGTAGCCGAAAATTAAAAATAATTATTTAATAATTATAAATATTTCGATGACCGTAATTGAAAAATTAGTAAATAATTATTTAATAATTATAATTATTTCGATTACTATAGTCAAAAAATTAATAAATAATTATTCAATAATTATAATTACTTCGACTATTGTAGTCGGAATGTTAATACATAATTATTTAATAAATAAAAATTTTTCGATTACGGTAGTCAAAAATTAATAAAATAATTTTTTAATAACATAATTATTCCATCTACTATTTTTGGTATATTAAATTATTTAATTTTATTTTCGATAGGTGTTGTCCGAAGACTTAATTTTTTTTAGAAAAGTCTTTACTGTTCTGACTACTGTAGTCGGAAACTTCTTTTGTTTTGCTAGAAATAGTGCTCTTTTATTAGCTTACACTGCTCTCATAATACAAATAATAACAACATACCTAATGTATTTTTCACAGTAGAATCTGAAAATTACAAACACAATCAAAATTTAAAAATTCAACCAGTTTGAAATATCCAAAACAAATTCTGAGTCAAATAATTCAAATATCCCAAGAAAACTTTAAGTCTAACTAACGTCATAATCCAAAAAAAATATCGAGTCAAATATTTTAAACATCCCAAGAGACCTTTATATCTAAAGGTCACAATAAAAATTAAGAACCAACAACTACAATCTAATCATCATCAGGTTCACTCTCTTCCTTATCATCAAATACTTGAGGCATGTGCTTCTTGACCAACTCCTCAAATTTAGCAAATTTGGCAAACATAGCATCATTAGCTGCGCTCTGTTGCGGCAACTCTACAATTTACTTTCTCATCGCTTCCATTTCTTCCATAGTTTACAAAGTAGAAGAGGAATTAAAAAACAATGAAGGACTACTAGAGGATCGAAGAACCCCACACCCGCAGGTTTTACTGCTCTTTGGACCACCTACCACAGTTGTTCACATGGTATTCATATCTGCAGGTGATGGTTGGACCATGGTACCATTCTCTGAAGTAGGTTGGGTTTGACGCCAATCTTCTATGCTTTTTTGAAATCGTTCCTGAAAGAAAAATAATTTGTCAGTATGTAAACAATCTTGGTTGAGTAATAAGAAAACAATTTAAATAAAGTTATTATCTTACATATGTATCCTTAGCACGCGCTTCGACCTAATCTTCTTTTGTACCATCCTTCTTTTTCTTCTTATACGTCTCTTCGAAGACCTCAAGAAGAGTTGCATCTTTTCCCCCATTCAAGCATTTCTGTAAAATTTTATAAAAGAGATAAATAAACTGTGAAAGCAAAATTGTTCTCTTGCAGGGAGTTCAGCTTTCCTACTTACTCTTTGTCCAACGCTACTGCACTACAACATGAACATAATAGTTTGCATCAGCGGCAGACCCATATATGTTCAAGTGGGTTCATATGAACCTACTTCGTTGAAAAATTACACAGTCTATATACGTATATATAAGCAGTTTTTACAAATGTAAAAGGTATATATTATGTATTGAACCTGTCAGGAACAAGAGGAGTGACAAGCCCAACGGTTGTAGGTTCAATTCCTAACATCTTGTATATATTATCTATTGAACCTATTAGGTACAAGAGCAGTGCCAACCTAGTGGTTGTGGGTTCAATTCCTAACACCTAGGTCGTCTGTTTGATTCCTTGTAAGGTATTTTTTAAGGGGAAAGGACATAGGATGGCCATTTTAAAAAAAAATGGCCCACATTTGAAAAGGTGGACATGCTTAGCCAGTCGACTAAAGTAATACCACTTTTTAGCCATTTGTCCCAATTGGACACATGCAGTCTCTATACTCAATTGATGCACTTTTATACCACATTGATACACTTTTATATTATATTATATTGATACACTTTTTAAAAAAGAGAAAAGAAATTCTATGGAAGCACATGCAGTCCCTATATCCAGTTGATACTCTTTTATACCACATTAATACACTTTTATACTACATTAATACACTTGCAGTGTCCATATACTCAATTGATACTCTTTTATACTAGATTGATACATTTTTTAGAATGCATATAAAAGCTATATAGAGTCACATAAAATATGTATCTAAATAATAATTATAGTTAAAAATTATATAGAATGTGTATAATTATTATATAGAATATGTATATGTATAGAAAATCTATAAGTATTATATATAAATATGATAGACGGACTCGTAATATTTTCTCAAAGTCACGAAGTTGGAGTACTTTAATTGAAATTTAATTGTCAGCAAGTTGAGTATTGAAAAGTCAAAGTCTTGGATGAGAATAATTTCCTCCAATCCATAGAGAGTGGAAAGAGGTGTCAGTTTTCTCTCACTTTCTCAAAGCAAACAAAGAATAGAAAAAAGAAGGCAAAAACAAATGGGCCCATTAAAAATAATAAATCGGCCTACATAAAATGGAAGGGTCAAATTGAGATGTACCCATCCTTTAACGACTATTTATTGGGTTTTTAAATGGGCAAAATTCAGAAATAACATACTTATCCCCTTAATTATGAGTTTCATAGCAACAGTTTCATAATTACATAACATAGCAAGTTGTATTTTGTATTTTTGCAAACAGTTGCTACAAGAATACAAATACATACAAATACATATGCTACAAAACGTAATTTGATAAAACTGTTGTTATTTTTTGTAATTTAATACTTAAGTATGCTAATTTATGTATTTTTTCCTTTTTAAATTTAGGTGCTAGTTTTGTGGAAATATTTTAGTTTTAGGTGTTATTTTTATCCTTTTACCTTTTTTAAATTATTCTATGCAACAGCCAGTTTAAGTAGCTTCTTTTATATAGTGAACCCACTTAGTGAAAAGTCTGAGTCCGCCACGGGGTCTGCACTACTGCCATGCAACCATGATTTCACGCTTTTCACCGTAAATCAAAGAGGTCCCCAAATTAATCATTTAATACATGAAGATAATACAGTAATATTTATTGGTGGGAATGACGAATATATGAGACCTTGTTATGCATTAGATTAGAAAGTATGAAAGAGTTTTTGGACAAAAGGTGAATATAAAAAGAGCTTTTTTATCAGTAATTCAAATGCTGCTCCCTTATTAACAGAATGAAGAGTCACTTGTTTCATGAGCAAAATAAATGTAATTCATTTATCTACCCGGCTTGTCATTATATAGGAAGAGAAAATATTGTGCACTTTGTTATCTCTGAGATATCTCATTACAACCATAAAATGTAATTACGGTTTGGAAATAAGAGTTTCTGTTTCTTCTACTTTCTAAATTAAAATAGGATGTGACACATCAGATAGGAAGTCAAAGTGTATCTTCCTTTATATACACTGCAGAACCTTCACTTTCTACAAGAAATGAATGTCACATAAAAAAAACATAGCATTTGACAGTAACTATCTATCGATCACCACACTACTCTAATTAATAGTCCTGCACCTATAAAATTGACAGAACCATAAACATAAGGAAACTGACCGCACTTGACAAGGACAGAAACCAATAATAGTTGTCTAGCCAGGCTTTTCTTATGTCATAATAGCCGAACCAATTCTTCTTTTCTCCGAGTGAACTTGTCAAATGTTCTGTCATGGTTATAAAGAATGAGCGGAAGAAACTACCACACCCAAATACACTAGTATAAAGGGCTATACCTAAAGTTCTCATATTTAATGGAAATACAGAATAAAAGAACTCTTGAATACCAATAACTATGAATATATCTGAAATTCCCAAGAGAATATACTAAGACAACAACCAAAATATGCTCATTGGCAAAGCTTATAAAGTTGAAGTCCCTATATTTTTGGCAATATCCAGTCTTTTTCTTTCAATAACAGCTGCAATTATCATAGCTATAACTGATAGATGTTGGGTTCAAAGTGTGTATGATGTGTGAATAGAAAATGAAAAATGATGGAGGAAAGGAGACACCCAATTTAGAAAGTGTACTCCAAATTAAAAGTTCACTAATTCTCCCACATTGGTGGGAGAAGGGAACTTTGGAGTATTTATAATAAGAACATTTACTCCACTTGGTAAGTGAGGCAAGAAATAAGAGATGCCTCGTGTCGTTGTTGCTTGCTCGGCTCGGATTTGGATTTGGCAATCAATGAGATCTATTTTTTTGGACAAAGTTTATTTGACGGAAATAAAGAAATCCAGATAGAAATATTTATTTTGGACAAAGTAAAATTTTTTTGGGTTTTGGTACTCCATTTATACGTGCATACAGAAGTTCGAACTGATGCAATACTTTGAACTGGTGCCACTGTTTCGGCGAACTGATGCACTATTTCAGTAAACTGATACATTGTTTTGATGAACTGACACACTTATTCACGAAATGGCATGCCTGTTTAGAACAGTCACATTGTTTGGACAAATGGACATGAATTTTCAGAAAAGGTTACACCTTTTAGATGAACCTTTGCCACTTTTCAGAAGAGGCATCTTGTGGCTATATAAACCTTCTTTCATCCACAGGTTTACATATGAAAATTTTTAGAATACAAAATACTTCTTGTCTTTCAAATTACTTTGTGTGATCAATCAAAACATTCTGTGCATTCGAAGATATTCCAATTGTTTAAGGTACCGCTACAATTGGTCTGTTTAGACATTTTATTCTTTGAGGAAAAATTCCACAACCTCTGGTACAATGAGGGGAATTATTTCCTTATGAAAACTCCGTGAATTTGGACGACTTGGCCTTATTCATTTCTGTTTCATCTACTTTCTGAAAGAATAAAATACACATCTTGGAAAGGTTATTTTGATCTTGTATTGAGGGTATTTGACATACTTCATTGTGTTCTTGTTTATACTTGAACTCTAGTTGAAGTTATTATTCTACATATACAGATTCTGTGTACCTGAAGTACAAATAAAAAAATAACAATCTTAAGAAAATAATTAATTTTACAGAATCTGTATAACTTATTTTTGGAGATTAAAACTTTAGGCTTTCTACTTCGCTTGAATTTAACTAGTGATTTGAAGACATAAAATCTTCATCACAAGTTAAAGTTCACTCGGTTGACGATTTGAAGTTATAAAAACTTCATCGTTAATTAGAAACAAGAAGAAAAGTTGAAAAGTTATTTAACTTTATAAGTAGTATTCTGAAAATACTAAATATTTCTGTCTTGTGTTGACAGGAAAGATGACTAACGAAAGTTGAATGATGGATGCGACAACGTCTGTGGGGGCAACTAATATTTCCACATTAAGTCGCACAAATGCTTCGCCAACAATGGCATCGGCGGAGAAGCCAGGAAAATTTTCGGGCATGACTTCAAGCGGTGGCAGCAAAAGATGTTCTTTTACCTCACCACTTTATGTCTGCAATGATTCACTAGCGAAGACGCTCCTGAGGTGCCCAAGGGAACCTCGGACAAAGACCGCTTCGTTATTGTAGAAGCTTGGAAACATTCGGACTTCCTTTGCAGGAATTATATTCTGAGTGGTCTCCAAGACGACCTCTACAATGTTTATAATGGAACCAAGACATCAAAGGAACTTTGGGAGACACTTGAACAAAAATATAAGATGGAGGATGCGGGAATTAAGAAATTCTTTATTGCACGGTTTCTAGATTTCAAAATGATAGATAGCAAATCTGTTGTCTCTCAAGAACAGGAGTTGCAAGTCATCATACATGATCTCCTAGCAGAAGGTATATTTTTGAAAAATACCTTAGTTGAACAAATTAAAAATGTTCTTAATACTCATATAAACTGTTTTGTAGGTTTAATTGTGAATGATGTTTTCCAAGTAGCAGCGATAGTTGAGAAGCTATCACCTTTGTGGAAAGACTTCAAAAACTACTTAAATCATAAATGCAAGGAGATAACTGTTGAAGATCTTATTGTCCAACTTTGTATTGAAGAGGATAATAAAACTGTCAAAAGAAGGTCAAAGAGGAATTCTACAATTAATAGAGCACATATTGTAGAAGATGACCAAAAAAATTTCAAGAAAAGGAAAAAAGTTGAACAAGGAAGCAATCAACCCAAGAAAAAGTTCAAGGGAAAATGCTTCAACTGTGGCAAGATTGGCCACAAGTCCACAGATTGTCTTGCCCCAAAGAAAGATAAGAAAAAGGATCAAGCAAATATGATTGAATCCAACAAAGAATGCAATGATCTGTATGCTATGTTCTCAGAATGCAACTTGACGGGGAATCCTCACGAATGTTGGATGAATTCTGGTGCCACCTACTATGTATGTGCCAACAAGGAGTTGTTTTCGTCATTTGCTCCGTCTCAAGTAGAAGAAATAATCTACATAGCTAACTCCACTACGGCTAAGGTAGAAGAAACAGGAAAAATGTGCTTAAAGATGAATTCCGGAAAGGTTTTGACACTTGAAAATGTCTTGTATGTTCCAGAGTTATGTAAGAATTTAATTTTTGTTTCACTTCTAAACAAGACCGGATTCAAACGTATAACCGTTTCTAGAAAACTTGTAATTAGTAAAGGAGAAACATATGTAAGGAAAAGGCTATCTGACTGAAGGACTTTATAAGATGAATGTAATGACTATTGAAATAAATAAAAGTTTGAATTCTTCTTATTTGCTTGAGCCTTATGATTTATGGCATGAACGTTTAGGCCATGTTAATTACAAAACGTTACGAAAACTGAGTAACTTAGAAGTTTTGCCAAACTTTAAGTGTAATAAATTAAAGTGTCAAATGTGTATGGAATCGCAGTATGAAAAACATCCTTATAAGTCCGTCCATTGAAAGGAATTGCAACCCCTTAAACTCAATGCACACTGACGTTTGTGATATGAAATCAACACCATCACGTGGTGAGAAAAAGTATTTCATAACTTTTATTGATGATTGCACTAGATATTGTTATCTATACTTGCTAAATAGTAAGGATGAAGCAAAGATGTGTTTAGGCAATATAAAACTGAAGTTGAAAATCAGTTAGACAAAAAGATCAAAATGATAAGAAGTGATAGAGACGAAGAATATAATTCTCCCTTTGCGCAAATATGTGTATAGAATGGAATAATCCATCAAACTACGGCCCCATATTTACCTCAATCTAATGGAATTGCGGAAAGGAAAAATCAAACTTTGAAGGAAATGATGAATGTCTTACTTATAAGTTCTAGTTTACCGCAAAACTTATGGGGGGAGGCTATTCTTACGGCCAATCGTATGCTCTACAGAGTTCCCCGTAGTAAGACACAATCAATTCTTTACAAAAAATGGAAATAAAGGAAACCCAACTTAAAAAATTTCAAAGTGTGGGGGTGTCTAGCAAAGGTTCAAGTTCCTATACCTAAAAGGGTTAAGATAGGACCTTAAATAGTGGACTGCGTGTTCATAGAATATGCTAAAAGTAGTAAAACATGTCAATTTTTGGTTCATAAATCCAACCATATGGATATTAATGAAAATACGGTAATTGAATCAGATAATGCTGAATTCTTTGAAAACATTTACCAGTATAAACTTAGCCATGAGCAGTTTAGTGGATAATCTAAATGACTTCATGATGAACCAATTGAGAATGAACATAATGAAGAAAATCCAAGACGTAGTACACATCAAAGAACGTCTACTTCGTTTGGATCGGATTTTGTGACATTTCTTTTGGAAAATAGGCCTTAAACATTTAAGAAAGCGATGGCATCTTCGGATTTATCCTTTTAAAAAGAGACAGTCAATAGTGAGATAGATTCAATCTTAAGCAACCATACATGGGAATTGGTTGACCTTCCTCCCGAAAATATACCTTTAGGTTCTAAATGAATCTTCAAAAGAAAGATGAAAGGGGATGGTACTATTGACAAATACAAGTCAAGACTTGTAGTAAAAAGCTTCAAACAAAAACAAGTACTTGATTACTTTGATACATATTTACCAGTAACAAGGATAATATCGATTCGAATGTTAATTGCCTTGGCTGCGGTATATGGTCTTGAAATCCATCAAATGGATGTGAAAATCCCCTTCCTAAATGGAGAATTGGAGGGAAAAAATTACATGGAACAACCTGAGGGTTTTTTGGTTCCCGGAAAGGAGAATAAGGTGTGTAGACTTATTAAGTTATTGTATGGACTAAAGTAAGCACCTAAACAATGGCATACGAAGTTTGACCAAACCATGTTGGCAAACTAATTCAAAATAAATGAATGTTATAAATGTGTTTCTATTAAATACACTCCAAATCACTAAATCATTGTATGTTTATATGTGGATGATATGTTGATCATCAGTAGAGACATTTCTGACATAAATGCAACAAACCGAATGCTCGAGAGCAAGTTTGATATGAAAGACCTTGGAGTTGCAGATGTGATCTTAGGTATAAAAATCCATCAAATTCCACAAGTGTTGTCATTGTCACAGTCTCATTATATCAAAAAGGAACTTGACAAGTTCAAGTATATGGAATTCAGTATTGCCAAGACTCCATTGGATACGAGCTTTGCACTTTGAAGAATGAAGGTGAAAGTGACTCACAATTGGAGTACGCAAGAGTATTAGGATGTTTAATGTATATAATAAACTGTACACGACCAGGAATAGCATGCGCTATCAATAAATTGAGTTGGTACACGAGTAATCCCAACAAAACTCATTGGATGGCAATGAAAAAAGTTTTGGGGTATCTTAAATACACTCAAAACTATGCTTTGCATTATAATAAATATCCCATGGTACTTGAAGGATATAGTGATGCAAATTGGATCACCAAATCGAATGAAGTTAAATCCACAAGTGGATATGTATTTACTATCGATGGTGGAGCAGTTTCTTGGAAATCATCCAAATAGACTTGTATCGCTCTCTCTACAATGCAATCTAAATTTATCGCATTAGATAAAGCCGGTGAAGAAGTAGAATGGCTCCAAAATTTCTTGGAATATATTCCTTATTGGCCCAATACAGTGGCACCAATATGTATACACTATGATAGCCAAGAGGCAATAGGTAGGGCAGGGAGCATGATGTAAAATGGTAAATCTCGTCATATACGATAGAGACATAATATCATTAGGGAACTTCTCTCTAGTGGAATTATCACTAATGACTATGTAAAGTAAAAGGATAATGCATCGGATCCACTTACAAAAGGCCTATCTAGAGAAGAAGTGGAAAGAACATCCCAGGAAATAGGTTTAAGGCCTAGGACGAGTCAGCATGGCGGTAACTCTACCTAGCAGACTGGAGATCCCAAGAGATAGGTTCAAGGAGATCAAACAAAGTTGTGTCTGACAGGTTCAACATTGTCAATTACCCAACCCATTCTCATGATGTAGACAGTGTATATTAAACTAGGATAAGACTTAAGGTGAAAAGTCTTTTAATGATTTTCTAAATTTGGCAGATTTGACCAAACAGTTTAGTCTACAGGATTAAACATTTAGAAATCACCTATGTGAGGGCGAAGTGGAAGCCGCTTCAAAGAGAATGTTAGTAAAGGCCTATTCTCTAAACTCTCATGAAATCGGGACGTGTTCATGGATGAAAAGAACAAAACTGTGAGAACCATAAACGTTAAAAGGCTGGTTGTGTAACATGTATTATCTAGATGTACATTAAAGCTCAAAGGTTCAACGATATCAAATCTACCGATTGAGCGAGTGCATCCGATACATGTTTACTACGAAAAGTTCAAAGGAAAACCCACTTATCCAGATGCAATCAGTCTTTGCTTGATGATCACATACTTGTTCATACAACTTTTACAAAAAATACCCATTCCCCATTCATGTGGGGGATTATTGGGTTCAAAGTGTGTATGAAGTGTGAATAGAAAATGGAAAATGGTGGAGGAAAGGAGACACCTAATTTAGAAAGTGTACTCCAAATTGGAAAGTTCACTAATTCTCCTACATTGGTGGGAGAAGGGAACTTTGGAGTGTTTATAATAATAACACTTACTCCACATGGTAAGTGAGGCAAGAAATAAGAGATGGCTCGCGCCGTCATCATCGTTGCGCGCTCGGCTCAGCTTCGGATTTGGATTTGGATTTGGTAAATGATCGATCGATGAGATCTATATTCTTGGACAAAGTTTATTTAATGGAAATAAAGAAATCCAGATAGAAATCTAATCCAAAAATACAAAAAAATGCAGTAAAATATTTTTTGGTTTTGGTACTCCGTTTATACATACATACAGAAGTTTGAACCGATGCAATACTTCATCGAACTGGTGCTACTGTTTCGGTGAACTGATGCACTATTTCGGTGAACTGATGCATTGTTTCGACGAACTAACACACTTATTCACGAAATGGCATGCCTGTTCAGAACAGTCACACTGTTTGGACGAATGGACATGAATTTTCAGAAAAGGTTACACCTTTTAGATGAATCTTTTCCACTTTTCAGAAGAGGCATCTTGTGGCTATATAAACCTTTTTTCATCCACAGGTTTACATACAAAAATTTTCAGAATACAAAATACTTCCTGTCTTACAAATTACTCTATGTGATCAATCAAAATGTTCTGTGCATTCGAAGATATTCCAATTGTTTGAGGTACCGCTATAATTGGCCTGTTTGGCCATTTTATCCTGGGAGGAAAAATTTCACAACCTCAGGTACAGTAAGGGGAATTATTTCCTTAAAGAAACTCCGTGAATTCGGACTACTTGGCCTTATTCATTTCTATTTCATCTACTTTCTGAAAGAATAAAATACACCTCTTGGAAAGGTCATTTTGATCTTGTGTTGAGGGTATTTGATATACTTTATTGTGTTCTTGTTTATACTTGAACTCTAGTTGAAGTTATTGTTCTGCATATACCGATTTTGTGTACCTAAAGTACAACTAAAAAAATAATAATAGGAACATTACTCCCATTCTCTACATCACAGTGATACCTTCTTCATTACGTGTCAAAACACGAATGAAGGGGATAAATACTGTGTCATATAGAGGCATGAGCAGGATTACAGATATGATGATTGAACTTTGAAGTGCAACTGGTGGAATTCAGAAGTTGTTTTTGATATGTCTCTTTATTATCATACCTATATAATTGTATCATGCTATCAAAGTGTACAATATCATAATTCGGGACAAATTCTCTCAGAAAAATGGTCATAATCAAACATCAATGTCTATTTATATCTTGTATGGTAGAGTCCCCGATGAGACTTTAAGTTGGTCCTAATCAATCAAACATTAATGTCTATTACCTATACCTTGGCAATATCAGTTGTGCATGGTACAAATGGTCCACAGGACGTCCTAAATACAGTCTCACCAGATCGAGCATCACGGAACCAGTATAGCAATTTACCATCCACAAATTAATATTTTAGTTTGAGATCACAAACTAGGGGATCATTAATAGTAAACAAGGAATTTCAAGATTCCTTAACACCGTTGTCTTTCATTAACCAAAACTTATAAGTCCCATTTGACTTATAAACAGAAGTAGAATAAACACACACCATTTCATTCAATACTACACGAGCTTGACTTCAAAATAAATATCCTCCACAAATATATCACTGCAGGGGCTAGTTGCAGAAATATAAAAAAGAGCTCTAACAAGAAAATAACAGCTCTTACAGCTAATTAGTTGACTGCATTAGCTAATGTATAAACTACTACATGAACTTGACACATAAAATTGATGTTTACTGCAAGGACTAGTTGTAAAAACATAAAGATGAAAATAACAGCTCTAACAGCGAATGAGTTCTCAGTGTGAATTGCTCATGAATATAATTACACCTTTACAACTAACAAAACCATGGAGAAGCAGCAAAGGAAAACAAGTTAAGCTACAACAGGATCAAAATAACAGAAATTTAATATTTAAAAAAATGTCTTATTAGTTTGCTGTCACAAGAAATTCATTGCTTTCAAATGGATAAGCAGTTTTACCGTCGGGAATAACTTAGCCTACTTGAGAAAACCAAAGCTTTATCAATCCATAAAATGAATAAAAAAAACTTTTGATAAGCAATACAAGAAAAAGGGATGATGCATAATCATAAATAGCAAATTTAACATTTTCACATTTACAACAATCAACTGATGCAAAGATAACATTTGGTAAGGTTTAGGTAAAAGAGACAAAGATTTAGTACAGTTAATGTGTAATATTACTAGTCTTCATCGGTGGGTAGCGAAACTCATCGAACCTCCAATGTACAACGAGCCACTTATTTCAGAGGCTCTATTTGCCTTTTCTTGTTCCCTCTCCGTCTTATATTTAGGAGTATACCATATTTCCAAGAAATTGACCCATACCTTATTTGTCAGCCAACCAAGTTTTTATAATTTCCTCCAAGCCTCATACAAGTGTTCTTTGATCCGTAGAGTGGCTTTCAACTTGAAAATGACTTGTATTTTATTTTTATGACAAGACTTTTATGCACACTCAGCCTGCAAAATCGTTTGATATAAAGTCATGAAATGAGTTGATGGATACAAAGGTAAATTCATCATTGATAGCATAATAAAATAATAAATTCTTTGAATTCTTTTTATATCGTAAAATGATTCCGCATAAGATTTCTGACATCGTATCGAATCTCATTCTAACTACCCCACAACTCTGTGAAAAATTATTTAATTTCTTCTATAATCATATGCCCGGCGCTATATGCGGAATGAACCAGCAATAAAATTATATTAAATTATCTTTGCTTTTGAAAATTTTAAAAATTAAGGAAAAACATAAGGGTTACTTACCCATCATTATCACGGATGATATTTACCCTCCCGTGTTTGTCATATTCTAATATCTCTTTAAATTTTCAGATTTTGGGAAGCATCTATTGTAGCATTAAACACAGTAGCACTATCAATGGATGATGATGTTGATGTGCTAGGACCTCCTATTCTTAATCCAGAAAGGCTAGGTGTAGATGATGTCGAAGGCACAAATAAAAGGCTACTATGCAGACTATTATGGGAAGAAGAGGTGTGAAACTGGTCAAACGGTGGGGGCATGAAAAATGCATTTGGTAGTGCAATTGTTGACCTTGGAGGAGGAGGAAGATTTGTAGTAGCTAGTGGAGGATTTGTGGTAATAAGTGGTGGTGGTGGCGTATATTGACCTGCAAGAGGATTATCAGGTCCTTTCTTACTTTTCTTTTGCTGTCCATTACCATTACCCTTTAATGTCATTAATTTTCTATACTTACCACCTGAAAAAGAAAGAACAACCAAATTAACAAACGACCTATTTCTCATAAAACAAAAATTAGACATACAAATTAGTTGTGTAATGAATGATAGGAAATAATTACTTTGTACCTTCAAGGTACGACAACTAAGATTTCTCAACCATTAAAAATTAAAACGTTAATTCTTTTCTATCATTTCAGAATTCTTAAAATAATGGATGAATACAATATAGTTAAGTAGTAACAATTTAAACAAACAAGCAACACACATATACTACAAAAATTCACTATAGCTATTGAATCAAACAAGCAGAAATGGTCTTCCTGGCACTACAAATGCTAACAAAGAAAAGACACAATATTGTCAAGTAAAATAACAAAAAACAATAGCTAAAATACAATTCAAGACCCTGTTACTACAAATTACTATTATTAATAACAACTCTATGTTATTTGCCATGGATGTTCCTTCTTCATAATCATTAACATTCAATCTAAGTTCAGAAGGATCAAATTCTATATATAGGCCTTCGCTATGCTGCAACTCACCTGCTAATTCATCATCCACCCTTTCTTCAATACTTTGAAATGTCATTCTGATATGTTATATCTAATGCATCCTCTACTTCAACTCTACCCATGGACTTTGTTTTTATAACTACCAGTTATGCAAATTTATTCTTACACAAAAGATAAGAAGCGCAATACACTTGTTTCACATTTTGTGCAATGACAAATGGATCATAGAGTCCATACTCCCTTGTACGCTTAATTTCATCTATTTTGTACTAAGGGTGCACCTTTGTACCTAACCAACGTGTTGTGCCTAAGCATACACGCAAGTGTATGTGGTATCACCAAGTAATACAGTGGCCTTGAATAAAGCCGAATATTGATCCCTCAGAGAATTGTGTTAAACAACTATCCAATTCTAGTTTAACTATTGAGATTAATCAGTGTGATATAACCAAGAGAGTTTGAGAGTTATAACTAAAAGTAAATTAAACAATGCGTAAAAGTAATGACTTCCGACAATCAGTGAATAAAGACCCGGGGTTAAAGTACTACCAACATTCATACTATGCATTCGAACTTCATTGATTAAGTTATTTATCTTGATTGATGATTCACGGGGTTGATTTTATGATCATGGTCTCCCGACCTCTAAACACCTATCTAATTCAGACCCACAACTACATCATTGAGCGGGGATGTGAGCACTAAGCTAAACGCATTTATATTTCATCCTGTAGTGAAACAAGCAAGTATTATCGGTATACCTATCCTATGCTAATTCAAATTCATTATTTAATAAAGGAATAAGAACCTTACTCTACTTACCACCATGTTCTATCATCTTATTCCCCCTCCCGAGTTTATAAAGATGACAATAAGTATATCCCAAGGGTTACGAACCCTTACAATAATGATAAAAAGGGTAAATAAACAACCAAATATGATAAATAAATAAACCCAATTCAATTCCAAGCAATCGTAATTATGTTCTTGGCTTTAACCCCGGAAAGGGGGCTTTTAGCCGCTAATAGACATAAATGTAATCAAGATATATGAATACATGATAAAATCCATTAAAAATCTAAATTTAAAGAATAAAAACCCTAATTGAAGTGTTTTTCAGCCCCTCTCCAAGTTTCAAAGTCGTCCAAGGTGTATAACATCAAGTACAAGTGTCATATTTATAGGAGGACAAAACTGTTGCATTTTTGCACTAGGCCGTGTCGCAGGGCTAAGTTTTCATGTCTAACTGTGCGACGCACCCTTATCACGAATAAATACTGTTTTGGGTCCCTTAGGAAGCCAAAAATGTGTATCACACGTCAGTTGGCCATGGCTTGGGACCGCGACGCGCCCTTGACATTCCGGGTGTGTAGTTCGCGTCAAAATTTGTCTTGTGCTTTCATTGATCCATTTAAAGCCTTTTTGAGTTGTTTAAACTAGATTTGAAGCTTTTATATCCATTATATGTCATCACACTCAACTTCCCAAGCATCATATACCATTAAATACAACAAATTAGAGCCCAAAATAATACAACTTCCAAGACGACGAACTAGAAACTTTAGCAAGGATACTAGTTTTGTCCCTTTTGATCTTTAACTTGGTTTTGACTCTTGGCTTGATTCAATTATAATATAAACACTATAAACAAGTTTTCCACACATAATTACACAATTGTACCATTATGAGCTCATTCGGCACATTATAATCCAATGCGATAGACTAGAACATCACCTAGCTCAAGCTAGTAAAACTAGTTTTCTTGTCTAGACTCTAAATGATAAATTTGAACCTAAAATTGTTTGAAAACACCTTTAAACATTGTAATCACATACTTAATCACTTATATGCTTAATTATATCATCATTAACATATAAAGCACATGAATTTCCCTCAAAACAAGGCTAAATAAGATAGGATAACAATACTAAAATGCATAAATACACCTAAATCATCACCCCACACTTAAAGCCTTGTTCATCCTCGAACAAATCTTTACTCTAAGAATCATAAGCTGAGGTGACTCCACACTTCTAATACAAGCAAGACAGTCATGCTAGTACTATACTGACTACACAAAATGCAAGTTTCTACACTAAGCATGTTATGTACACAATTGAAAGTTCAAGAACACTACTCCAAAACATCCTAGCCTCAAGAATTGACTCACCTAGTTGGAAAACTCACACATATTATTCAATCAAGTACATCATATAAATTACCCAACTGCCATCAAATATGTTCCCTCATAATAAGAGAGTTACCCATAATCACTCACAATAATGCCATTTATACACAATAGGTGAAAGAATCAAACTTTGCTTACTCTCACTAAGAATTTACAAGTTACAAATGATGAACCATATTCTTACCCTTAGTGTAATACTCAAATAATATCAGAATGATAAAGCTTAGGATCAAATAGGTATTTAACAATTGTATGTAGGCTAAGGGATGGGTAGGAACTATTCTGATTGGTAATAGTGACTATCTTCCCTATGTGCTTTAATATATCACATTATACAATTAAGATCAATCTTTAACAACTAACTCTCACCTCTAATACCTTCACACATCTTTTGTTTTACCCAATCTCATTAAGCTCATTCACATACAATGAGGTGGGAGTTTTTCCTATTACTTCATGATTCTCACCGTGATGCGAGGCTAGTTTTTTGCGTCTAGCTCTACAATATGGGATTATCTCTGTAATCCACTAGATTTCGTTGCACATTAACTTTACATACTAATAACCACTACTTTGGGGCTTCATTTTCATATTTTCTTCTCTTATTTTCAAACTCCTTACTCAATTAACTTTGCACTAAAGCACTTAGAAGCTTCGGATCAAATTAAGGTCTATCAAAGAAGAGATTAGTCTACATACGAGGCTACCAAAGAATAAGATAAAGGCTCAATAGGTCTGACTAAGATTAAGCACAAAGGTAGGTCAAAAAAAGGTATGAAATATGACTATTAAAGAACTGCCTATATCATCTCCTAAACCCACACTTTTTATTTTCCACACACACTAGGCAAGTTCTACTATCAAATGCAACAAAGAATACAAAATAACCTTACACGCACATGGCACATGCATAACTCAAGTGGGATCATCATAGACTCTTAACCAAATAATCACATGAATTTAACATTAAGCCAACAAGTACAAGAGCCATAATGTAACTCCCCAAAAATGGTCTCGAAATGTTACACGGTGCTTAGGACCACAAGTGATCCCAAGCTAACCCTTCTACTGGCATAACTCATAAGCAACTGAATAAAATACCTAAATTTGAATGAAATAAGTGGAAGATGATTCTTTTCTGAATCTAATCAATACAAAGCTAAATTAAAATGATTACAACTCTACTTTTACAAAACAACACTAGAATCAAATACAATAACTCTACTGGCTGTCTATGAATTCTCTACTAGTATTGACTATAGTTAGCTGGGACATGACCCCCAGTTATCCCAAATCAATACGAATGAATAAAGAAAAATAAAAATACTGTTCAAACTATATGACTAACTCGAGCCCTTGAATCAAGAGGACTCATCACCTACTGACTGGAAGTTGCAAACTATCTGAATATAGTATGTGTACTACAACTGAACTGATACCTATATTATGAGACAGAGACGTATATGTGGATCAGTACTTTGAGGATATACTGAGTATATGGGGGTGAATACATATGTAAAAACATCATTTCATCATAATAATTTGTAAGATAATGCATGCTAAATGTAAATGACTCACATAAGCTAGAATATCATAAATGCTAAAATCTGTAATCATGAATAACAAACGATACTTGAAAATCTAGTGAGTCATAACATTTAGTTTTGAAAGTTGTGCTAGTATTCTATCTGTAAATCATAGTGTCTAAGTGTAAAAAGAGCTCATTTCTGAATCTGAAATCTGAAAGCTAAAATTTAAAGCTAATATTTTTCTGTAAAGCATAATCTGAGTAAAACTTGTGAGCCTTTACACTTAGTTTTCTAAAAGCTTTTCTGTTATTATTTTTTGATATGCGGTAAAATTAAATCATTGGGAAAATTCTTTTAAACTGTTCTGCAAGGGAGGTTCTTCTAACCGACATAAATCATGTGAGCTAACATGAAGTCCAACGTCTCATTCCCTTAAGGGGAAAAACTCACGATGGGGAGAGGTGTCATACTCTTGCCAAGAAGTATAACCTCAGCTAAGTGATGACATCTGTAACTGTCATCCACATAGAAGTGGGAATAATCTGATAATCTGTAACTATGTTGGATATATAGTTCTATGAAAGATAGGGCACGCTAATCCCACACTTCTCGCTCAGTGCTAAATACTACCGCTTTTAAGCTACGCTCATTTTATTGGAAATCCACTTTAAAACTAGCATAAGGTTTTATCTAAAACTAATTATACTTTTATCTGATTAAATCTGTAAATAAAGTTGTTCTAAATTCTATAATCTGTAATAAATTTGTAAAGTGGATTCCAAATCATATCTGAGGATCAAAAGATCAAAGCTTTACTGAATAATATGAAAATAATCTGATCATTAGATGCTTAAAGCATCATCTTTCTGGAAAGGCCAAACCTATCGATGGCCCCCAAACTTGGCACAAACTTTTACTTAGGCAGCTCAAGTGGATGTTGTTCACTTTTGACACCTTAAGTAGCCACAAAGTGTGTCACTTTGATACCGTTTGCTGAATCAGCACATTGTGTGTGTTGCACTTGCTACCAACGTGGATAAAACGACCAATTGATTTGTGCCAACTTATTTAAATTGCCACATCATTATTTATATTCACAATTAGTTTTTTATTTAAAAAACAAAAGGCCAAAATACATGATTATTAATAATTATCCAACTTAATAATATATATACACACAATTAAATTAAAGGAACCAATTAATTACTGACACGTGGTATTTTTAAAAATAATTATAAAATTATTTAATTTTATAGCAGCCAACCCAACCCTCACCCCACCCACCCCACCACCCCCAAACTCTAAAGTCATCTTCTCCACCACCATCCATCCCCCCAGCAACCCCACCCCAAGTCATCTTTTCTACATGACAGCCTTCCCCTTCCGTCATCTTCTATATTTTCCCTCCCCCACCACCACCACCACTCCCCAAACCCCAAAGTCATCTTCTCTATTCCCCCCATCCGCCAACCAAGCCAATAACCGCACCACTGCCAAGACAACATCGGAGCTCCGTTAGCATAAATTTACTTCGAAGCCATTTTTGCCAACAACAAATTCACTTCTCAACAAATTCAAAACATATAGCACAAATTTACCAAGCCAAAAATAGCAAAAATTGTTGTTCCATTGACGAAAACTATTTTTTCCATTTTCTCAACATATGGACCATTTTTCCCACTTTCTCAAAAACACTATGATAGTCTCATCAAATCCCAACATATGGACCATTTTTGCTATTTTCTTAAAACCAGAAAAGAAAATGAAGGTATACAGATGTGTTAAGAAAAAAAATTAATGGTTGAAAGAGAGAAGAAGAAAAAGAAGAAGAAGAAGAAGAAGAAGAAATCCATAATCTGCACCACCTTGTATTCTTCCAAATTATTAAAAATCAATTGTATTAAGGAAAAAATGGTGGAAAACTAATGGATGGGGGTGGGGGAGAAGATGATTTTGGGTTGGGGGTGGCACAACGATTTGGGGGTGGGGTTGGTTGAGGAAGATAATATGGGGTTAGGTAGGGTGGGGTGGTTAGGAAGATGATATAAGTGTGGGGAGGGTTATTAATTCTTTATTAAATTTAAATTAATTATATAAAAATTATTTTTATAAAAATGCCAAATGTCCTTTTATAATTAGTTTATTTATATGTTATATACCCTAAAATGCGCCTAAAAGCGAGTGTAGTACACTCTCTTTGCTGAATCAACAAACAGTGTCAAAGTGACACACGTTATGGCTACTTGAGGTGTTGAAAGTGAACAACATCCACTATAGGTGCCTAAGTGAAAGTTCGTGCCAAGTTTAGGGGGCTACCAATAGGTTTGACCTTCTTGAAATATCAACATATAAAATTGGTCTTGATAACCCATGCATCAAATAAATATTAAAACATCATAATAATCATGCCTGATGATGAAAACAATGATAATTTATCTCAAAATTTGGAAATTTCTGCAATAGGCATGAAAATATGAAAATAGACATGCAATTTAACTTCTAAAACACTTGAAATCTCATAATCTTGCAAATAGCAATAATGGGTATGAACCCTAATTCAAATCTCATGAATATTCATTCAAAATCATATGAATTTGTAATTAAAACTTGGTTTTGGGCACAAGGATGGAAGGAGATTCTTGTTCATAAGCCCCACATACCTTGATAGATGATTAGATGAAGAAATCTTGAATTATTGATTCCTATTTGAGTTCTTGAAGATGGATTCTTGATTATCTTGTCTTGGGAATCTTTAATTTAAAGCTTTCTTGGAGAAACAATGGTGGAATTTAATTTCTTGGAGGAGAAGCTTTGAACTCTAGGATTTTTGTTTGAGACAGAATTGATGAATAATGAGCATAATAGGCTTAGAATGAGTTTAATCTCATGTTTTGGATGGATTGGGGGCTCGGGGATTGACCAAAATACCCCTTTTAAACTTTTAATAGAAAATGGAAAAACAATATTTTTCCCATTTTGTAGGCCACCACGATGCACCACTATCGCGGTGGCTCACTGAAAAATAATGAGTGGGAACTAAAAGTTCTCCACAACGCGCCACCATAGTGGTACTCTATTGGAATGCCATTTTGGCCACCAACACGATGTGGTAAAATCGCATTGGTCTACTGGAATGTGACAAATGGGAAGTTCGACCTCTCCGCGACGCGATCTTATTGTGGAGGTATACTAAAAAGTGACAATTATAAAATTTTCCTTCACCGCGATGCGGTGACTGCCCAGTTGGCACACTGCTTTACTAAAAATGCCTTAACTTCTTAATCGAGTATTGGATTTGGGTGAAATTGGTATCGATGGAAGGATTATTCAATTATCTACACAATGGAGGGTCCAAATCTAGAAAATTCTACATGCATAAAATGGTATTCATTTTTTTGAAGCTAATCTTTGACATTCTAGGAGCGAAATTAAGCTAGGAAAAGTACGAGGTATTACACATAATCATGAGCCTAAGAGTCTCACAAGTAGTAATTCACACAATAAACATGCTCTTTACAACCAAAACACTTGCATCATGCAATCAAACGTAGAACCAACAAGAATAAATTTTAAAATTACCCTAAAAATGGGAATTTCCCCACTCCACACTTAAAAATATACTTTGTGCCCAAATTATACTTAAAAGTAGAGATAGAAAATACTCCTTGAGGCTTTTAGGCCTAGCTAGTAGTATTTTTATACATCAAAAGGGTCCGGAGACCCCATACTTAGTCTTCGCTATGCTTTTTTGCTCAGATTTTCTGATACTCAGACATTCTATCAACTTGTGACCCAATAAAAATAAAAACTAGTAAAGACTAAAAATACTAAAAATAAAACATACCTTACTTGGGTTGCCTCCCAAGAAGCGCCTGATTTAGTGTCGCAGCACCCAATCTACGACTTATCCATATTCCTTTATCCACTTTCTCACACTAGGATGACATCTTCTTATTCATTTCTGACCTCTTGAATGGGAACTCTCAAAGTCAACAACTTTCTCAGCTTTAGCCTTTTCAGGCTCATCAATTTGCATCATGTCAGGCTGTGGTATTGGAAGCTTGGGCTGCTAAATGAGGAAGTCTGAAGAGGTATTTTGTGGAATAGACTTCACCACCCCACACTTATCCTCTTCAATCACCATAATCATGCACAAATTTGGGTTGTGGGATATTGTGTTGAGTGGTTTGTACACCTTAAAATCGTCTCTTCATCATCCAGCCTCATTGTAAGCGTGCCCTCTCTTATATCTATCAAAGCTCCTCCCATCACCAAGAATGGATGTCCTAAGATGACTGGTACTCTTTCACCTGCCTGAAAATATAAAATAATAAAGTTAACAGGAATAATAAACTTAACAACCTTGATGAGAACATCCTCTATGACTCCTTCAGGACACGGTATGGTCCTATTTGCCGGTTACAGTGACACATAGCTCAGTCTCGACTTCCCCAAGCCTAAAGTATTGAAAAAAGAAAGAGGCATCAAATTTACTCTTGCCCCTAAGTCACTAAGTTCGTGTACCACCTCACTATTCCCAATTTGAATGGGAAGAGTGAACTTTCCAAGGTCCTTGAGCTTTTTGGGCATCTTTTGCTTCACCACAGAGCTACACTCCTCATGGAGTGCTACCGCCTCCACATTCTGTAGCTTAATTTTATTAGACACCACATCCTTCAAGTACTTAGCGTACTTGGGCATTCCCTGTAAAACATCTAAAAGAGATAAGTTAATGTGCAACTCTCTGAAGTGTCAAAGAATTTCTTGAAGCATGCATCCTCCTTTGCTTTTATATGCCTTTATAGGAAAGGTAATGGTGGTATCTCCTTCATCTGTTCAAAAACTTTCATTTTTGAGTACTCATACTTTCTCAAATTTTTAGCAACTTTGTCATCTACCGATTGGGGAGTCAACTCCGCATCTACCTCCTTAATTTTTGTTGGAGGTTCTTTATTCATCTCCTTACTACTCCTCAAATTGATTTCCATTACTTGTTTAGGATTTTTAGTATCACTTGGCAGACCACCTTGAGGCCTAGTATTCTGTGCTACTACTTCTGATATATCTGCAACTCCAAGACCCTTGTAGTTACTTGATGGATCTTTATATCTGCTGCCAATTGTGCTTGAGTAGCCATGATTTATTTCAGTGTCTCTTTCACATTGCTAGTCTGAGTTGTGGCCTAATTATTCTAAACTTATTGCTACTAAAACTACTGTTGTTGGGCGTTTCATTGTTGATTTGGTCGCTGAGTTTGCCACTTCAGATTGTAGGCATTCCCATAATTCATCCTTTGATAATTGCCCGCAAATATCACGGACTTGGGATTTGTAGCACACATAGCTATTGAATGCCCATTGTTACCATAAACCTCACACCAACCTGCAGTCTGTTGAATTGTATTAGCTGTGGTTATAGGCTGTGTAACCCCCAACTTTATATTGCTTATATGATTTTGCAGTACAAAAATCTGGGCAGAGATAACAGTAAATTGGTCCACCTCAAATATACCTGTAACCTTTTTTGTGGTATTTCTTGAGTCTAAATGCCACTTGGGATTTTCTTGTGCAATCTGGTTCAATAAGGTATAATTATCATCATAAGTCAGCTCCAAAGCTTGACCACCTGCAGCTAAATCTAGCAAATTTTTTGTGTTATGGTCAAGTGCCTCAACAAAAGTGTGTGCTAATACCTCATTGGACTGCTAATGATGTGAACAGTCCCGAAGAAGAGCTTTGAATCACTCCCAAACATGATATAAATTCTCATCTGGCTTCTATTTGAAGCACATAATCTTACTATGCAATCTCGCAGTCTAGCCAGATGGAAAGAATTAGATGAGGAATTTTTGAGCTAAGTCATCCCATGTTGTGATTGAATTTGTCGACTCAATGTTCAACTACCTTTTTGCTTCCCCCAATAGTGAAAAGGGGAATAATATCAGTCTTAAATAATCAGTTGACACGCCCATCGGGATGAATGTGTCAGTGATCTCCAAAAAGTTCCGAAGGTGGACTTGTGGATCTTTATGTAAAATCTCCATAAGCTGCCCACTGCTGATCAAAATATGCACCATGTTTTGTTTCAGCTCAAAATCACCTCCTACAGTTAGTCTCTGAAAAAGAAAGGTCAAATTTATCAGATATAGGATTACCATTTCATGAACTGTCCTGCAGGCTAGTTGTTCTTCAGCCATGAGAGCAGGATCATCTTGTTCCTCATGAATTTTTGGTAATTGGTGGAGAAGTTCTGCTTCTCTCATCAATTGATGATACAGTTTCTTGGGTTTGGAGCTTGGTTTGACCAATTCCCTATCCCGTGCCAACCTACTAATTTGTCAACCTGTTTCCTTCAAATTCAATACTAAGGAACAAGCGTAAAGCACCAAGAAATCTACAAAGTAGAACTAAAAGAAAAATAGTTTTCAATTTACAAGTCCCTGGCAATGGCGCCAAAAACTTGTTGTGCCCAAGGGCACACACAAGTGTACGTGGTCTCACCAAGTAATACAGTGGCCTTAAATAAAGCCAATTATCGATCCCTCAGAGACTTGTATTAAATAACAATCCAATTCTAGTTTAACGATTAAGATTAATTAGTGGAATGTAACCAAGAGAGAGTTTGACAATTATAACTAAAAGTAAATTAAATAATGCATAAAAGTAATGACTTCAAACAATCAGTGAATAAAGACTCGAGGTTAAAACACTTCAAACATTCATACTATGCATTCGAACTTCATTGGTTAAGTTATTTATCTTGGGTGATGATTCACGGGGTTGATTTTATGATCATGGTCTCCCGACCTCTAACCACCTATCTAACTCAGACCCATAACTACATTGTTGAGTGGGAATGTAAGCACTAAGCTAAACGTATTTATATTTCATCTCATAGTGAACCAAGAAAGGATTATAGGTATATTCCTATCCTAGATGCTAATTCAAATTATTTATTTCATAAAGGAATAAGAACCTTACTCTACTTACCCCCATGTTCTATCATCTTATTCCCCCTTCCGAGTTCACAAATATGATAATAAGTATATCCCAAGGGTCTCAAATCCTTATCAGAATGATAAAAATGATAAATAAATAACCAAATATGATAAATAAATAAACCCATTTCAATTCCAATCAATCGTAATCATGTTCTTGGCTTTAACCCCGGAAAGAAAGCTTTTAGCCGCTAATAGACATAACCGTAATCAAAATATATGAATACATAATAAAATCCATTAAAAATATAAAGATAAAGAATTTAAACCCTAATTGAAGTGTTTTTAATCCCCTATACAAGTTTCAAAGCCTTCCAAGGTGTATAACATCAAGTACAAGTGTCTTATTTATAGGAGGACAAAACTGCCGTATTTTTGTACTAGGCGACATCGCGGGGCTAATTTTGCGCGTATAACTATGCGAAGCAACCTTATCATGGATAAAAATTGTTTTGAGTCCCTTAGTAATCCAAACATGTGTAGCATGTTCCATTTGTCCATGGCTTGGGACTGTGATGCACCTTGACATCCCAAGTGTCCAGCTCGCGTCAAATTGCGTCTTGTGCTTTCGTTGATTCATTCCAAAACTTTTTGAGTTGTTTACACTTGATTTGAAGCTTTTGTATACTTCATATATCATCATACTAAACTTTACAAGAATATTGTATCATTAAAAACAATAATTTATAGCTCAAAACAACAGAACATCCAAGACGATGAACTAGAAACTTAAGCTAACAATACTAGTTTTGCTTGGATTGATTAAATTGTACTATAAACACTATAAATAAATTTTTCCACATAGAAGTACACAATAATACCACTAGGATCTCATTCGGCATATTAGAATCCAACGCAATAAACTAGGACATCACCTAGCTTAAGCTAGTAAAACTAGTTTTCTCGCCTAGACTCTAAATGATCAATTTGAACCTAATCTTGTTTGAAAACACCTTTAAACATCGTAATCACATACTTAAACACTTTGATGCTCAATTATATCATCATTAACAAATAAAGTACACGAATTACCCTCAAAATAAGGCTAAATAAGTTAGGATAACAACACTAAAGTGCATAAATACACCTCAGATCACTACGCATAGGATCGTACCACTTACACCAAAAGTGTACCAACTTTTTATATGGACAAAACACATGATAATCGAGTTCTAAAATCTATTAAGCACATCATAATAATAAACACTACCATTACCTTTCACCCACACCCTAATATTGTTGGTTTTCTTGCCCTTAGAGAACTCTTGTGTATGAAATCTGTACCCATTAATAGAGTACCTAGAAAAATTTCCAACTTTAGCATCCGGTTCCCGAGCTATATCATGTAAAAATTGGCCATTTGTGTCAAAATTAACTGAATTATAAACCTATAAAAAGTTCAAGAAAAGTTAAAATTTAAATATACATAAAATTGAACAAAAGTGTAAATCGTGTTAAATAATAAAGTTACACTTACATATTCTCTAAACTACACTAAAAACATAGGATAAATAGTAGCATACCCGTGTAAGGCCATGATGTAGTTGTCCGATAAAGTTATGACTTTCATTAGTCAAAGCTTAGATAGACCTTGAATGATTGTTGTTAATATAAATATACTCACTTATAAAAGGGTAGGACCTCAGGACAATTTAATAATACATGTGTTGTAGCTGACTTAAGATCCACCTCATTCAAATATCGAAGTAGACCAAATTTTAAACTTCCTTTACCTTGTTAATTGAATATTAAAAATGGTGGTACTGAAAGATCTGTATTGTGTACATCATCATACCTATTAGGTTGGTTTCTCAGACATGGTACATCATGTTCAAAATAATATAAACAAAAATAAGAGGTCTCTTTAGCCAAATAAGCCTCATATATTGATCCCTTAATTCAAGATCTATTTTTTATTGTCTGCTTACATTTGCCAATGGTACTGCATAGTATGATCTTTTAGATGATATAATGTTCAATTAAAACACATGAAGGTAAATGTTAAAATTTAATACCTCTCAAAGGGATACATCCATCTACACTGAATTGGCCCTCCATGTCGTGCCTCTCATACAGGTGAATTGAAAGATGCTCCATAACATCAAAAGAACCAGGAGGAAAAAAATTTCCAACTTGTTTAAGGTTAAGAGAATGTTGATATCCATCAAAAATAGATTCTCCTCCCTTAATGTATTAAAATATAAATCTTTGAAAAATAAGCTTATCTCTGTTACGGGCTTCCATATTCTATCAGGCAATGCATTAAATGTAATAAACATCAATGACTCCATGAAAATATGACAGTCATGTCTCTTCGTAGAGGTCAACTTCTCGTCCTTCATGTCAATGAACCTGGATAAATTTGATGCATATCCATCTTGCATTCTCAAACTCTTAACCTAATCACAAATCACACTTCTATCATCTAAAGTGAATGTGTAACTGGCCTTGGGCTTTTGAATCTTATTATTTAAGTATGTTAGGTACAACTCACTGCACCGATAATACTCCTTTAGTACATCCTTGCCTTCAAGTTATCTTTTATTTTGTTTATTACATCCATCACAATAGTAAACAAATTGTTAAAGAATTTTTTCTCAATATGCATGGCATCCAGATTATGAGGCAAAAGTCTATCCTTCCAGTAATCTTACTCCCAAAATATGCTTCATTTAGTCCTATTATGTGTAATACCATAACCAGGTATTCTAGATGGTGGAGCTCTATTACCTTAGGCAGATTCCTCACTCTATCCCAAATTTCTTCTTGCAACAAGATTGGTGGTGGCTCTTACAAATCAGACTTATTCTTTATAAAATCACTAGTATTTCTCCTAAACTTATGTTGCATTGGCAAGAATCAATAGTGATAGTCAAACCATGAGTTTTTATCGTCATGTTTCAAAGTAAATGCTTTTATGTCTTTCATACAAAAAAGGCAAGCTAACTTACTCGCAATCGACCACTCAAAAAATATTCCATAACCAGGAAAGTCATTTATAGTTCATATCAAAGCAGCATGCAATCTAAAGTTTTGTTTCATCAATACTTCATATGCTTCTACACCTTCATTCCACAATAAGTTCAACCCATCAATCAATGGCTGCAAATATACATCAATTGAAACTTTTGGATTGCGAGGACCTGGAATAATGCAAGTTAGAAATATATATGAACTTATCATACAAAATTTAGGTGGCTGATTATAAGGAGTCACAAACACTAGCCAACATGAATATGGGGTAGATGAGATAGAAAATGAAGTAAATCCATCAGTATATAATTCTAACCTAATGTTTCTTGGTTCACTAGAAAAATCTGGATATACACTATCAAAATATTTCTATGCTTCTGAATCTGATGGATAAAATAAAACACCAGGTGTTCTTTTATTTTCATAGTGCCATCTCATATGAGTGACAGAGCTCATTAATGCATAAAACCTCTTTAACCGTGGTATAAGGAGTAAGTAATGCATCAACTTCATCAGAACCTTCTTCCCTTTGGTATGTAAGTTTTTCTTATAACGAGGCTGGTTATAAAATTTGCAATTTTCTAAATTTACATTTTCCTTATAAAATAACATGTAACCTTTACCGCAACAGTGAATCTTCTATGATGAAAGTCCTAACTTAGAAGCCAACTTCTTTGTTGTGTAGAAATCTTTGGTTAAGTCAAGTTTATTTGGGTTAAGTTTATTCATAAGTCCAATGATAGAATTCATTCCCTCTTGAGAAATAGAATAATCTGACTTAATACTTAGTAACCAAACTACAACAGATAACTTAGAATGCACTGATCCATACAATGAATGACTAGCTTCATTTAAATTTTCATAAAAGTACTTAGCCTTATCATTTGGTTCATTTTGAGCCCCTGAGTGTGTCCCAAAAGCATCCTGACAATCTCACTATATCGAGAACTTTCAACATTATGCTCTCTTATTGGACTTTTAACATAATTCTGAAAAGCAAAATATTAGCAACATTACTCTCTCCATGAGCTGTCCACATAGTATAATTCAGCATAAATCACTTCTTATAAAGATGTAATGTAACAAGATCTGGACTCAATAACTTGGAACACTTGAATTTCCAACAAAGACACCTAATTATGCCTTCAGCAAGAAAATCATCAAGTGTCATTGCTTTAGCAATAAATCCAGTTATCCGATCTTTATATTCCTCCATCAACCCCACACAATTAAGATAAGTTCTATTATACATTCATGTACAACCTTTATTTTCCATATATGCAAGAACGACAACAATAACAATAAAGAAGAGAAACAAAAATAAGAGAACCAAAACAATAACAGGAGAAAAAAATACAAAAAGTAGTTATAGTATCAATTAACACTGGGCAATGAATGGATTATGTCAACATTTACAACTTCATTATAGCAATACCTTAAGTGAATACAGCTCTAATTCATAGTCAAATATCACTTCTCAAAGTTCATCCAACTTGTGTCTAATAGTGGACTGAGAAGCATATGCCTACTTTGTTTGGATGGTTATTAGTTGTTGTTATTATTGTTTCATAATGCATCATATGTTATTGTATTGTGTTACATTGCATTGTTTTTTTCCAACTTGCTCATTAAATAGTAACTCAATTCTATTTTCCCTTTAAAAATTACTAGAGAAAATGTTCTAACTTAATCCATAGTGTCACAAAATCTATAATGATGACCTAGATCTTGCCTAATTAGTCATTAGAAACTATTAGATGAGAAGAATTCTTTCTATTCAGATATGTATTTTCTAAGCATAAAGGGCATGTATCAATTGTGCAATTACATTGGTAGAAGAAGTCCCCTATATGAAAAAATAGGAATGACTTCTTTTTCTTTTTCATTTTTAGAATTCCTTACCGATCAGTATATCCAACAACTAAACTAAACACAAGATCCAATTTCTCTAAGATCAAGATTGCTAAAGTTGCCATCCATCATTGAATTCAACGTAATGGTAGCTTAAAGTAATGGAAGTTTGATGGAGAAATGTTAGTCCTTTTTAAAAATCTGAGACCATAAACATATGTCTCCATATAAATATGTGGGTAAGGGTCATAATGGGTTTTTTTGCTGATTTAAATAGGAAGAAAAATCATTCACAAGGTAATAATAATATTCCTAATAGACTAGGGGAGAAATCAAATTATATCACAGGTATGCTTCAGCTCCTAGACCCTAAAGACAACACAAGTTTGATGCTTCCAAGGAGAGAAGAATAACAAATGATAAGACGACTTCCCAATTGCCATTTAGGATCTTGTCGAAGAAAGAAAGGGAAATTCCTAATAAACATGGACCTACATGAGGTGAACTTAATGAAATGATCACCAACGCAAAGATTTATGGAAGCACTACTGGTGCTAATCCTATGTGTGAAAGAACAAAAACCATTTCCCCTGGTGACACTTTCTTTTCTCGGGACTATAGAGCCTTGAACATGCAGAAGATTACTAAAGTAAATTTGATAAAAAGCCTCAGGTAATGGCTGACATAAATGTTGAATCTGTGAAAACACTTGCTAATTTCAACCAGAGTGGAAGAAGGAATTTATCTAGTAATACTATGACTCAAACAACTAAAAGCACGAGTACTTTCACAAGTAGGAAGAGCAGTAGTAATATGAGTGATACTAGTGGAAGGACAACCAAAAGTATGAGAAATTTTATTATGACCAGGCAAAAGAAGCAATCAAAATCATGTTTTTTTTGTATTAAGAAAGGAACTTGCTGAACCTCAAGAAGAGACTCTCCAGAAAGAGGGTGTCCGATTGATGAAGCTTTAGTAATTATCAGGGCATCTGTAGTTCAAACTTGAGACCCTTCTGGGCTGATAAGTATCAACCTGCTTCACTAGAAGGATTTACTTGCCATAAACAAGAAGCTGTACTAATTAAAGACCTGGTTAATATGATATAATTATAAGTTATACTACTTGGACAGAAGCATCATTCGGTCTATCAAATTATAAGCTATTTGGCATAATTTTTGATCTAGTTTAAATTTTTCTAAAAATAGGATAAAGGATAAAATGCGGCTAAAAGCTTGTGATTTTCAATTGAATCTAGATTCATCTATTTGGTGGTTAATGTTTATAGACAAGATATTATTAATTGTCACACACTATTTGGTACTTGTCAACACGTGCACACCTTAACTAATTTCATGGGATACCTGCTAACTCCACCAAGGCTTAGACAGATCAGAAGAAATCACCTACTGTTTTTTATTCCACTGGAATTTGAACCTGAACTAGGCCACACCCTTAGGTGATACCAGATTATTATTAGAATTCCAGATACCAATGTCTTTGGGTAAATGTAGAATTTTCTCACTATTTTACAGAATCAAAAATAGAACAAAAAGGGTAAAAATTTCATGACTTAAGAGCTCGAAGAAACTTCTTAAACTCTACACACGTCAAGCATCTTTGAACAAACACCAATGTTACTCAACTACCTAGTAGCAATAATAGATTGAGTAGAAACTTCAGTCCTTAAAGTTTCATCCTTCAATTTCTTCGTTAATGCTTCTAATTGATCCAAATTCCTTTACTTATTTTCAAATCAAACAAAAAAAATAATATTAAATTCATATTACAAAATATCGAAACTACAGTAAAATAACAACAATTTAACACACATTAGAAAAAAATGAAAAAATTAAAAAAGAAAAAATACAGAGGAGAAGGAGCAACAATTAAAAAAAATTTCAGCAAACCTTTAGCACTCCACAATAGCTATTGAGCAACAGTTATTGGGGTTTAGAGCAACACTCCACAACCCTTAAGCCTCCATTAAGTTTAGAGAGAGAGAGAGAGAGAGAATGCAATGAGAAAGCTAGAACTCTAGTTTAGAGAGAAAGGAGGGGGCAATGAGAAAGACTCCGTTAATTTATATTTTATAATATAATATTTTGACCACTACAGTCGAGTAAAAAATTGAATATATTTAATTTTTTAATATTTCCAACTATAACAATCGGATATATTTAATATATTTAAATACTTAATATTTCGACTACAATGGTTAGGTGAAATTTTAATATATTTAATTATATAATAATTTCGGCTACATCAGTCGGGATATAGTTTAATATAATTTAATTATATACTTAATGAATAATTTATAACATTTTTGACTGCAATTATCGGACTATAATTCAATTGCTGATTAATATTCTTGAAATATTCAAACCAAAATGATCGAAATATTTGATCAAATGCGTTGCCCGACTACTGTAGTCGGAATATATCTTTTTCAAAATTTTTCGCAAAATCTTGTGATTGTTATTGTCAGAAATAGTATCGGAGAAATATTTTATAAAAAATAAAAATTAAAAATTTAATTTTTCGATTGAAGTAGTCGGAAATTACCGACTGATTTATCGTAGTCGGAACTTGCAGTCGGAAAACATGAATTTCTGATAGTGCTAAAAATATATTTCACAAATTAATAATATTTTATTAATTTTCTTCATATTACTTTTAGTATGAAATAAATTTATGAAATAATAATAGTCAAATTTAGAGTTCAAAAATATTTTTAATAAGTTAATTTAATAAAATATACCTTTAAGAATTTCTTAAAGAATGACCAGGAAACAAATCTATATCTATATCTATATTATATTAAAAGTGTGAAGATCCTTAGAAAAGTTATTCAAACTTTTTTGCCCTCTATTAAAAGTCTCTCATAAGCTCGGAAGGCACAAATAAGAGAAAATAACCCGACTGAGCCCCCATATTCTGATGGACGCAATCGAGAAAGAATTGTTGATAATAATAATAATAGAGTCACTGACCATTGAGACTATATTTGTGAATCCCTTAGTAACATAAACATTGGACCCGAATCGATTCTCTGACATCATAAGTGAACCATAAATGTCGAATTTAAACCTGACTTTAATATCATATACGCCAAACTTGAATCAAGAATTTAGTATCATAAGTGAATAGCAATTGTCGGTCTCTAACTGGTCTTTGAAGTAAATACAAGATACCAAGTCTAGTCAATAGTTGGAAAGGTGTCTACAGCATCCTACGGTCCAAAAATATATTTAAGATGACGAATGAAGGCTTCCTCGTTCTACAATGAGCTAATCATGATATTTGACCTTGAATATAGGCTAGTGAGGACCTCTACTAATATTGAAAATCCATACTAAGATGATTTCTTACCAAAACTAGACTAAGGCTTCAAAGTCTTGTTACAAGGTGTTAAGAAAATCTAAAAAAGTCCTAAACTATTGGACTGATGAAAATCGATGTTATGGAGCTGATGAAACTATCAGAGTTAGCATTTATGGTTGTTGAACTGACGTTTAAAACCGATACCCAATCCTTAATAGGGAAGACTTCAAAATAAGAAACTGACTCTAAAAATCAACGAACTGTCAGGTAACTGTATTGTCAGTTCCAGCAAGTCATAAGTGATTTGGGATAGTTATAGGAAAGTTATAACCGTGAAATAGTGCAGAAATACAAAATGTGACCTGTTGGGTCATTACAGGACCTATGCCACCCACTCCCGCAGATTATAAATACCATAATAAAACTACGGTGGAAAGTAAAATGGTCAAAATATATCAAAAATTAGAAAATTATAATGAGAATTGTTTCTCTTTATAATTAAGAGAAGTTATTCAGAACTTTAAATAGAGGGCCCTATTAACTCATATTCCTTGTTTTAGATATACAATTAGTAAAAAGGATATTTTGAGTTATTTGCCAAGTTAGAGCGCATTGTTGTTGAGCTAGAACAATGAAAGCACTTTTAAGTAGGGGTGTCAAGTAGGCCGGCCCGGCGGCCCGACTACCTAACCCCGCCCAGTTTGACCCGGCCCGGTAAGCCCTAGGGCTTTAGGGTTTCGGGTCCCGAACCGGTTATTTTGTTAAAATGGGCCCGGTTAACCCGGCCCGGACCAAGCCCGGTCCAGGCCCGCCGGTTAACCGGCCCAGCCCAGCCCGGAAAAATTTTTAAAAAAAAAAGATATTTTGGATTTTGGGCCAAACTAGCCGTTGGCCCAACGGCTATATAGCCGTTTTTGGGTCCAAACGGCTAGTTTGGGTCCATTTATTTTTTTAAAAAAAAACTTTAAAAAATATTTTTTAATTCCAAAAAAAAATCTATAAATACCCTACAACTTCAAATCATTTTTCACACAATTTTTCACTCTCTGAAATTTCATTCTCTCTCAAATCTCAATTCTCAATTCTCAAATATTCAATATATTTAATTTCTTAAAGTGTTCACTTTAATTTTTTAATTTTTCGTTTACAAAGTACGAGCGGAAGTTTCTAAAGTCACAATCTTTGGATACTTCCAAAATTTGGTATTGTCGTTCCATCTCTTACGTTTAATTTTTATTTATTGTATTAATTGTTTAATATTTAATTTTATTATATTTGTGTATTTTGAATATTTTTAGTTTAATTTAATTTATATTATGGATAAATTAAGAAACCTCGCTACTAAAGGTGTTAAAATTTTTTGTCCCGGAAGCGGTAGTGGTAGTAAAAAGTGAATTACTAGCGGTAGAGGTAGTTTAAGTAGTAGATATACCCGTGTGCCTTCGCCTCCGGTACCGCTTGGTACACCTTTTGAGGAAGAAATAGGTGTAGGTGCTCACGATATGGATTATGTAGAAGCTCAGGAAAATTACGGTATAGAAGAAGAAAATGAAGTAGATGCGGTTAATTTAGACAAAGATAATGAAAATATTGCTGAGACACCCGCAGTAGGAGATGCTAAAGTTAGATCTGAATCAGTTAATCTCCCTTCCCGTCCTCCCAGTGCCCCAAAACCTTGTAAAAGAACTAGTATTGCATGGCAATTTTTTGAACGTATATCAGATATTGAGGTGCAATGCAATATTTGTCAACAAATATATAAGCATAGAAGTGGAGGCAAGCAAGGGGGTACGGGTACGTTAATGAGACATATAGCTGAAGATCACAAAAGAGAGTTAAATATTACAAAAGGTGGTGGGGATGTTGGTGGGTCAACACAAACTAGAATGGACCCAGCAACCGGTCACGTAGCGAAGAAGTATAATAAATTGAGGGACAGGGAAGAAATAGCTAAAATGGTAGCTATGGGTTGTTTGCCTTTTAGTTTTCCTTCTTTTGATGCCTTTATTCGTTATATGCAAGCAATTTATAATCCTATGTTTAATGGTATTCCTAGAACTACTTGTCGGTCTGAAATTTTTAGACTCCATTCACAATATTGTTTTTATTTATCAACATTGTTAAACAATATTCAATGCAGATTATCCCTAACTTCTGATCTTGGTCGTGTTGTAAATAAAAATGATTATTTAACCGTTACTTGTCATTGGGTGGATAGTAATTTCGTGATGCAAAAACGTATTCTTGCTTTTTTATATGATGAAGATCGTAAACATACTGGACAATTTATTGCTGATTCTATTGTTAAAATTGCCAGATATTATGGTATCAAAAATAAAATTTTATGTATTGCTTTTGATAATGCTTCTAACAACAAGACTGCTATAACAAAAATAAAATCTACGCTATCTCCGCCCTTGCCTGAAATTTTTCATATTAAGTGTGCATGTCATATATATAATTTAATTGTAAAAGATGGTCTTGAGTTTTTTGGGCTTTATATTGAAAAAATTCGTCTTGCCGTTGGTTTTATTCAAAGAAATAATCGTAGATCGAAAATTAGAGAATTTAAAGTTAAATGTCAAGAAAATGGACTTACACCGATTTTGATGATTGAGGAAATTGATACTAGATGGAATTCTACGTATGAATTTTTAAAAAACTTGTTATAAATATAGAATTCCTATTACACTAGCTTTTAACCAACATTGCGGTTCATTTGCTGATTCTGCTGATTGCATGCTACATAATTCTGATTGGGTTGTAATTAATGATGTTGTTAAGTTTTTAAAAAAAATTATATAGCTACGGTTGAATTTTTCGGTGCTTATTATCCTACTGTTTGTAATATTTTGGCATATATAGCCAATATTTCTGGTTTGCTCAAAGAATATAAAAATAAAGAAGGTTATAAAGAAGCTGCTGGCGCCATGTTTACGAAATTTAAAAAATATTTTTTCCCGATTCCCCCTATTTACTTGGTTGGTGCTATGCTAAATCCGTGCATGAAATATAATCATATGTGTCACTTTAGTATTCTTATTTATACTAAATTAGAAATAAATACTAACCATGATTCTGAACAAGTACAACCTGATTTGTGGACGGCTACGGCTGATGCAAAGGATTACATAGAAAAATTATATAATCACTATGCTGATTTATTTGATTTAGCCGTACCTACAACTATCACTCCAAATGTCGCTCCTCATCCTCCCGAGGAGCCATCATCTTCTAAAAGACCGGCACATAGTGGTTTTTCTGATTCGTTTTATGATTTAAATTGTTGGAACAGTGTTGATAAGAGAACTTACACATCAACTTATCGGGAAGAGCTGAAATATTATTTTCGAACGACACCAGAGGATCGCAGACGACGGATCAACAAGTTGGATTGGTGGAGGAGTAATGAAACACAATATCCTGTGCTTTCAAGATTAGCTAGAGATATCTTGAATGTTCCAATGTCAATCGTTGCATCAGAGAGCGCCTTTAGTCAGGGACGACAGCAGCTTGGAGACAACCGACACTCATTGGGAAGCAATGCAATGAATGTTCTAGTTTGCCTCAAAGATTGGATTAGAGCGGAAAGAAGAAACCAAGGAATGGAACCGGAGCCGAGCGACGAGCTGAAACTTGAAGAAATGATGACTTCACGGGAGAACTTAGCAGAATCAAGTCCAATGCATGGTTTTGCCCCCGTTGACTTCGACTATCCTATGCAAGTTCCCATTAATATTAACATGAATGAGTTGGAAAAAATGATGCATAATTTATAGATTTTTCATTCATGTAAATTATAAATTTTGGATCATTTTGCAATCAATAAAATTTCCCAAATTCATTCACTCCTTAGTCCTTGTTTTTTATTTTTTTTAATTTAACGATTTAAAATTTTAAATTCAATTTCTAGTTTTCTACTTTAAATTAAAAACTTAATTCTAATATATTATTAATTTACTACCAAATATTATTAATTTAGTACATTAAGTAGCATATGTTTTGTATATTTGTGCATATATCTTCTATAGAAGTGTATATTTAACGTATACATGTGTATATGTTTTATAAATTAGTATATAAGTATATCTATATATATTGTAATGTATATATAATGTAGTATATTTTATAAGTAGTAGTATATATACATTGAATGGTGCGTATACACGTGTATATATCTTCTATAGAAGTGTATATTTAATGTATACATGTGTATATATTTTATAAATTAGTATATAAGTATATCTATATATATTGTAATGTATATATAATGTAGTATATTTTATAAGTAGTAGTATATATACATTGAATGGTGCGTATACATAGAATAGAGTGTATATATGTTAATAGATCTTCTATAGACGTGTATATTTAACGTATACATGTGTATATGTTTTATAAATTAGTATATAACTATACAAATATATATTGTAATGTATATATATTATAGTATATTTCATTTAAAGTATTACATATACATAGAATAGAGTGTATATATGTGAA
>NC_061115.1:64680577-64707987 GCF_002878395.1 Capsicum annuum
CCTCACAAAATAGTTGCTTGGCTCAGTGGATAAAACTTGACATTTTAAGCACTGCGTCACGGGTTCAAACCTGGATGGCAATATGATTTTTTTTTATGCGTTAAGAAAAAGTTGTTCCACTCTCAAGAAGAAAAAGTAGCATACTTTCTTTGTTCTAATTTATGTGCCAGGTTTTGAATTTCAAAAGTTAAACAATTTAATTTTCACTTGAAATTTGAACATAAAAATCAAATTCAAATTTTTTGAACTAACATCTACATATTTGAAAACTACGTAAAAATACAACAAGTTAATTATGATTAAAGAAAAACTTCATTGAATTACAAAATTTCAAAGGCAACACATAAATTGGGACGACGAAAATATTATTTTCATTTACATATATTATTAATAATGAAATTGATGTTATATTTTTAAAAAATATTTCTACTATCTGATTTTATATTATTGGTCCTGTGCTTTGCATGGACGCTTCCTGACTAGTATATATATATATATATAAATCGAAATGTTTGGAAATATTGGCTAGTTCTAGCTAGCATGTGACAAATAATTTCAGAGCTTGAAGAATAAATATAATGTAGGGAAAAAAATTTAAAATGCCATTGAACTATTAAAAGTGGCTCATCTATGCCATTCATTATAAATTTGGTTCATTTATGCATCGCTTTTAAAATGATTCATCCATGCTACTGCCGTCATAAAAAAGTTCATTTGTGTAACTATTTTTCAACGATAGTTTTGTAAAACTATTTTTGCCATATGATCTCTTATTAAAAGTCTACGTCACCAAATCTAAATCAACCAGTATTACTTAAGTCAAAACAAAAAATCATTAATATAAAACCTGACACAATTAATGTGTTTGATTTTTATTTTTACTTAATTTAATTTTTATTTTTTAATAAGTCCGATTTTTATTTTAACTGTGTGGACCAAATTTATTTTAATGTGTTCGATTTTTAATTTTTATTTTAAGTAATATTGGTTGATTTTAATTCGGTAATGTGACATCTAATAAGAAGTCAATAGCAAAAATGATTTGATAAAAATCACCGTTACAAACTAATGACACGAATGAACCTTTCTGTAATGACAGTGACATAGATACCTCAAACTTTCAATGACACTAACATAGATGAGCTATACTTATAATGAATAACATAAATAAGTCATTTCTAATAATTCAATAACATACTTAAGCCTTTTCCCCAATGTATGCCAGCCTCCTTCCATGCATGAATGTATTTTTGCAACTACAAAGAATATTTATTACTTCCTCCATTTTAAAAAGAATGACCTACTTTGACTTGACACAAAGTTTAAGAAAATAAAGAATACTTTTGAATCTTGTGACCTTAAATTAAAGTTGTGTCAAATGTAAAAAAATACTCTTTAATTTTGTAGTTCTAAACATGCCATGTGAAAAGTTGAAATTAAAGTATTGCCAAAAAAGGAAAGACGTCATTCTTTTTGAAACGAACTAAAAAAGAAAGTATGTCATTATTTTTGAAACCGAGGGAGTATTATGGTATTCTCATATTCGTTCCGCTTCTTTTTCTTTTGGTTTCTCTTGTGGTAATATGAGGTCTACCATCTATGTGGTAATTTCAATTGGCCACCTAAACATATAAAAAGTGTTCATATTCCATAATTCCAGTTCAAATTTTGGAAACATTTTGCGCGTGTTCTCGTGTTCTCATATTCCATTAAGTAAATAATTATAGTTAATTATTTAACATATTTCACCCACCATATTTTTATAGATTCGCCTCAATCGTTCGTAGCACTCCAGGTGTTTTTCAATTAAGGTTAATCTGTATAATTAAAGGAGATAACAAATTTATGTGATTAACTTAACTATCTAAAAGACGTTTAAGAAAATTCACAAATATTTTTTTCAAAAAATTGAATTAAAAATATCTAATAAGACTTTATTATGTGTTCAGGTGCTCAATGAAAATTGACTGTAGTTTGAGAGTTCAAATGAAATTTGCTGAAAAATTCAAAGAGTTGTCAATATATCAAATCTTTTTTTTCCCTAAAAAAATAGCATACATGTAGATAGACATACATTAGCGGGTCAAATATACACAGAGTCATAACACATGCATGAGTGCGTACATACAATAGTTGTCGACCTGCCATACACACACACATACAACCATTCATATATATATATACGTACATAAAAACATACATACAAATAAACAATAAAAAATTGTTATAAAATAAACATCTGGTTATATTTTTTAATAATAATTTAAAAGTATTAATAAAACGAGTTATTAGTGAGATTAATTCATTATACCACATAACTAGTTTTAATAAAAACCTTAGCTGACATATAGGGCTGAGTTATATGTAAAGCAACGGAAGAGCTGATGCTTCAGGCTTCAAATTTGGAGGGGGTGGGGGGGGGGGGGTGGGGACCTCTTTTAGCAACCATAGGAATTAAGCCAAGATTATTAAGAGTTTTATTGGTAGAGCTTCTACGATCTTCATAGAGAATTAAATAGTTTTTACTGAGGATAGCAACAACAAATGTATGTCGCCCGTTTGGTGGCCATTGTTTATGTTGGCGAACACGAATCAATGATATATGCATGAAAAAGAAGCATGTTGGGAGAAAAGATAATTTCGACGCCTAAAGAGCCACTAATTACTAAAGTCAAAATACCAAAGGGCCACTCCTTTTTCAAACAAACCAAAACGCGCAAAACATTGAGAGTTCAACTATTTATTATTTTCTGTTAATGATCCTGCCATTTGGCAGTTGGGCGTAGAATATAGCGTACGAGTCGCTGGCTGCTCAGCAACTTATAAGTTGCTAGCGGAAGCAACTTACAAGTTGCTACCTAGCCAACAACTTACAATCAGTGTCTTGATGGTGAGTTTGAGTTGCTAGCTTCTTGTATTATTTTCTTTAATTGTATTCATGCAAAAAAAAAAAAAATGCGACTAAAGTAAGAGTAAATTTACATTAAGGTGGTAACAGCGGCGGAGCCACCTTGTGATTAGGAGGTTCATCCGAACCTCCTTCGATAGAAAATTATACTATTTCTATATAGTGAAAATTCTTTTTTATGTATATATAATTGATGTTGAACCCCTTTCGGCTAGTTTGTGTGCCTATGTTTTTCGATTTTGAACCCCCTTGTTGAAAATTTTGGCTCCACCACTGGGTGGTAATATTTTATCTCAAATCGGTTCGGTAAGATACAGTCGACAGTCCGTAATGGTACAAATTTTTTCACTATCTCTGAAATATGAGCGATTACAACGCATATTAAGGAACAAAATGAGTATAAATGATCCTAAAGATGTAGAGGTTATCACTGGACATTATTTGTCGACTATATCTTACCGAACCAACTTCATATAAAACATAACTATCCACATATAAATTTACTCTTATTTGTGCCACATTCAATTTTTTATTAGTATTGAATATTATTAAAAAAACAATATAATACAAGAAACAAGTAACTCAAATTAATATACCACGAAGATACTTATATATATATATAAAGTTTAGAAGTTGTCATTGTTGGTAGCAACTTGTAAGTTGCTGGGCAGCTAGCAAATTAGGAGTTGCCGAGCAGCCAACAACTTGTAGGTTGCTGTGCATCCATTGAGTTATAATTAAGTTGTTGTGCGGCGAACAACTTGCACTAAAATATTTAACATCCAACTATCAAATGGCAGGATCGTTAGCATAAAGTGATAAATCGCTGAATCCTTAGTATTTTGTTCATTTTGGTTTGTTTGAAACAGGAGTGGACCCTTTGATATTTTAGCTTTGAAAAGTGGTAAAAAATGGCCATTTAGGTTCCGAACTAGAAGAAAGGCTGAAAAAACTATTGCACAGCAATAGTGCAAGCTAATCAATATATATATATATATATATATATATATATATATAAAAGAAACATTAGAGGCTTGCTGATGTGGCATGCCTCGATGCTCAACAAACCTATTTGTCTTTTATCTGATTTTATTGAGTTTTTATTTTGTAATTTTAACTCATTATCTGTTTTTCTAATAATTAATAAACCTATTAATTAACCATTAACTCACAAAACACCCTCCGTCTTCCTCCTTTCCCCTCACCTCACGGATTTTCTTAGATTACACACCTTTTGGCATTGGCATTTTCTTAAACTTTGATGGAGGAAGTAATCTCTGTTCTTAGATGGTTCTCCCAATTAACGATCCCTGTAAGTGTTCAATTTCGTTGAAATTTGTCAATATTTAATTTTGTACTACACATTTTTGGTGTTGGCATTTCTTAAACTTTGATGGAGGAAGTAATCTCCATTCTTAGATGGTTCTCCCAATTAACGAGCCCGGTAAGTGTTCAATTTCATTGAAATTTGTCAATGTTTAATTTTGAGCATTCCGTCTTTTTCAACTTTCTTTGTCACTGACTCTGAGAAGGAGATGGTTTCCTATTTTTTGTGACTTATTTTTTTTACTGTAGAGTTCTTAAACACAATCTATTAATGAGCCCTATAAGTATTCAATTTTGTTGTAATTCAATTTTGATGTAATTTCTTTAATTTAGCCAATCTACTAACGGCCTGACAAAGTATTTAATTTCAATCATTTAGCTGCGTAGCGAAGCCTCAGATTATGCCTCCGACTATTTTAACTGTTTGGTTCTACCTTCAGGTTCGACTCTGTATGGATAAAGTTGTTGTGGTTGTGTGAGGTGAAGTTAATATGAAGTTGGTTGTTGTCGCAGACATTAATAGTAAATCTCAGTTAATATGAAGCTGGTTGTGTTGGAAACGACCAAGGTAGTAAATTAGTTTGTGTTTTAGTTGAAGTTTCTTGTACTAACATCAAAGACTGGTATTTTCATGTAGCTCCTGGGACCTCACATAAACAAGGTTAGTTCTGTAGCTATCTCTTACTGTAGAAAGTAAATATTATTTTCTTATTTGTTGCTTGATTAATAGATTTAATTTGTGATTCTTGGAAGATCAACAGAAGTTGTTTGCTTCACCCAGACTCCAAATCAAATGGATGGAACTTCAAGAAAGACAGAAGACAAGAAAAAACTTTTCTCTAGGAATATTAAAGACGTGTTAGGGTGCTAAAAGATATGGACTTCAAGGACACCTTATCTAAGTTTTGGTCACATAATGAAGAAAGTGATTGTGATTTCGGTATCAGGCTACAGTCATACCAGATCTTACTAAGGATGCATAAACTCCATCTTTTATATTCATAAGAACATCATGTCTTCCTTTCTCGACAATGACTATTATTCATTACAACAATAATATGAGCCCCTCTAATTGTGGTTAAACGATGACCTACAACCACGATTTTCCTATTTACCATTATTCGATCCAATGCATCTTGTACTATGTGCTCTGATTCTATATCTATAAGAACAAGCCCTCTTATAACCAGATGTTCTAGCAGAGACGATTTAACAAGTGACATCAAGTAATGTATTTTGAAGAGCTCGAATGCTTTTAATCGGCAGGCCAATCTATTAACGGCCTAACAAAGTATTCAATTTCAATTATTTAGCTGTGTAGTAAAGCCTTATTGTTTGCCAATTATGCCTTCGATTATTTTAGTTGTTTGGTTCTTACTTTCAGGTTCGACTCCGTATGGATAAAGTTGTTATGGTTGTGTGAGGTGAAGTTAGTGAATCAGTAGTTCACTTTCAGCTCTAGGAGATGTGGTATCAACTTTAGCGAATAGAAGCAACCATATTCCATTAAGGTAACATGCAACTATTTCTGATTGTAGGCTTTCATTGGGTCATTGAATATTGCACCAGAAACTCCAAACTGACACATCTACTCCAAGATTCATTATGTAATCAAATAGTTTGAAGTCTGATTTCCAAATACACAGTGTTCTAAGCCGTAAGATCTTGATTTCCAAAGTTCAATGTTTTACTAAGTTTGAACTTCCCTACAAGTGGGGAATCAAAAGCATTGATGTTTCTATAGATCAGCTCATCTGATAAGGACTCAAGTGAAATTATAAGTTCATCACCGAAAAAGAAATATGGGTTTAGCGTATCCTATTTCCTAGAAACTACGTGCCCCCGTAGGTTTAAGGGACCTCGCTAAAGAGTGTTTCCTCTACCCCACTTGGGCTAAGTACAGTGATCACTTTAAGTTAAGGTTCTATTGCAATGTCAAGGGTAGAAAAATTCTCCACAACGTGGGTAAGACGTTGGATTCCATGATTGCTCACATGATTTATGTCGGTTATTAGAATCTCCCACAGAAAAGAGTATTTTAGAAGCTAAGTTCAAAGACTCACAATTTTGTTCAAAGATTGTTTTATGAATTATTCCTTATGAGATTCCATCTTTCAATTTTACCTATGATAAAGGTGAGTCCCTTTACACTTAACCTACATGATTTGAAAGTATATTCAGCTTCAGTTTTACTGATTCTACAGGATTAAAGATTTAAGTAACTAAGTGTAGTGACTCTCCCAGCTTATTAGATTATACTTTGTTATTCATATTTTATGATATTTCAGCTTTCAATTTATTTCAGTCTCTTGGTGAGTCTACTTGCACTTAGCATGTATGTTTTAAGATTAGACATTTCTTCAGTTTTGCTTATTGAATTCACCCACACTTACTTAATACATTCTAGAAGTAATGACCATATATAAGTTTGTATGGCTACATTGTTTTATAATGTAGGTACCAGTTGTAGCCCACACATCATAATCTGACAGTTCACAGCTTCCAGCCATCAGGTGATGAGTTTTTTTGATTTGAGAACTCGAGTCAACTATATTTCCAATATCAGTTTTGAATATTGATTAGGGATAAGTGGGGGTCATGTCCCGGCTACCTATAGTCATTATTAGTAGAGGCTTCATAGACAGTCATTTAGATTTAATGTATTTAATTTCAGTTTTGTTTCATATAATCTGAGTGTGAATATTTTAAAAAGACTTATATTGAACATGTTCAGCTAAAGACATCTTTTCCACTGACTACTTCTAATTTTATGTCTTTTATTCAGTTAATCACGAGTTATGCCAGTATCATGGGTTAGCTTAGGATCACTTATGGTTCTAAGTACCGTGTGACATCCAGAGGGTAGTCTCGAGGCATTACAACAACCCTGAGATCTGGTGGTCAACATTATACCCTACTGTTCTTGCTTAGACCTGGGTGCAGAGGCACTGACATAATATGATGCGGGTGCTAAAGAATAGCTCTGAAACTATTTTCTTCTCCCAACTTATGTTGACGTAATCAAATTGCCCTATTTGATCTTTTTTGGTCTCCTTTTACTATTCCTTTAATTTCTCAGCCTTAATTTGCTGAGCATGGGTCATCAATTGATTAATATCCATTTTTCCAATCATCATGGATAACCTAAACTCCTTGACCACTAAGTCAGACACCTAGTGACAAATTTACTCATGTGAGTCCTAGAATTCGGTAATAATTCTGAAGCATAAATAGAAAGCTGTGTGAACTTGAGAGAGTATTTTTTCACTGACATAGAAGCCTTCCCGAGGTTTATAAACTCCTTCTTAGCCTCCCTTGTCTCATGAGGAAAGAACCTATCAAAAAAGCCTTCTAAAATAAATTTCAAATCATTAGAGCTATATTCTTACCTCTTCCTTCCTTCCACACGGTAACCCAATCATAAGCAATATCCTTTAGATGGTAGTATGCCAACTCCACACTCTTCACTATCCTGAAATGTATAATTTAAGTGATTTTCTTCACCTTATCAATGAAAAACTATGGATCCTCATTCATTAGTAAACCAAAGAACTTTGGTGGGTTCATTCTTATGAAATCATAAACTCTACCAGCAGCTAAGTTACCATTCTACTAAATTAGGACTGTTGCTGTCTCATTTCACTATGCATTTACAACCTAGGCTAACATACTAAAAAGTATCCTAGAACTTAGCATGGGAGACATTCTCATTCAAAGAGTCTAAATCTGGTGATGGGGCTAGTAGGTCCCTATTTCTATGGGTGTAAGTTCTATGAAGAGGTATTTTGTCATGTGAAAGCACAAGTTAGAGAAAATATAGATAAGTTTAAGGAATGATAGATATCATAAAAGAAATGATAGTTCCTAATATATCTCATAGGCTCTCGCTCATAAGTGTGATGCAATCCACACTCATGATCAAGAGTCTATGTTATGTAGCTTGTCAGGCTCTCTAGGACTCTTAAAAACTTCAGCTCTAATACCAAGTTTGTAATACCTTAAGAGTACCCCCTATACGTAACACGATGCTTAGGACTACATGTATCCCCAAAGCTAACCAATAGTACGCACTTAGCATTGAATTAAAACCATTTCACTTAAAATTAAGCAAAAGCTTTAACTTCTAGGTTGAGTTTTGTTTGGATAACCAATCTCATTAATGCAGTGTAAAATAAACATCAACTTTAAAACTTTTAATGCTCAAAAACAACCAACAAGTCTGGACAAGCCTTTAAAAATACTGAAGAGCCACTAGGATAGACCTAACTGACCTAAAAAGAAAACATAAAGTCGAAACTTATGAATATCTAAACATCTGAAAGTAACCATAGTCTTGGCCCTTAAAACATGAGGCCTCACCAACTGACAGAAGTTAGGAAGTGGTGATCGTGGCTAATAGTACTATGGAGGATGTATATTAAAACCTACATCATGAAATAATGTAGCCACATAGACGTATATGTGGTTAGTACTTTTGGAATTTATTAAGGATATAAGGGTGAATACAAATGGTAAAAATTGATATAGATCATAATCTTAAAACATGCATGCCAAGTGTATATCGACTCACCATATCATGAATGAAACTTGTAATGTAAATATTATAAAGCATAAGCAATAAAGTAAAAGATAGTTTAGTCAGTGAGTCATCATTCTTAGGTTCTACTAGTCACTCTTTCTGTGGGAGAGTCTCTTAAATGACATAAACCATGCGAGCAACATAAAGTTTTAAGTAAAAATCCCTATCAAAAGGGACCAAATCCCTATCAAAAGGGACCAATATACCTTGCTAGGGTATAAAATTTTACTAAGGTGATCACCTGTACATATCTATTTGGACAAGATAAATAATGTGTTACATGTCCATTTGGACAAGCTAAATATTGTTGAGTCCTTGAGATGGAATTTTGAGAGGAACCCTTCTTTCTTGTGTTCTTGAGAACTTGAGAGAAGAGAAAACTGTGAATTTTGAGTTATGGGGTAAGGGAAAACATTTAATATTAGTTGTAGGACCAATTACCCTAATAAAATAAAAGAAAAATAATATTTAGTATGCCATGACTACTGGAGTGGCACACCCTTATTACACAAGTCAGTGGTGTTGCATTCTCTTATCATAGTATCCAATAGTAAGAAAATGCTCTTATCAATCCAGACCACTGGTTTTTATGTTAAGGTTTGTCTGGCCTCTGAGGTACAGTGTAAATATGGACCCTTACTATTTTGAAGTTTCGTTAGGCCCTAACACTCATTTCAAAAATTCCAAAACACTTCCTAATGGTCGCGTTAACATTTCTAATTATCATTCAACCTTAAAATTGCATCAAAATATATGGGATCTATCATAATAAAATCATCAAATTTATGGGGCATAACAACCTATTCTTGGGCCATGACAACCTTGGTTTTAGATCCTAGAGTTCAAGTGGAAGTATATGAAGATGTGTCTAGTAAAGTCTTCCTTATGGTATGTTATGTACCACACTTATAATTAGGAGGATATAGGTCATTTAGGAAATGTTTCTCGCTTTTCATATTATATATAGTATAATAGAGCTTTCCATTAAAAACTTACACAATTCCTGCTTTGCTCTAATTTGCTGCTTATGCCTCATTCTTAAGGTAATAGAAGTTTAAAAGCTTAGATTCTAAATAATCTGATCCTTCGTATTGAGTCTTTTACTGTTATAAAACTACACAAGAACTTTAGAGAAGTCCATTATGCATTAAAGTCTTTTGATTCAAATTTATACCCCTATCTCCATGAATAATTTGATTGAGCCAAGGTAAGACATGTGTTCAGATACTCTCATAACCTTGTTATAGATGACACACTTAAGGGGGAAGGTGCATAGAATAGTGCCGGGGGTAATATTTCCACTGAAGAGATAGATGTTATAATAGTCTACGAGTACTAAGATAATTCTAGATTTAGAAGTACAAAGTCCTAAGTTTAGAATCTAGAGTGAGGGTATATTTTAAGTGAAAAAGATAGCTAAAGTCTTGTAACCTTTGTGTGATGAAGGTGGTATGCACGGTTTTTCTAATGTACAACAAGATTTGCAGATTTTATGGTAGTTAGTATACTAAGTGATTAGTTATGATGATTTAGAATATACTTAGACTAGTGAAGAAGCTTGTGGTAACTTGCCATTTTAATAGTAAAGATTAAGTATAGGTTATGCATAAAAAGATAAATTGGTTAAGGATTTATAGATTTAATGTTCACTTTTGGTTACTGATGAGGGAAATTCCTTGATGATTGAAAAGCTACAAAGGGAGTTTAAAATACATTTGGATAAGTTGTGATGATGTGTGAAAGATAAATATGTTCATGGATAGTAAATAGATAGACTCTAACAGTAATTCGACAATTTTGGCCATGTGGTTTTAGTAGACCCAATATTTCTTGATTTTTCTAGTAGCTGTAACTAGAAAAACATGTGAAATTGTGATTTTAAATTTATCTAGTACTACATTAAGCTTGAATTATGGATGGTCATTTTGAGAAAGAAAGTACAATAGTTGGGGTGATAAAATTTGTTTTATAAGGTTGAGCTAGTAGGATTGATATAGTATGTGAGAGTGTTTAGGTTGATAACTTATGAAAGGTACGAATGTGTAGCTATGGAATATATGTCGACTAGATTTGAATTAGTGAACTATAGTTGGACCATTATATAAAGAAGTGCCTTAAGTTGTATATAGAAAGGATGTATCAAAGGTAGTATCTTGTAGAATGGGGTTCTAAATTTATAAATGTTACACATTTCTAGTTAGTTCTTGAGATGCTTGGTAAGGAGAAGGTAAGGTAGGTATTTTCTTCTATTCTTTAGAGCTAAATTGAGGGCATTATTGATCTAGATATATAATGTTAAGCCTCTTTAAGTAGTTTTAAATTCCTTTAAGTTGGGTTGATATGAGATTAAAAGAGTGTGATTAGTAAGATAAGAAAAGACTGTCAGATTGTTTAAGTGTTAGAGAATTCGATATGTTAGCTAACGGGAGTTTAAGTTACAGGTTGATGATTATAGAGGCTAGAGAAAGTTAAAAGTAATATTCTTGAAAGTGATTTCCTAAAAATAAGTTAGTATATTCCTATTATAGTTTATTAAGTTGAATTTATTATCTATGTGTATAGTGATAACCACTGTATCGATGCTTGTGCATATAGCTCCAATTAGAGAATAGGTTCGCAGATATTGTATGGAGACCTTTGAGTTTTGAAGGAGATTATGGGGTGTTGAACCAAGGCAGGTGTTGAGTTTCTAGAGGTGATGAGTTTAGAAATGAAAAATTTATACTGCTCACCATAGAAACACATTCTTGTCCTACTATATTTCTCATACTTTAGTTTAAGAGGACAACTTAAGAACACACTCTACCCATTTCATAAGCCTTTGAGACATGCTTATATTCGAGGACTGACCCTTCTACATAAACTCATAAACATGGCCTGTCCCTTGAGCTGGAAGAAATAGTACTTATCAGTGGTCCAAATTTTTGTCAAAGATTGTAGGGACCCAACTTCTATGTCATAGTTCTTATGATCCATGAACCCATGTCTCACATTATGTTCAGATCTGAGAAACAATACTTTTTGATATGTTACCGACTCACATTGGTGATGTCTAAGACAAAACCATACTCCTTATGTAAAACTCACGACCATTCTCAGTTTGCATAATGAGAATCAACAACTTCAACCAGCGATCCTAATCATATTCCATGAATTTATGAATCCCAACCTTATGTCACACAACTCATGATATATGCACTCATGTTTCTCAATAGGTCATTCCTAAGAATTCATGTTATGTTATGGTTATTCTAGAAAAATACTCTATTCATTATCTATGTGTTTGATATATGAAGTACTTCATGCTTATTGTATCTTATTTTATTTTGTGGGCCCTACTTGAGTAGTGCAATAAATATGAGTCATAATTAAAAAATATCACTCCTATCCCTGAAGTTCATATTTTAGTCCCTTAGTGTTCTTTCCTATTTTATGATGATGGTAGTGATGCTAGCAGAGTAACGAGTTAGATAAGAGAGTAGTTGTTCCTTGTTGTGATAATTATGGTGTAACAACTAAATCTAAGCTTGTAAGTACAGAAGGAAGCATGAGATGAACTTCTGTTATGTGAAATGGTTAGAAAAGGGGATATATGGAATAAATCTTGGTAAAAGTAATTGAAGTTGTTGATTTTAGGCGTGGAAATCCACAAAGGGGATGAAGCAATAATAGACTAGAATATTGTGATTGATAGTTCTGCAGATCATTGTACCAGGTGGCTATTAATCCTTGATCTGAACTTGAGGTTGTTTGATTGTAGTGATAAGATGGAGTAGTATCTTGGAGGTTTATAAAGTATAGAATCCCTTAGCTTAGGCTAGCACAATCGCGGTATCTGTAGGACCTCTTAACTTTTGGTTAAGCTTGAATATGGTAGCACTATATAGTTAGACTCATCCTCTTGTTGTTATGTATTTTGTGGAGGAATTCTAAGTTGGAAATGATTAAGTGTGGTATTCATAGTAGGAAACATAACTGAAAAGTGTTGCCAAGCTCAAGGGTTTTTAGTCATATTATTTGAGTTGGAATTACTGTTATTCGATGTTCAGGATGACCATATTTTTTTTTATGTATCCATATTTATCTCATGTTTATGATTCCTTGGAATAATCCTTACATCACAATTATCAAGTTCTATAGAACTCATGTCGTATAGCATATCTATATCAATTCTCCAATATATCATGATTCGCGCTTACCTTATTGCTCATGTTGTCATAAAACTCCTCTTGATGTATATAAAATTAAAGTAAGGGATTGATGTGAAATTTTAGACCTTATGTCCATACATATAGAGCTCCATTCAATCCCCACCCATTATTCAATTATGAATGATTTCAAGGAGAGATATTGTAACACCCTACAAATTTTAAGTTAAGATTTGAACTATTATTTATGTGTGTATTGGCGTAAACCTGATGAATCATAATTTTACATAAGTGTCATGATCAATTCTCATGTGTGGTTAACACTTTGGATGTCAATCTTAACCATAAGAAACACCTAGCAAAGACTTAAATGGAGTTCATTCCCACTAATTGAGTTTTAGTATTAGATTTTACAAGGGTAAACTTCAAATGAGCATATATCCTAGAATATAAAGATTTTTGATGCCCAAGACCCTTCAAATAAAAGGTCATTGACTGTTATTTCTTATATCATCGATCTCTTATCAATGTGAGTTCTAAGGTAAAAGTCTTACATGTTTTACCAAGGAATCTATAGGTTGGTAACTTGAGTAGCCTAATATGCCAGACTCAAAATTCTAAGCAACTATGTTTGCCACACTAATTGGCGCATGTTCCTGCTGCTACCTGATGAGAAGTGTAATTTTTAATTTTCCTTTTACGTCCCAAGAGGGATGTCCTTTTTATTTATCCGTAAACCTATTTTATACCTTAGAAACATCTGAATCTCTCAAAAGCATTCCCGATTCCATTGTTCTCTCTTTTCCCCAAACTTAAACACTCAAAAATCCTTTTTTTTATTCTTCTCAAACTCCCAACCATAAATTTTCAAGAAGTATTAAAGTTTAAAGTTTCTTTTCAAGGTTTCTCCTTAAAGTTCTCATCAAGGGTATATGGAAGTAATGCAAGTCAAGTAAGTTATCAAGGGGTTCATAAATTTCAAGCTAGGGTTCCCCATTTCAAGAGTTATTCCTAGTTCTTTTCTCAAGATCTGTTAAAACAATCCTTTAACTAATGAAGTTACAATTTAATAATTTCTTATTATGTATGTATGTTTATATATATGAATTTTGAATTAGAGTTCAGAATGATTATACGAAAGATGAATAGATTTAACCCTTGTGAACACTTTTTCAATGAAACTATTTCTACTCTTTATTTAACCTGGGATTGGGGATTGTTACTTAAATTATGAAGTCCCTGTAATATGAATGTTATGTTGGGATATGTTAGAGGTCAAGACATCATGCTTTTGATAAATCATTTGGGATAGTATAAACCTTATGGAGAGGGAGGAAAATTTACCCCCCAACTCTAGGACATTTGCGAAAATGATGAACTTATTTGGGCACTTAAAACCCTTAATGAATTTCAAATGTATTTATGATTTCTCTTCATAATAATGGGTCTAATGAGTTATCAAGTTATATGATAATGTATGACATGGTATATTGGGCTTGTAAGTTTTGGTATGATGATACCAATAAAATGAATGCCCTTATGAATATGAAATACTTCCTAAAGGATGATTTATGGTTTGAAAATACAATAAATGGTCTTAAAAAGTGTTAGGCAGTTTACCGAGAAGTTATAAGTCTCATGACCCGACATCTGAAACCTATGTTTTGCCGAAATAGGGATGGTTCGGTCCTTAACTGGATGATCTTATGATTTCCATCTATACGGAAGGTATGATGGCCTAAATGATGTACATCTCATTCTATCTGGAAAATATGAAATGAGGCCCTATCAATTGGGTAAGGACCGGACCCGTATATATTGTACGTTACATGATGTCGATGATACTATCTAGTTTAGAACTAAAATAATAAAATGTATATGACGTGATTTTGAGTCACTATTTATGTTTCTATTTCATTTTTAGTTATATGATTTACTTAATAAAATGTATTGTCTTTACCGCTAGGTTGCATACTAGTACTTGTCATATTGACAGTTTTCGTATGTTACATCATTTTATGATATAGGTTCAGAGGCATTTCTTATGATTCTATGCAACATTTGAATTTTGTTGGGCAACTTTAGCTATGGTGAGCCCTCTATTCTCTGAAAACCGTAGTCTATTTGATGTCCAAACCTCCCTTGTCCCGACATAGTTATTAAGTCAGGTTATGTAAAGATTTATAGACCTATGTTATTGTTAATTTTCAAATGTTTTTAATGTGTATTATTTGTTTAGTTACTTTGAATTTTCACAATATTTATGTTTAGATGATTTTGAGTATATATGAAATGGGTTTCATTTCCACAATTGCCTTTATGATTTTATATATTTCTTCCTCACTTTTATTTGAATTCTAATAATGAACGCTAAGAGGTTTTCTCAAGCCTTGATGGTTCTAGGTGCCTGTTACATCTAGGTCTTTGCTTATGGTCATTACAGTGGAGTTTCCCTTTTCGTTAAATCCAAATCTAACTTTTTTTGTGCAAAAGTGTAGGAATACAAACCAACAAGTGTGCTCACCATCTTCTCATACTCATTAATCGTCGCCCTAAAATTTCATGATCACTATCCCTAGTTCTTCAACACCAAGTATCTTCTCAACAGAAACAATCAAGGCATCCTCATTGACCGTATTAATAATTGAGATCATACGCATGTCTTTTGGCTGCTTCATGATTCAACTAAAACTTAACTGACCAATTTTCATATCAATCAATGATCTTCCAGTCATAAGTAATGGTCTACCCAAGATAATGAAAACGTCAAAATCAACATTACAATCGAGGATGAACAAATCAGTTAGACAAATGAAGGACTGAACACTCACCAAGACATCATATAAAAGGCCCACAGGCATTTTTACAGTGTGATCTACCATAAGTAGTCTCATCAAAGTTGGTTTGTATGACCCAACCCCAACTATAAAAATACTGCTACCAATATCAGATTAATGGTAGATCTAAGTCACACAAAGCTATTGCAAAGTTGAAAGCCCCAATAGTACATAGAATCATGAAAGCTTTAGGATCTTTATTTTTCTCCACAAGAGACCAGGAAATTATTACACTGCAGTGATGCAAATAATCAAAACGCTCAAACTCACGGTCCTCTATTTAATCACTAGATCCTTTATAAGATTTGCATAACCCGACATTAGCTCAAGTGCCTCAACAAAAGGGATGTTCACAAACAAGTGCTTCAATATTGAGATAAACCTATAATACTTTCCTTCATCAACCCTTTTCTTCAATCTTCAAGGAACAAAAAGAGAAGGTTATAGAATATGAGTCAGCATCTATGGGACCTACTTTTCCTTTCCTTATTTAGTCATAGCCTTTTTTCAGCAACTAAAGGTAGTTGTTCATACGTCTTTTGATTAATAACTTGATTTTATAAATCGACCACTTTCTTATCATCGATCATCATAAGCTTAATATAGTTCTCAACTACTATGGGCATAGGTAAATTAGGAGTTATCTTTCCAACCTTAGTGGTTATAGATAAGTAATAATGTCATGACCCAAACCTGGGCTTGGCCGCGACGGGCATCCCAAACTAACCAAGGCTTAGGATGACACCTGTAATGCTTTGAGACTATACCCTGGGTGTCACACGGTGCTTATGATCCCTAAGAACCACAATCTAACCATCACTGGTACGTGCTGTGAGCACTGAATATAATACTGGAATATATATGCGGAGGAAATATGAAAATGCCATAAGGTTCTCAAAATACCAAAATAATAAATAAGTATAACTGATAATAACATCTGAAAACTGAATAACTAGTTATGCTAGTCTGAAAGCCTCTAACTATATGAATATGGAGTTGATGGGACAAACCTCTAACTAACTCCGACTGAAATAACTAATAAAATGCCAAAATACTGAAATAGATAAACTATGTCCTCAAAGTATGAGGACTCACCAATATATCTGCTTCTAATAGCCTGAGCTACTAAATATGGTTAGGAAAATGAGTGTCTGAACCTATGATATGAGTCATCATAGCGCAAAAGAGAGTATGCGATTAGTACGTAGAATATACTGGTATGCTAAGTGAGGTAAGGCTAATATACATGGATTCATATGCATGAGATGATAAATGACTGAATGAATGTCATAAAGTAACTGGAACCACTAAACATGCAATACTGCACATATAGATATACATCGTGTATCTGAGAATATACTGAAATTGAGTACTGAATTTTGATGGCTGAGTAACTGATAACTGATAACTGACAACTGATATCCATGGTTCAGTAGAATTGAATGAGTTCTTTACTGGATATTGAGACTGAACTATAACTATGGGAGGTATCATCTAACCGATATTGCCCCATTCTGAACTGATTGGGGTCCAACCTATAACCCCAGTTGGAAGGGTGTTAGTACCATTCCACGAGCACTAACAATAGTTGTAGAGTCAGTCCTAATCTGGCGGGTGACCTATGAGATCAGTCCTAAACTAGCGGGTGATCCCTGAGAGTGTCAGTCCTAAACTGGCAGGTGACATCTCATAACCTATATTGGCTACATAGTTTTGGAACTTAGGGATTGCTTTTAAGGGTCAAACCTTAATTGGAAGGAATGCCCCCATCCCTAGGTTCAGTCGGTGCTGAATCCTACTCCCAACTAAATTGACACTGAATTGATCACTAGACTATACTAGGCTTGACTGAACTGACACTGATCGTGTTGACTGACTGAGCTGACACTGATCGTGTTGACTGACTGAATTGGACTGAGTTTACTGAATTCTGTTAACTGACTAAGTACTACTGTTCTTGACCTCTACTGAGACTATTCTATAACTACTGCAACTAAGTAAACAACTAGATTTTAGGTAATAAATAGCCCCAAGACTCGATAGCATAATTGATAAACTCATATCACAACTTTAGAAATACAACAATAGGTTACTATGCATGATTTACTCATATAGACATTTTATCAAACACTTGGGAAGCATGATTGTTATACATGAGAAATAAACACATAGGAAATCATAACTACAACATGAAACTTTTAAATTCAAGGGTTTTTGACATGAGAGAATCATAATTCAACACACATGCTAACTTAATTTCATGAAACTCATAAAAGATCTTAACTTGATACCCATACAACAACATAAACATGAGAATAATTCAATTCATAATATGGGAATCATAATTCAAGTTTTTTAAAAGGGTTCTTGAACTCCAAAGCTGGAAAGAGGCCCAAGGATGAATATCTAACATACCTTGATTGTTGAATTCATGGGAATTGTTGGTGAATTCTTGAGACTTGGACTTGAATTTGATGAACTAGAGTTTATTTTTTTGAGAGAATTTTGTGAATGAGTGAATGTATTTTGCCAATTGAGGGGATAAATTTCATGTTATAGGGGTTTAATGTGGGAGGAAAATGACTTAATTTCCTCCATAACCCGTAACTAAAATTTGAAAACTGCACCCAGCGACGCAATAACCAACGCATCGCGTCGATGCGATAGCCAATGCAACGCATCATGATCGTGTTTGCTTATTGTTTTGGTCATCCAAACATGACTCAAATGATGTTCAAAAATTCTGAAACTCACCCGAGATGACCTATAGATAAACCTGATCATGAATTTTAAAAATTGATAATCTAAGGCCGGAAAGATCATAAAATATACTATAGAAATATTGAGGCCAAAAAATGAGACTAAGTGTCTACACTTGACTGAAATTTTTTAAGTTAGAGACCCTTTATTACAAGCTATATGGGACTGAATTAAACTAGAACTTTTACGAGGTCTTGCAATATCTCCCTCTTTAGGAAAATTCATCCTCGACTAAGACTGAATGAACTGAGAGGAACTTAGGAGCTGTACTTACACTGATATGCATAATTGAAGCATGATTGAATTTTGGAGACATGACGCATAGCTTGTAAGACCCCGCAAAATCTAAGCTTAGCTCAGTCCTTAAAAGTTTGCTAAGGGGTCCTAGACTTAGAAAATTCTAGGTAAGTATTGAACCTTTGTATTATTTTTTCTTTTGTAAGTTGGCAACGTTTTTCACGATCTCTATGATATTAAAATTTCAATATTTAGGTTGATTCATTATCAAGAATGTTAGTAGCTATTTTTGGACGAGTTTTGAATTTTTTGGACCTCGTTTGAACCACGTTTGGGAATCCAACATAGTGTATAGATGCAATCTTGGCGTGGTGCGTCGGCCATCACATTGATTAATATTTTTTCTTGGCTTCCAATAGCAATTTCTAGTGAACCGATGCAGAGTTGATGCGGTACATTGGTCATCATATCGATGCCAAAAACATGGTGCATCGGCCACCGTGTCGATGGTTTAATTTTTTGTCTTTTAAACCCACCTCTAGAGGGGTAAATAGGTCTTTTTCCACCTTATATCATCCCCCAAAACATATAATTAAGCCATCCAAGAGGCAAACATACCTATTCTCTCTATAATTTATCAAGAACAAACCCTAGTTCATCACATTCAAGATTCAAGACTCAAGGTTTCCACTATTATTCTTCTAGAATTCGCCAACTGAGGTATGTGAAGTCTTTATCCAAGGGTTCCTTCCACCCTGGAGCCCAAGAAACTCTTTCAAACTTCAAGTAGTTGGAATTTATGATTTCCATGATTGGAATTAAAGTGTATTCATGATTATTATTTGACCTAGATTTCTATTTCATGATTTATTATACGTTTCATGTGGAATTGGTTATTATGTGTGTAGATTCGTATGAATCCATGTTAAACCCCTTGAAATTGTGAAATTAGAAGTGAATTATGATGCCCTCTTATTATGTGCATATATTATGCTCACCAAGTGCTTGATGAATTGTTCATGTGAACTACCAAGGAAAATAAATCATGTCATGCTAGCTTATGTGCAAGTTATACCATGCAAGTGTTTGATAAAATGTCTCTATAGATACATTATGAACAAGTGTGCATTTTATGCTATGCAAGATCATGTGATGCTTTACTTTTCATGCTATAGAGTCCTGGGGATATTTAGTACCCAGTAATTTAGCTGTTTACCTAGAGCCAGTGTCTGATACAGAATAATCTCAGTCATGTTATGATCAATAGTACTCTCAGCCAGTTATAGGACTCAGGAAAACTCAGTAAATTTTGTATCAATCCAATCCAGTTCAGTATTTAGTTCAGACCTCAGTAAATTCTGTCGGTTAATAGAATTTAGTAGTATTTCATCAGTCAACGGAACTCAGAGAACTCATTTCAGTTCAGTTAGACAGTTTAATCAGAAATAGTCCAGTCAAGCCTAGTATGAACTAAAAATTCAGTTTAATGTCTATTCAGATGGGAGTAGGATTGATCACAAAGTTAACCCAGGGATGGGGGCATTTCTGCTAGCAGAGGGTTTGACCCTTAGTAGCAATCCCTGAATTACAGAACTATGTAGCCAGTATAAGTTGAGATATCTTTCTTCTAGATATTATGAGGGTTGGTACATCTCATTCGAGTTTTCCTGCCAGCGAGGGTTGATGAAAGAGCTTCCTATCAGAGAGGGTTAACTCACAGCTATCTTTACCCATGGCATAATATTGACACCGTTCCAACTGTGATAACAGATTGGACCCCAATCTATGTAGAAAGGGGCATGTTGGTCATATGATTACCTTCCACAGTCTCAGTTTCAGATTCAGTCTCAGTATAAAACTCAGTTCAATTTTATAGATTCAAGACTGTCAGATACAGTCACTCAGCTCAATACGAAACTCAGTATAGTTCCACAAAATCAGGACTATCGATACAGTCATTTAGTTATCAATAATTTAGTATCAATATAATTAAATATTAGTTAATCAGTATTCATATTCAGTGTTATCACAATCTCAGTTACAGTTATGTATTCATGCATGTACTCTCATCCAGTTATACTCATATCATTTAGTTAGTATAGTTCATGCATATGAACCCTTGTATTTTATCCTACCTTACTTTGTATACCCGCATATTCAAAGTACTGACGCATACTTTCCTCATACGCTATGATGCTTTATATCACAGGTTCAGACATATGGGCTCCCAAGCACCCCTTAGCAGTTCAGATCTTCAGCATTCAAAGTTAGTGGTGAGTCCTCATAGTTTGAGGACATGATTATTATTTCAGTATTTTAGTTTATTTTAGTAGTCGGAGTTAGTTGGGGACTTATCCCATCAACTCCACATTTCAGACAGTTTAGAGGCTTTTCAAACTAGAGTATTTTCAGATAGATGTATCAGTTTTGGTATTACTATACCACTATCAGATTTATTTTGGTATTGAACCTTATGATATGTTTTTCACCTAATTTCCATATATTTCAATATCATCATTATTTAGTTATTACAACAGGTTCCAGTCATGGGTTAGCTTGTGGTCCTTCGGGATTATGAGCACCGTGTAGCGTCTGGGGTACTGACTTGGGGTGTTACAAACTTTGTATAAAAGTATAAGGTTCAATAGAGTCCTAGGAAGTCTTAAAGCCGCATCTAGTAGAGTCTTGTGCACAAGTGTGTAGGGCCCCGCACTTATGGACAGGAAGCTGCGAGGTGTTTTATGAAAAGGTTCCCTTTCTTTAGAATTCATGTCGTATGAGTGGGAATGATCTCAAGTTAAGATCTCAGTCTAAGTCATCTCTTTCTTATGCTTCCAAAATACTTCTTTCAGAGAAGCTATCAAAAGAAGTAATGAAAACCAGTCAGCCCCTCCTTCCGTTCAGGCAAATCCCCTGAATGAGCATGTTTCTCATGCTAAATTTGGAGCTTCTTTTACTGACTTAGATCATTCAATAGTTAATTAGAACAGTTAGATAACTGTTATCCTATCTAGGCTTATAGCTCATGCTCCACAGAAAAAGGGGAGAAAGAATAAGAGGGCCAGAACGTCTAGGCCAAAGAGTGCCCGAACCAATCCCTTTTTTGTTGGAAATGTGGAAAAACCACCAGGGTGTCTGCAAAGCGGGCAATTATGGATGTTTCGGATGTGGAAATCCATGCCACAGAGTCAGAGATTGTCCTCAGTCAGGTTCTCAAGGTTAGTATAACCATGCCCTAGTTCAGTCCAGTCGCTCGAATCAGAAGGGTGCCACTTCCAGTGCCACCAGTGGGCAGCACCCAAACAGACTCTATGCTTTTCAATCTTGACAGAATCAGGAAAGTTCTCCTGATGTGTTCACTGGTACGTTACAAGTTTTCTATTTACATATTTATGCTTTGCTAGATCCAGGAGCTTCGTTATCTTTTGTTACTCCATATATAGTAGTTAATTTTGGAGTCAGTCCCAAAATTCTAGCAGAGACTTTATCAGTCTCTACCCTAGTAGGTAAATCTATCATAGCCCGAAGGGTATATAGGAACTGTCCAATTATGATATCTCAGAAAGTCACTTCAACAGACTTAGTCAAATTAGAGATGACTAATTTTGATATTATTCTCGGCATGGATTGGCTTCATTCCTGCTATGCCTCAGTCAACTATAGAAATAGAATTGTCTAGTTTTAGTTTCCAAATAAACCCGTCCTTGAGTGGAGGGGGTAGTACTTCAGCACCTAGGGTTCAGCTTATTTTTTACCTTTAGGCGAGATAAATGATTTCTAAGGGATGTGTCTACCATATCGTTTGAGTCCAGGACTCTAATTTAGAAACCCCTAATCTTGAATAAGTATCAGTAGCATGTGAATTCCCAAATGTGTTTACCGAAAATCTTCCCAAAGTTCCTCCCAGAAGGAAAATCGACTTTGGATAAAACTTTCTTCCAGATACTCAGCCCATATCTATTTCGCCATACAAAAAGGCCCAGCAGAACTCAGAGAATTAAAGAAATAGTTAAAGGATCTACTAGATAAGGGATTTATCATACCTAGTGTGTCCCCGTGGGGCGCACCAATTTTATTCGTGCATAAGAAAGATGGTTCTCTCAAAATGTGTATTCACTACCATAACTAAACAAAGTCATGATCAAGAATAAGTATCCACTTCCCCGAATCGATGACTTGTTTAACCAACTTTAGGGTGTCAGTTACTTCTCCAAGGTAGACCTCATATCGACCTATCATCAGCTCAGGGTTAGGGAATGTGACTTCCTCAAAATAGCTTTCAGAACTCGGTATGGTCACTTTGAATTATTAGTCATATCGTTTGGTATTACCAATGCCCCAACAACTTTCATGGACTTGATGAACCATGTGTTCAAGCAGTACTTGGACATATTCGTCATCGTTTACATAGATAACACTCTTGTCTATTCCCATAATGAGGATAAGCCCGCTGATCATCTCAGACTCATACTTCAAACTCTCAAAAACCACCAATTATCATGATATCCATTCATGTCTTACATGTCATCTCTATGATCATTGCCCATACTCATTCACGTTAGCAATCATGCACGCTTATAGTTCCTAGTATAAGGAGTTCCAATTCACCAGTGTTACAAATCATGTTACATGAATGTAAAAACTCCAGACTTAGGTCATGCAGCTTATAAATCAGGTATCCATGTCATTCTATACAGTATGCTCAGTTCCTATGATCCATGCTACACTCTTAGCGATCAGCTAAATTCAAATTTTGCTACACATATCCTCAATTTAGATCTTTTAATAAATCCATGGTGTTGACATTCTGTTTCTCACACCTCAATTAAGTGTCAAGTTTGGTATAGTATTCATGCATACCTCAAGTTCTCATGTTTTAACCCTTCAGTAGACTCTCCATACAAAATGATTTAGTGATAAGCAGTTTCTTAGAAGGGAAAGAGTAAATATTTCATGTTAAGAACAGATTATTGCATGCTAGTTTTACATGAGGCTATAGTTATGAAGATACGCTTGAATATTATGTTGATGTCTATGTGTCTAAATACATTTCAAAGATTTGAGTTGGCTTGAACATAGTAGAAGAATTCAGTCCAGATCAGACCTCAGTAGGTAGAGTTATCAAAACCCAGTATTCAATTCCAGTACAATCTCAGTTGCAGTCTTAGTTACAGTCTTAGTCCCAGTCCAGTAATTAGATCAGTAACTCAGTTCAGTTTTAGATTTGCTTGACCGTAGCATACGATTATCAGTTATTCAGTTATCAGTATTTTAGTACCTCAGTTTACAGACTATTTCAGAGTCATGTTGTACGCTTGGTCTTGCCTTCTCAAATAGTCTAGTTTTCGAGAATTCATGCTCAGTTATCTTATATAACTCAGTTAGTCCCTACTGCACATGCATAATACTATGCATTTTCAGTCTAGACTAAGTACAGTTCAATTCTACATGGCCAGTATTCAGCTATCAGCCACTCAGTTAATCAGATAAGTTAGTACGTTTATGCATTGGTGACTAGTTCCCATATGAATATTTTTAGTAGCCTCAAGTGAAATACATGCAGTGTTGAAGCAGAAATTCTAGTTGAGGGAATAGTCCAGGGATGTGGCTAAGATTACAAGTTAGTAGTTTCAGTGCATAAGGCTTAGTAACTCTATCTTAGATGGCATTTTGTAGGCCTTGCTCCATATTATAGAACTTCAGCCACGTGGTGATTTCTTATTCAGGTTTCTTATTCAGACCACGCCAATATTTCCCTTCTCCTTAAAGCCACTAGAACTCTATAAAAAGAGTGTCAAAGAAAGACCCCAGTTGAATATAAGTTTTTAGTATATGTTAGTCCACAAAACCAACAATTTAGTTTAGTAGTTAGGCGGGCAATGTTCGTATGGTTGGGTTTCCCATATTTCTATCTAGCCGCATTATTCGAAGTCTTATGTATGTAACTATTCTAAGATCGAGCAACCATGTAGTTGCGAGTTTAGCTTAGTTCAGGTGTCATGCCTCAGTTTCAGATCCTTGATATGCATTCATGATTCAGTTCGTAGGTGCCTTATGCATCATCTCAATTTTCCTCTATATCTCAGCTAAGTCAGCATTTTTTAGGGGACATAATGTCCCAAGAGGGAGATGCACTATAATCCCCGAGCTTTCATGACCTAAACCTTTCATCTTCTCTTCACATAATAAATCCAGTTTGGAGTAGTGGTTACTTATAGGTAGACCCACAAGTTCCAATCTTAGCCGTGAGCCATGTATTTAGGGGCTGAGTTTCGTTCATGATATTCAGTTCTTATATCACATTTTAGGCTCAGTTATGTTCACATGTTCCCATTCATGCGTATTTATTAAATGATCTCGAGTTGGAGATCAGTGATTTTATGTATTTGAAAATATCTCTTATGAAAGGAGAGAAGGGGTTTGGCAAGAAGGGGAAACTCAGTCCCTAATATGTTGGTCCTTACCGAATTCTCAGTCATTTCAGAAAGGTAGCTTATGAGCTTGAGTTGTCTACAGACTTAGCTTCAGTGCATCGAGTGTTCCATGTCTCCTTGCTTAAGAAATGCATAGGTGACCCAACAGTCGTAGACCCTATAGAGGGCATAGATATTTAGAACAACCTCTCTTATGAAGAGATCCCAGTCAAAATTCTTGATTATCAGAGTCGCATACTGAGGAACAAAGAAGTCCCCCTAGTCAAAGTACTTTGGCAGAATCAGTCCGTTGTGGCAGATACTTAGGAAGAAGAAATAGATATGCGGACCAAGTATCCTCACCTTTTATCTGCAAACTCAGACTCAGCCCAAGGTAATAGTTTTCCTTTGAATTTACTTAGTCTCATGATCAGATATAGCTATGAACTTGGTATCAATTAGCGTTGCATACTCAGTCATGCATTTATAAATCAGTTCAATCATGTACCCATGCATTAAATATACATGTTCAGTATATAATCTCAGCTTATCAGTAATCCCAGTCATGCATTCATGAATCATGTTCAGGTATGTACGTATAAATCTGATATGCATGTTCAGTATGATGATTTAGTATATCAGTAATCTTAGTCATGAAATCATGCTTCAGTTATGCATGTCCAGTGTCTAAACCAGTCTATTAGTATTCTCAGCTTAGTCAGTCTCAGTCGAGGATGAATGTTCCCAAGGTGGAGATATTGTAAGACCCTGCAAAATTCTAAGCTTATCTCAGTCCCTAAAAGCTTGCTAAGGGGTCTCAGACTTAGAAAATTCTAGCTAAGTATTCAGACTTAGTATTATTTTGGCCTTTGTAAGTTGACAATTCTATTTCATGACCTCTATGACCTTAAAATATCAATTTTTAGGTTGATTCAAGATTAGGAATGTCAGTAGGTGTTCCCGAATGAGTTTTGGATTTTTTAGACCCCGTTTGAACCATGTTTGGAAATCCAAAATAGTGTATCAACGTGATCTTGGTGTAGCACGGTGGCCATCGCATCAATCAATATTTTTTCTTGGCTTTCATTGTCAATTTCTAGTGAGCCAACGTAGAGTCGATGCAGCGCATTGGTCATTGTGTCGATGCCAATGACACGGTGCATCGATGGTTCAACTTTAAATTTTTTAAACCTGCGTCTAGAGGGGTAAATGGGTCTTTTCCCACCTTATATCATCCCCCAAAACATATAATTAAGTTATCCAAGAGGCAAAATATACTCATACTGTCTAGAATTTATCAAGAACAAACCCTAGTTCATCACATTCAAGATCCAAGACTCAAGGTTTCCACCATTATTCTTCAAGAATTCGCCAACAGAGGTATGTGAAGTGTTCATCCAAGGGTTCCTTCCACCCTTGGAGTCCAAGAAACTCTTTTAAACTTCAATTAGTTGAAATTTATGACTTCCATGATTGGAATTAAAGTGTATTCATGATTATTATTTGAATTAGATTTCTATTCATGATTTATTATACGTTTCATGTGGAATTGGTTATTATGTATGTAGATTCATATGAATCTATGTTAAACCCCTTAAAATTGTGAAATTGAAAGTGAATTATGATGCCCTCTTATTATGTTCATATATTATGCTCACCAAGTGCTTGATGAATTGTTCATGTGAACTAATAAGGGAAAGAAATCATGTCATGCTAGCTTATGTGCAAGTTATACCATGCAAGTGTTTGATAAAATGTCTCTATAGATACATTATGAACAAGTGTGCATTTTATGATATACAGGATCATGTGATGCTTTACTTTTCATGCTATCGAGTATTAGGGGTATTTAATACCCGATAATTTAGCTGTTTACCTAGAGCTAGTGTCAGATACCGAATATTCCCAGTCATGTCACAATTTGTATTACTCTCAATCAGTTACAGGACTTAGGAAAACTTAGTAGACTCTGTATCATTCCAGTCTAGTTCAGTATTCAGTTCAGACCTTAGTAAATTTAGTCAGTTAATAGAATTCAGTAGTATTCCTTCAGTCAATGAAACTCATAGAACTCAGTTCAGTTCAGTTCAGTTAAGTTAGATAGTATAATCAGTAACAGTCCAATCAAGCCTATTATGAACTAGAAAATCAGTTCAGTGTCTATTAAGATGGGAGTAGGATTCAGCATCGAGTTAACCCAGG
>NC_061115.1:64710987-64815616 GCF_002878395.1 Capsicum annuum
AGTGTCTATTAAGATGGGAGTAGGATTCAGCATCGAGTTAACCCAGGGATGGGGGCATTCCTGCCAGAAGAGGTTTTGACCCTTAGTAGCAATCCCTGCATTATAGAACTATGTAGCCAGCGTAAGTTGAGATATCTTCCTGCCAAAATTATGAGGGTTGATACATCTTATTCGAGTTTTCCTGCCAGCGAGGGTTGACGAAAGAGCTTTCTGTCAGAGAGGGTTAACTTATAGCTTGTATTTACTCGTGGCATGGTATTGACACCCTTCCAACTTGGGTTATAGGTTGGACCCCAATCTATATAGAAATGGGCGTGTCGGTTAGATGATTACCTCCCATATTTTTAGTTTTAAATTCTGTCTTAGTATAGAACTCAGTTAGTTCTACAGATTCAAGACTGTCAAACATAGTCACTCAGCTTAGTACAGAACTTAGTATAGTTCCATAGAATCAGGACTGTTAGATACAATTATTCTGTTATCAGTAATTCAGTATTAGTATACTCAGATATCAGTTAATCAATATTCAGACTCAGTATTCAATTTTATTATGATCTCAGTTACAGTTATGTATTTATGCCTGTACTCTCATCTAGTTATACTCATGTCATCCAGTCTGTATTGTTCGTGCATATGAACCTATGCATTTCAGCCTACCTCTCTTAGCATATCAGTACATTCAAAGTACTGACGCATACTTTCCTCTTGTGCTATGATGTTTTATATCATGGGTTCAGACGCATGGGCTCTCGAGCACCCTTAGCAGTTCAGATCTTCAGTAGTTAAAGTTAGTGGTGAGTCCTCATAGTTTGAGAAAATAATTATTATTTTAGTATTTCAGTAATCGGAGTTAGTTGGGGACTTGTCCCATCAACTCAACATTTCTAATATTTTAGAGGCTTTTTAGACTAGAGTGTTTTTAGACAGATGTATCAGTTTTTGTATTACTATACCGCAATTAAATTTATTTCAGTATTAAACCTTATGGCATGCTTTTTTCTTAATTTCCATATATTTCAGTATTATTATTATTCAATTATTACAGCAGGTACCAGTCATGGGTTAGCTTGTGGTCCTTCGGGGTTATGAGCACCGTGTAGCATCCGGGGTATAAACTGGGGGCGTTACATGACTGTACTATTTCATGAATGAATGAATGATACGAGAATGTTATGCCATTTGAACTAAGTATGGAGACGAGGTATTCTATTAAAATTTTTTTCCTTACACCGAGAATACCAAAGAACCTGAGATAATTTACTAGACATGTGTAAATGGGAACATGAGATCGTAACTGAGTCTAAAACATAATACATGAACTGAATATCACGAACAGAACTCATTTCTTGAACACATACAGTGACATGAGAATGGCTATAAGGATGATATAGGAATAAGAGAGTCAACTTATGAGTAACCATTATCTCCAGCTGGATCTGGTTTCGTGAAGAAAAGATGAGAGGTTTAGGACATGAATACGCGGGGTATTACACCATCCCCCTTGGGATCGTTCGTTCCCTGAATGACGCTAACTTAGCTGAAATATTAAGGAAAAACTAGGATGATGCACAGGATACTTATGAACATAATCATGCCTTAATATCTTGAATTTGAAACATGATGTATAAACTGAACTGTATTCATCAAACATGACTGATTTAGGGTATGCATGACATAAATCTGCATTTCACTGATCATCATATGTGTTGCATTAGTACTGGAACTGAACATACTATAAAGCATGAATACACGAGTCATAAGCTGTATGACCTGATTTTGGAGTTTCTAAATTTGAAGGACATGATCCATACTGCTCAGTGGACTAGAACACCTCATACTAGGAACTGGGAGAGTACATGATTTTCTATAAGGTGCACAAATATGAGCTATGATCATTAAGCTGATATATAAAGCTTGAGTAGATATCGTAATAACTGAAGTACAAATACTGAAATAAGCTTGGGTCAGGCATTCCCCTCCCTAGTGTTGTTCGACAACACACTGGCATCACTACTAGAATTTTAGAGACTGACTTGGTCAGTTATTCTACCATCTTTCCCTTAGCTTAAATCCATCATATTAAGTCTATGGACTACTTAACCAATATCTCTAAACTTTACTAAAACCATTTTACTCCAGGGTCCGAGATATAACAATACTCATAAACACTAAACTCATCTTGAAAGACTGCACCTGAAAGTGTAAAACCCTACGGCTGATACTTTCTTCTAAGATAGAACTATTAACTTTCTATATCCCCAAATGTGTCATGTAACAAATTAAGAACTGACTAACTTAGAATTCTCAACTCTTCCTTCTATTAGTTCAATCCTTAAAGATTCAAACTTAGATCCTACTACATAACATGGATATCTCCAATTCTTTAATAACTATACTACTTTCATCATAGCCTATAAATATCATATCCAAAACATAAGTTTTGAATCAAAAAACTTATATTCTTGTATACACTGCTTCAATCCTACTGATTCACTTTTCACGTAACTAGTCCCATGAAATATATAATCTGCTCAACTTCAGATACCATTATCCCAACTTTAGTACTATTGCTAAACTCCTGGTTTCATGATTCTAACTCTAAATTATATTCTATCATTGGATTCTAATAAGGAATCTAAAAACACATATGACTCCTCAGTACTGAGGTACTACACCTTCATTCAATGATAGGTTCATTGGGGAAATAAAACTGAACGACTCTATTTCTAAAATTAACTAAAGTGGTTTGCTAGGATGATATTACGGGGAAATTTCTATTTTCTTGCCTAGGTATGATGTGTTTTCCCACTAAGGTAGACACTGAGAAGGGCTCTGCTAATTTTTCGGGCTTGACATCAAAGTCGACAGATATATGGGGATTACAAGAGAAAGTGAAGCTCTATGCTCTAGCAAGATATACACAAAAATATGAAAGGCCTATAACATACCCATAACCACTCCAGGAGGACTTTACTGATCATATCAGTGATCAGGACTAAAGTGCATATAGCCTATTCTGACGCTGGCCACTAGTTGTGCTGGAAGTGGAACCCTGCTGAGTCGAGTGACTGAATGAGACTGGAGGACGATTAGACTAACCCTATTGGTGCAATCCTTTCCCCTCTGAGCCATTAATCTATACTCCCATATGCCGTGGCCTGGATTACCATACCGAAAACATATATCACTGCAAACTCTATACACACTTAGGTGATTTCTACCATATTCTCCGCAAAGTGGATGGCTACGACTAATGCTCACGCTACCCTAAGTTTTAGAGTCTGGTGCCCCATACCGACTATTATTCCTTAAATTTGGTACTGGTACACTAGCTTAAAATGAAGCTGGGGTTGAAAACTTTTGACTGAACTGAGAATGGTTACCACTCTCTGACCTTGGCTGAGCAAAACTAAAGATACCCATTTTGGCTCTCTTATTTTCTCTCTTCTTCTCCTTAAGCTTCTTCTCCTCAATCTGTTGAGCATGGACCATAAGCCTAGATATGTACATCTCCTTAATTAATATTGTAGTCCTACACCCCTTGACCATAATATCAGATACTTCAGATACAAATTTGCTCATCCTAGACCTGTTATCAGCTACTACATGAGGAGCATACCTAGCTAACTGAGTAAACTTGAGGGAATACTCTCTCACATTCATATTCCCCTGCATAAAGTTTATAAAATCTAAAACCTTAGATTCCCTCATCTCTTATGGGAAGAATATGTCTAAGAAGGTTTTAGTAAACTCTTCCCATTTTATAGGCTCTGCATTTGCGCCCTTATTCCCTTTCCACTGCTTAAACCAGATGTGAGCTACATCCTGCAACTGGTAAGCAGCCAACTCTGTACTCTCACTAGGCTTCACATCCTTAATATCAGTCACCTTATGAATCATGTTGAGGAATTTCTACGGATCCTCATCAGACTTTGATCATGAAAAGGAAGGAGGATTCATTCAGGTGAAGTCCCGAATGTTGGCTGCGGAAATATTAACAATTAGGCTGGTTAGGACTATAGCTGGTCAAATATTTTAAGCTATTACAGAGTGAGCTAGAGTAGTGAATACAGTTTTGAACTCTGCATGAGAAACATGCTCATTCAGGAGATCTTCCCAAATGGGTGGAGCTACTGGTTGGTTTTCGGTTCTTCTTCTGCTAGTCTTTCTGGGAGGCATATTAAATAGATGGATGGAAAAATTGAATTAGGCAGAGATTGCTAATTGAGATCATTCTCATTTACACGATATGAACACTGAAATAAAAGAAAATTTCCTAAGAACATCTTGTAGCCTCTTATCCATAAGTGTGACGCGCTACACACCCATGCACAAGACTCTACTTGATGGAACTTTCAGACTCCCTAGGCCCTTTTAGAACCTTAGGCTATGATACCAAGTTTGTAACGCCCCGAGACTACACCCTAGGCATCACACGGTGCTTACAACCCCTAAGGACCATAATCTAACCCATGGATGGTACCTGCATTAAGCATTGAATATACTACTCGAATATATAAGCGGAAGAAATATGAAAATGCCATAATTTTCTCAAAATACTAAAATAATAACTAAGTATAACTGATAATAACATCTGAAAACTAAATAACTGATTATGCTAGTCTGAAAGCCTCTAACTGTCTGAATATAGAGTTGATGGGACAAACCCCTAACTAACTCAGACTGAAATAACTACTAAAGTATTGGAACACTGATATAGATAAACTCTGTCCTGGAGGTATGAGGACTCACCACTATATCTACTACTGATAACCTAAGCTGCTAAGTATGGTTAGGAACCTGAGCATCCAAACCATGATATGAGACATCAAAGCGCAAAAGAGAGTATGCAATCAGTACGTGGAATGTACTGGTATGCTAAGTGAGGTAGCACTGATATACACAGGTTCATATGTATGAGATGATAACTGACTGAATGAACGTGATGAAGTATCTGGATGAGAGTACTTGCAAAATTATAACTACTGAACATACAGAACATACAATACTGCACATATAGATATACATCATGTATCTGAGATTATACTGAAACTAAGTACTGAATTCTGATAGCTGAGCAATTGATAACTAATAGCCATAGTTCTGTAGAAATGACTGAGTTTTTTACTGGATACTGAGATTGAAACTATAACTGTGGAAGGTTTCATCTAACTGACATACCCCATTCTGAACTGATAAGGGTGAAACCTGTAACCCTAGTTGGAAGGGTATTAGTAACATGCCACGGGTACTAAAAATGGCTTTGGAGTCGGTCCTAATCTGGTAGTTAACCCCTGAAATCAATCCTAAATTAGCGGGTGATCCCTGGAAATGTCAGTCTTAAACTGGAGGGTGATGTCTCATAACCTACGCTGGCTACGTAGTTCAGAACCTTAGGGATTGTTTCTAAGGGTCAAACCCTAATGGGTAGGAATGCCCCCATCCCTAGGTTCGCTCTATGCTAAATCCCACTCCTAACTGAAACGAAACTGAACTGATCACTAGAATGTAGTAGGCTTGACTGAACTAACACTGATCGTGTTGACTGATTGAACTGGATTGAGTTCACTTAATTCTATTAACTGACTAAGTACTACTATTCTTGATCTCTACTAGGACTATTCTATAACTACTGCAACTAAGTAAACAACTAGATTTCGGGTAATAAATACCCTCATGACTTGATAGCATAATTGATAAAATCATATCACAACTTTAGCAACACAACAATAGGTTACCATGCATGATTTACTCATATGGACATTTTATCAAAAACTTGGGGAGCATGATTGTTATATATGAGAAATAAACACATAGGGAATCATAAATACAAGATCCAACTTACAAATTCAATGGTATTTTGACATGAGAGATTCAGAATTCAACACACATGCTAACTTAATTTCATGGAACTCATAAAAGATCTTTACTTGATACCCATACAACAACACAAACATGAGCATGATTCAATTCATAACATGGGAATCATAATTCAAGTTTTAAAAAGGGTTCTTGAACTCCAAGGGTGGAAGGAGGCCCAAGGATGAACCCCTAACATACCTTGATTGTTGAATTCGTGGGAATTGTTGTTGAATTCTTGAGACTTGAACTTGAATTTGATGAACTAGGGTTTATTTCTTGAGAAAATTCTGTGAATGGGTGAATGTATTTTGCCTATTGAGGAGCTGAATTTCGTATTATGGGGGTTTATGTGGGAGGAAAATGACTTAATTGCCTCTACAACTTGTAACTAAAATTTGAAAAGTGCACCCAGCGAAGCAATAACCAATGCACCGCGTCAATGGCATTGACGTGATTGCAGACACACCACGTCAATGCTGTCGACACGATAGCCAACTCGATGCATCCTGATCATGTTGGCTTGCTATTTTGGTCATCCAAATATGACTCAAATGATGTTCGAAAATTTTGAAACTCACCTGAGATGATCTATATATAACCCTGATCATGAATCAATTTAAAAATCGACAATCTAAGGCCGGGAAGATCGTAAATGATACCATTGAAATAACAAGGCCAAAAAGTATGACTAAGTATCAAAACTTGGCTGAAATTTTCTAAGTTTGAGACCCCTTATTACAAGCTATATGGGACTGAATTGAACTAGAACTTCTACGGGATCTTACATCACCTGAGACTTACCTTAAGATCATGACAATAATAATAATAATAATAATAATAAACCATAGAGAATGAGCAAAAAAATATTCAAAAAGAGAAAGTCTGTGAGTCACAACCAAATCCACAAATAAATACCCCATACTATCTACAAAACCTCTAAACAAAGAATACCAACCAAGTCGGGACACGATCCCGACTATTCCAGAAGAAAACCAAAAATAAGTACTGAAATCATGAAAGACTAAAGGAAATCAGGCCTTCCAAATGAGGGAGGGATCACCACTTTAACAACTGTTCGACAAGAGTACCAAATCACCTAACGCTTCATGAGGTCATAAGAAAATCCCTCGAAACCTACAACATGAAATGATGTAGCATCCATGTACGTTCATTACGGGGAGAACTGGCATACAACCCGAGGAAAAATATAAAATAAGAAAGTCCCAAACTAGTAATAAAATACCTAAATAAAACAAATTATTTATCAAAAACCACTCATCAAGAAATATGCTCATTAGTCATCAAAATAATACGATGTCGGGTTTGGGGACAAGGACCATGAGACACGACCACTTAAAAATTTAATCTTGAACAATGTAGCTCATACCGACCTAAAGGAAGCAATATCTATATGGGTCTGGCTCACCCTACCAGAAGGGTCCCATTCCATGTTAGCCGCATGAACTGGAGAAATTAGAATAAAGCCACCAACAGTCAATTAGCCTAGTAAAAATATACTGAGTAAAGGTGACATAGTAGTCATAAACCCCATTTATAAGCAAACGTGGATTCTAGTGTTTGTCCCCCTGGGACTACACCTTTTTGGTGAGCTACATAATTACCTCAAAGTTCAATTAAAATAGTTTTCACGTAACATTAACCATGGAGTCATTAATTAACGCATTCCCAACTTGGTATTGTCATAACAATAGACTTGCAAGCCATTCCAATTGTGCCATACCATATCCATAATCCATTAAAACCTTTAGACTACAATTTTTGTTTAAAAATCCATTACCAAGGAATTTCTAAAACCTTATTTACTTTTATACCATTTAATGTTATGCAATTTTTCCAATGAATAGTTTAGACACTATGAAATCTTTGTTTATAATCCAAATTATAAAGTGAACTGAGATTCATGTCATTATAATCATGAAAAAATCCTTACTCATTATGAAACCATATTGCCAAATTTCCACCACTACGATAAGACCCAAATTCATCTCACAATCCACCATTTAAACCATGAAGAAACCATTAAAATAAGAGAAAATCAATGCAAGTGTAAAAAACCAAAAGCCCTCAACCCTAGTTTGAATTAAGCAGCAAGAAATATGTAAATATCAATTAATTTTGATGCAATCATATAATTAGTAAAATAGGGGATGTCCAACATGACTTTATAATAGACGAATTTTTAGAGGAGTTTGAGTTTAGAGCCCGAAGAGTAGAATTCTTGAGAAAACCCTTAGTTTCTTTTCTTAGAGTTGGGGGGAAGGGGAGGATAAAAAATGATGATTTTGGTAACTGATGGGGAATAAGGATTAAAATAAGGTTAAATTTGTTTTAAAGAGAAAAGTACAAAATAGCCCTCACCCTAACTGAAAAAATAAAATAGGGTGATTCTTGCCCTTTGGCGTGACACACCGCTATCGCAGAGGCTTAAGGGTGTGCCACACTCTTATTGTAGAGCTTACATGGAATGGCACACTTCTATCATAGAAATATTATGGTGTACCACAACCTTATCGCGAACCCTCTCTAATTCGGGGTCTCAAAGTGACCCCGAACCCTTTCCAAAAATTCTGAAACTCTTCCCAAACATCCCTTTTACATCAATTATCATGATTAAGTAAAAAATTATCAATAAACATGAGTGAAGGTCCAAAATAAATTTGTAAATTTTTTTTTGGTGTCTTACATTATCCCCAATTAGGATCATTTGTCCACGAATGAGAGATTAGGACACCCATAACACGATGTTAGGAAAAATATAGAGGGATTCAAGAACAAAATTCAAAATGCATCAAGAAAAAAAGTAAAAATTGTACCTCAAGTACTTTTTTCCAACATTAGAAACAAGAACGGGTATTTAGCTTTCATATTCTCTTCCAATTCCCATGTAGTCACCTCTACCTTTTGGTTCCTCTATAGTACCTTCTCCGAAGCTATTTTCTTAGTTCTCAACTTTCGAACTTGCCTATCAAAGATTTTAATTGGGACTTCATCATAGGACAACGAATACTTAACACCAATATCCTCAACGGTCACTATCATGGAAGGATCACCCATATATTTTTTAAGCATTATCACATGAAAAATGGGATGAACCGAGGCCAAGTTTGCTGGTAAGTCCAATTGGTACACAACATTCCCAATCCTTCTTATGATTTGATAGGACTAATGTAAGGGGACCGATCTTCCCTTTTTTCAAAATCCTTTAACTCCTTTTATAGGAGAAACCTTCAAGAACATCCAATCATTGACTTCAAACTGTAACTCCTTTTGCCTCACATCCACATAAGACTTTTGGCAACTTTTAGAAGGCTTAACTCTTTATCGAATCACCTTCACTTTCTCCATCACTTGATGAATAGTAGCAGGCCTAAACAACCTAGGATCACCCACCTCAAACCATCTAATCGGAGACCTACACCTTCTACCATAAAAGGGCCTAAAAGAGGCTATTTAGATACTTGAATGATAGTTATTATTATAAGCAAACTTGATAAGCGATAAATGATTAACCCAACTACCTTTAAAATCAATCATACATTCCATTTGAATATCCTTCAGAGTTTGAATGTTAGTTTCTACTTGTACATCTATTATAGAGTGAAAAACAGTGTTGAGGTTCACTTAAGTACCGAACCCTTTCTAAAAAGAACTACAAAAATGACAGGAAAACTACATACCTAGATTAGAAATAATAGCCAACAGGGCCCTATACAACCAAACCCCCTCCTGATTAAATAACTTAGCATAATCTTCTACTGAGTAATTAGTCCTCACAGGCAAGAAATGAGCGGACTTGGTCATTCTGTCCATAATGACCCAAATAGAATCATACTAATTTTGAGACCGTAGAATACCAATAACTAAATACATATTAATTATCTCTCACTTGTATATGGGCAATTCTATCTCTTGAGTGGTTCCACTAGGCCTCAAATGCTCAACCTTGACTTATTGACAAACCATACACTTGACAACAAAATTTGCCATATCCTTTTTTATATTATTCCACCAATAAATTTCTTTCAAGTCATGGTACATATTTTTTGAACTCGGATGAACCGTATATCTGGACAGATGGGATTCAATCAAAATACTTTCCCGCAGCTCGTGTACATCAGGAACACACAATAAATCTTGATATCTCAAGGTGACGTCCTCTCCAATTTCAAAAGCCATAACCTTCAACTAACCCACATTAACCTATTTTCATAAATATGGAATATAGGACCTGCTTCTCCTTGAGCTCAGTGCCCAGAGATTATTTATCTAAGTATAAAATGTTTACCCCTCAATCCTCAGAGTTTAAAAGGTGAACTCCAAAATCGGCTAGCCAGTGAATATCCTTCACCAATCCTCTTTATCCCCCTAAGCATGAGATAAAATTCTTATGGAAAACCTTCTAAGAGTATTAGTAGAAATTTTAGCTTTATTTGGGTAGTAGTGTAGACTCATGTCATAATCCTTAAGTAATTCGAGCCACCACCCCTACCTGAGATTAAATTATTCTTGTGAAAACACATATTGTAAGTTCTTATGATCTAAATAGATATCCATGTGCACCTTATATAAATAGTGACACCAAAGTTTCAAAACAAAAACCATAGTTGCTAACTCTAGATCGTGAGTCAAGTAATTTGTCTTATGAACCTTAAGTTGCTTGGAAGCATAAGCCACCAAATCTCCATACTGCATAACACAACCCAGTACCATACATGATGCATTAAAATACACAATGAACCCCTCAGTACCCTTATTTAGGGTCAAAATAGGAGTGATTTCAACTTATCCTTCAACTTCTAAAACTACCCTTACAAGCATCATACCACAAAAATCACTTTTTTTGAGGCAACCTCATAAGTAAAGCAGCAATAGATGAGAAACTCTCCATAAATCTTCTATAATAATCTACCAAACCAAATAAACTCCTAATGTTAGTTGGAGTTATGGGTCTAGGCTACTTATTAATCACCTCTATCTTTTATTAGATCCACCTGGATCCCTTCATGATATACAACATGTCCAAGAAAAGTCACAAAACTTAACCTAAGTTCATACGTAAAAGTTTTTACATACAACTTCTGATCCTGTAAGGTTTGCAGCATAATTTAGAGATGATTTGCATGATTTGTATGTCTCGAGTGAGTTTTGGGATTTGGGATATGTGGGGATGGCCAAAACATTGATGCAATGTGTTTAGGCCACGACATATTGCTCTTTCCCATAGTGAGGAGCTCCGTGACGCATTGCTCTCCCTAGTAGAGTACGCTCCATGGCGCGTTGCTCTCTCCAGTGAAGTAAGCTCTACGGTGCATGGATCTGTCCCACACAATATTTTTGATTAAGTGCCCACGGGGCATTTAAGTGATTTACCTCACTCTATTTTCTCTATACCACGAATTGGTATTTCTAAAGGGTCATTATTTGCCTCTTTTACCCAAATTTCACTCAAGCAACTCTCCTTCTTCCCCAAGAAAAATTCAAGCTTCATTCTCAAGAAATCAAGGGGTTCAATCTTTCAATCCAAGAAACCTTTAAGAATTCAATTGTTAAGGTATGTGGGATGTTTATCCATGGGTCCCTTTCACCCATGGATCCCAAAACCCTTTTTTGGTTTAATTTATGAATTCATATAAGTTCAAGATGAAATAAACCCATGAATCTCTTGTTAATTAAATTGTATGTCATGTTTTCAAGTGTTTTCAAGTGGAATGAGTCCTATCACATTTGAGTATTGCAATTACCATGTCATGTTCAAGAGAATTTCATGTTAAAACCTTAATTTGTGAATTCAACCATGTAATCATATTGTCTCTTCATGTTTAAGACATTCTCAAGTTCAGGTTTATGATTTTCACATATTTGATGAAATGTCTTTGTTTTAGGGTTTGAACCATTATCCCATATTATCATTCTAAAACCTTATTGGTGCAATTTATGGGTATTTAGTACTGGTGGGTTATGATCACTTGATGCCTACGTGTTTTACATGGATTTAGATTTTTAGGTAATAATTCAGTAAAACTATAAGTCTTGTTATTTACTTAGATATTCATGATCATGATGAGCACTGTCAGTTATCAAAAATAATATTCAGCTATACTTAGTTTAGTTCAGGTCCAATGTCAGTTTAGTTGGGAGTAGGATTTAGAAGCAAGGGAGTACAGAGATGGCGATTTTCCTGTCAGTTAGGAAAAGTCGTTAGTAACATTACCTATATTCAAGAACTGCATAGCCAGCATAGGATATGAGGGTTCACCCATTAGTTTAGGCTTGAGTTCCTCCCTGGGGTCACTCGCTAGTTTAGGCTTGACACCTAGTCCTTCAGGACACCAGTTTAGTAGATCCACATAGTAAGTGTTGGTACCTGTGGCATGATATTGACTCCCTTCTAATTGGTTTTATAGGTTGGAACCAATTAGCTCAGATTGGGGCATGTCAGTTAACATAATACCTCCCACAATCTCAGTACAGTAATCAGTGTATTTCAGTTCAGGTTTGCTTGACAAAGTGTAAAAATTTTTAGTTATTAAATTATACAGATTTTAGTCTTTTAGAATTCAGATTATCTCAGTAATATGTTTATACTTAGTCTTGCATTCTCAGATTTATGCATGTTTATGCATTTATGCTTAGTTATCTCATACATTTTAGTCAGTCCTTACCTCATGTACCAGTACATTCAAAGTATTGATCACTTACTTTTCTTTGCGCTATGTTGTCTTATAACATAGGTGCGGATTCTTAGTTTCCCAACTGCTCTTAGACAACTCAGTGTACTTAGTAGCAATAGTGGTGAGTCCTCATCCATTGAGGACATGATTTTCATCTTTTAGTTACTTTAGTATTTTTATATTTTTAGTTAGTTTGATTTAGTTAGGGAACTATCCTGTCAACTCGACAGTCAGTTTAGAGGTTTTTAGATACTTAGTTAGATAGTCTGTTAGTCATTTCAGTATTATTAGTTATTACTAAATATTTCAAACATATTTTGATTTGTATTTTAGTATCCAATTTTATAGTATTTTATCATCTTATTTTCTGCATATGCCATATCAGTGCTATTTATTTAGCTCTGATAGTAGGTACCATCTCATGCATTAGCTTATGGTCATTTATGATCGTAAGCACCATTGTCATGACTAGGGGAAGCCTTGAGTCGTGAAAAAATTTGGTATTAGAGCCTAAGATTTTAAAGTATCCTAGGGAGTCTAAAAACAGCTTTGAGTAGAGTCTTATGCATGGGTCTACAGAGCCACACTTATGGATAAGAGGCTGTAAAACATTCTAGGAAAGTTTCCTTTCTTTAAGTGTTCATGTCATGTGAAAGAGAATGAGCTCTATTTAAAATTTTATATAACTCATCCTTCATTCCATTTACGGAATATATCTCCCAAAATAAATAACAAAAGGAGGAACAAGGATCAGCCTGAACCGCTTGTTCAGGAAGATCCTTTGAATGATCATGTCTCTCACACCAAATTCAGGGTTGCTTTCACTAACTTATCCCATTCATTAGCTTCTTATAATGAACAAAAAGCTATTTCCCCAGCCAATCCAGTGGAAAATATAGCTATAGTTAGGATTCAAATTTTACCCGAATGAAGCCTCCTTTATTTTTAGGATCCAAGTCTGAAGAGGATCCACAGGTGTTTCTTCATATGGTTCAAAAGGTGATAGATGTTATGGGTGTCACTTTGAGAGAGATTTTATAGTAGGATATATATCAGTTGTAGGATATAGCTCATACCTGGTTTAAGTAGTGGAAGGATGATCGAGATGTGGAGGCAGGGCCTATTGAGTGAGAGAAGTTTGCCATAACCTTCTTAGATAGGTTCTTCCCATCAAAATTGAGGGAATATATATTTTAAGAATCCATAAATTTGAAGTAGGATAATATGAGTGTTAAGGAGTACTCGCTTAAGTTCACTCAGTTGGTGAGGTATGCTCTACTATGCAGGCAGATAATAGGTCTAGAATGAGTAAGTTTGTGTCTGGTGTAGCTGATAGTACGGTCAAGGAGTGTAGTACCACTATTTTGATTAAGGGGATGGACTTATCTAGACTTATGGTTCATGCTCAGTAGATTAAGGAGGAGAAGAATAAGGAGAAGGAGAGAGAGTACAAGAAGGCTAGAACATGTAGTTTCAACTTTTCTCAGCCAAGGTCAGAGGGTGGTAATGATTCTCAGTTCTTTCAAAAATTTTTAGCTCCATCTCAATCTTCAACTAGTACACCAGTGCCAAAGTTCAGGCAAGACAGTCAGGATAGAGCGCTAGGCTTAAATCCCCTGGGTAGCGTAAACAGTAGTCGTACTTATCCGCTCAGTGGAATATATGGTAGGAATAATTAGGGTATGTGTAAGGTTGGTTGTGATGTGTGTTTTGGATGTGGAAATCTAGGCCATAGGATCTGGGAGTGTATAAGGGTTGCACATAGGGGCAAAAATAATCGCCAGCAGGGCCAGACTACTTCTTAGTAGATCCAATAGGTCGTCAACTCAGCAGGGTGCTACTTCCAATGCCACTAGTGGGTAATGCCAGAACAAACTGTATGCTCTCCAGAATCGGCATGATAAAAAAAGTTTTCCTGATGTGGTGACAGGTATGTTACAAGTCTTTTACCTTCATGTGTATATTTTATTAGACCTCGGAGCTTCACTTTCTTTTGTGACTGCTTATATAGCATTCAAATTTTAGTGTCAATCCTGAATCTTTAGTAGAACTTTTCTCAATGTTTTCCCCAGTGTGTAAATCTATCATATCCAAATGGGTATACAGAAATTGCCCAATCATAGTTTCTCAAAAAGTTACCTCAGTCGATCTTGTAGAGTTATAAATGATCGATTTTAATGTCATTCTTGGCATGGATTGGCTCAACTCATGTTATACTTTTGTTGATTGTAGAGATATGGTCATTTAATTTTAGTTTCTGAATGAACCAGTTATTTAATGGAGGGGTAGAACCTCAGTTCTTAGTGTTCAAATTTTTTCTTAAGAAAAGAAGTATGATGTCTAAGGGGTGCATGTACCATCCTGTTTGAGTCAAAGACTCTAGTTCAACGACTCCAAGTCTCGAGTCAGTTTTAGTAGTGCGATAACTTCCAGATGTGTTCCTTGATGATCTTCCCAGAGTTCCTTCCAAAAGGGACACTGACATCGTAATAGACCTCCTTCCAAATACCTAACCTATATCTATTCCACCCTATAAAATGGCTCTAGCTGAGCTTAGGGAATTGAAAGAGAAGTTAAAAGATCTCTTAGATAAGGGTTTCATTAGGCCCAATGTTTCCACATGGGGCGGTTGTGTTCAAATGCACATGAAAGTGTACATGATCGTACAAGTAATATAGTGACTCAAACAGTCGAATATCGTACCCACGAGGACTATGCGACTAGCAATTCAACCAACTTTAGTTTTAGACAAGTATGTATTAAGTTTTGTCAAGTATCAAGATGATTTTGATGTTTGGAATAAAAAAATATAAATAGATAAGGAATAACAATGTGTGATAATGGCAAGGCAAGAATTGTTGTAAATGGTAATGATGAGAATTCTAGGGTTGAGGCACTTCTAACAATCTTATAGATCTCTATTCTTATCGTATTTTAGTTGGTTATCGGCTTGTTTATTTGCTAGGTTTATAGTAAGATCTTGATCTCTTGACATCAAATCTTATACCTATATGAATATTGCAAATACATTAACTAAAAGAGATGCAACAATCCATCTAGATGCATAAAACTATCTTTATGCAATTGAATCAAACAAGGCTTCTAGGTATATCCGAATCCTAGATGCTAATTCAAATCCCTTATTTCATAAAAGGATAAGAACGTTGCTCCTTAATTTCTTCGTCCTATCCTACTATTCTCCTCCCGAATTCACATTGAAATATAGATTTATTATAATGGTGGCCACTCATTAAAATAGTAAACACAATAAATTAAGAACAACCCATATGATAATCCAACAAGAAACTACGATAAAGAATATCAAAGAATAATCATGTTTTTAGCCTCAACCCTAGAACAAGGGTATTTAGCCACTCATGTATGAATTCAAATTCACAAATTAGTAATTAATCATACCAAGACTTACTCTTGAAGTAAAGAAGTTCTAAGAATGCCTAAGAACCCTAAAAGAGAGATTTTTCTAATTCCTCGCTGCTCTGTGCTTTCTAAAGTGTCCTAATTATGTTTCCCGTGTTGGCTTTTATACTAGGCAAATTTATGACTGGGTGGAGTGGAGCCCACGTTGCGGGCGTCAGTGTGCCGCTCTAGGTAGGCTGCCGCCTGGTTTGTAGTGTCACTCTAAGTGAGGCACCGCCTTGTCTGTAGTGCTGCTCCAGGTGAGGTGCTGTAGGCTAATCACCCTATTCCACTGGAATTTTCCTTGAGAATTTTTTATAAGTCATGAAAGCATGGTTTTAGAGCCTGCATCGCGGGATAATCTACCTTGGCCATTGGAAATTGTTTTACCCTTTTTTTAAGGCACAACATTTTTTCCTTTCAGCTCATTGCTCCGCTACCTGATCCAACCTTCCCAACTTTCTTTTCAACTCCTTCTAGTGTCTGCGATACTCCATATAACCAACTCACAACCTCAATCATCACTTGCTTCATAATATGCATTCGATTTTGTCCAAATCCATTAGAAATTTAGCCTGCATCATTAATCACGTCGGTTAGATATGGAACACAATTAAGGCTTAAATGCAATAAGAACAATACATTTAGCCCTCAAAACAAGTCCAAATATGGGTGAATATTGGTGATTGGACATATAAATACGCCCAAGATCACCACCCCATACTTAAAACCTTGTTCATCCTCGAATAAACAAAAACACAATACCCAATTAAGCTCCACTTCACAACCTAAGAGTAATGCTTGCGCTGCACACTTACAATTTATAACAATGACTTTTCATCTCAAAACATGTCAAAAATACTTTTATACACAAGGACAATTTGTTTCAAACTTCATTATCTCAACAGTGATATCCAATTTCTTGGTAAACTTAATCAAATCACTTAATCTAACAACACAATAAATAATTTGGACTTTGATCCGCATGCACCCTCACAACAAGAAGGTTTCCCCATACCACTCAAAAATTTTCAATACATTACATGAGGGCAATAATCAAATTTACATCACTCACTCCCAACAAAGAAGTCATACAATATAGATAATGAACCATAAGCTTGCCCTTAATGTACTACTCCACTAATAGCCGGATGTTAGGACGAAAGATCAACTAGGTCTTTTATGATTGCAATGTAGGCTAAGGGACAGGTAGGAACTATTTAGGAAATAGTGACTAATCTCCCTAAGCGCTTTAATGCAAGTCAATCTACAGTCAAAATCATGCTCTAACAACCCAATTTCCACTTTATTACCTTCACACATCATTTGTTTCACTCCAATCTCATTATGCACATTAATATCAACTATGGCCGGAGTATTTTTCTTTTACATCTTGATTCAATCTTCCGCTCTTCTTCACACCCATTTACTATTATGCATCCCAATAATTGCCACCCTCAACTAAAGATATTCACCTTGGTTGAGGTGCACGATGTCTGAGGCGGACCAAGGCCAAAACAGGTTCATTGTAACAAAACTGGGCTACAAAAACTAAAATTTCTTTCAAATTTTCTATAACTCCCAACCATCACAATTAAAAACACAAATAACTATTTCTTTAGGGCTTCACTTTGCCTTTCTCCTTCTTTAATTTCACACACTTTAATTATTTAATCATCTATACTAAAGCACTTAGGAGCTTTGGATCGAATATAGGTCTATCAAAGAAAGAATCAGGCTACATATGGGGATACCAAAAAAATCAGGCTATAAGCTCAACAGGGCTAACTAGGGATATGCTCAAGGGTAGGTAAATAAGGACTTGCAATTTTAACCATCAAAGTAATGCCTACATCATTTACTACACCTAACACCCTTTGTTTCGCTTTGTAAACACACCAAGAAAGTTCTAGACATTCCTATACATGTAGAGTTCAAACAAAAACTCACACTCTCTTAATGCATGCTAGGAATCAAGTCGGCTCGTTGCAGTTCCCGATCTTGTTCTTTGTCAAATTCAAATTAAGCCAACAAATCATATTACACCTATAGAGAATAAGCATTTATAGTTAAATCCTCTATAGTTTAAGACATGATTTTGTTTTAAAATCAATTCGTTCCAAGTCATTGTACCAATGGCCTAACATAAAGCACTACTCAAAGAGTCGTGATTATTGGATTCTTATCAATTCTCAGCTTCTAAAGACTACCTCCCCTTAAGAAGGTTGTCATCCATCTATCATAGGGGGGGCGACTAGATATGATTGTTTATTTTGAATTACCTTAAGGGCACAAATTAGAATTGCCATTGGGGGTAAAAATTAATACTTTAAACTAAAGTAATATGCAAAAATCACCTTGAGGGCAAATTGCAGCAATCCATAATTTGAACTTACTAACTATAATAGACATAGTGTTTCAAATAGTTAGAAATACCAAGTTTAACATCCAAACACAAAAATAAAAACACCCCTAAAGTAGAAATAAAGATAAAACTGTCCAACCAACTTAAACCAAAGAAAAAGAGAATAAGGAATGAGAATTCCACCACCCCACACTTAAAAGGAAGCACTGTCCAAGTGCTCGCAAAATAAGAATAGTATGAGGTGGTGATGGACTCCCTGATCACATGTCAACATCTTATTATGGGCCATAGGCCATTGCTACCAAGTCCAAATCATCATCATCTGTATTTGTCTCCTCTGACTTTGAATCAAAAGCACGTAGCTGACACTCTTCATCAGTAGGCACATCGTTATTAACCGACTCTATAAAATTAGGGCCTATCCATAGCGTGGTCCTTACATGATGACCAAGAATTAGTAAACTCTACATCTCTAATCTCCTACTGGGTAGCTGCACGTCCACCAACTTGCAACTAAAGCATCTGTAACCCGTATATCTGGGCAGTGATCTCATCATTTCAAACCTGACAATCAGGCATATTTAATACAGCACCATAAGCAAAACCCCTTTAGTGAGAGATACATCAACAAGATTGGTGATCAAAGGTAGCTTATAGTCTAGATCTTCCTCGTCTACCCCCTGATCTCACAGAAATTTTGTCAGTAAATTCCCAAAGAGATACTGCTCTCCAAATAAAGCCACGCCTTTTACATAGCCTAGAAAATCACTGCACCTACATTCACATCTACATCATCATATATTAAAGCATATATAAGGCATACCATTTTGCGTGTCACTTTAGTCAGGTGCATCGCCTGTATAAGACAAGTGTTGATAATCTTGGCCCAGATCGGGCCTTCCTGTTCATATGACTAAAGGATAATATAAGGTAAGCGCCATTTTTTTATTGAAGGACCATCTTTCTATCAAGTGATTTCCACACTATAAATGGCGGATGTCAGCATATAGTGGTTCTACATACATCAGCTTCAGGGGCTCAACATCAACTTTCGGTGTCCCAAGAAGCACATTCAATGAATGAGCAATGAAAGTGACAACCTGTCCTCATATTTTGACTTTTGAGCCTCTATATCATGGGTCCTAGTTAGCATAAAACTCTCTAACGAGGCTCAGATTTCACTCATGAGGCTGTGCAAACAAGAAGTTTATATGTAATTTTTCTATTCGGCGCACAATGTGAGGAAACTCTCTTAGTAGATTTTCCTAGTGAATAAATTGCTCGGCTGCTTACTTAGACTCATTATTATTTGCATACCATTTCTGTCTAGCCTCCAACATCCATCTAGTGATATACATCCTCTCTTGCCCATATGGGACAACGGAGGGCTGAGACGCACCATCACTTGGTCTATTTCTTTTTCTGGTTGGTTCAGAGGATACTGCCTTGGACTTTCCCTTCTGTTATTGGCTCAACATAGTACCTGCTAATCAAATCATACAGCAACCACATCAAACAAAACATCTTTGTTGAACTATCCAATACAAAGTGTATGGTGGTTAGGCCACCCCACACTTAGTTGCTAGTACCGGTGCTTGGATATGAATGCAAGGGTACTCAGGCTTCACCAATAGCAATCCACATAAGTGTAATTGCCCATATTTTCAACAAAACTACTCATATTTCTTTCAATTAACAACACATAAAGACGTTGTCACATCATCAAACAAAATTGTAGTTGTACAAACTCAATATTGTCACACTTGTGCACTACTTCTCATAAAAACACACAGTTGGTACCCAAAGTGCACATAAGAACAAGTATTACATGCTGGAGGGTGGTTAGAACACCCCGCCTTTAATTAATGTTGTGATTGTGCAACAATACCCAGCATTCCCTTGTTATTAAGGTACACCACACATACAAGTTTAGGTACCCTACTCAATCCATAGTTACTATCACCAAGTGAGTTGATATATGTAATATTCCATAAACATTTATGAACTAGAGGGACTTACATCAATAGATAAGCACTAAATAAAGATATTTATAATTCATAAAGTGCAACATCACATCCCAAGGAAGAAATCACACTAAATCTTCAACAAAGCACTAATATAATTATTTCATGCTCCTAATTAATTAAAAGAATAAAAAATGAAGTACTTAACTCTCAATTGGTGAAGAAGATGAAGATGTAGTACTTCCTTATTTGAGAAAAAACCACTACTTAGAAGAGATTTAGCTAAGGGAATTAGAGGGTGGCGTGGGCTATCGTTAGAAATGAAGGGGAATTGGAAAATAAAGTGGTATTTAAAGGTGTTGAAAATTGGATGGGGCCATTCTAAGCGAGGCACCGCAGGCTCCATAGCGCCACTTCAGGAGAGGCACTGCGGGACCCATAACATTGTTATAGGCAGAGCTCCGCGGGCTTATCGACCTTGCTCACTGGAATGTCAAAATTTTTGGCATGGATTTTAATCATCTGGGAAATATTTCATTCCCCTAATTCTTTTTTACCCTGTACTATTCCATAAGGAGTATGTTACTTTCCAGGACATTTCCCCAATATTTTTTCACTCACCTCTCATTTACCTTCATTCTTCTATATTTCTCGTTCCTGCATACTAACGAAAAACTACAAACTAACATAAGACAAAATGGGTTGCCTCCCACTCAATGCCTTAGTTTTGGTCACGACATGACTCATTTTTTGGTATTTTTGCTTTCTTTTTCTTTCCTAGAAAATAAAAGCTAAAAGAAACTACGCTCTTACATTATATTCATGGGTTGCCTCCCATGTAGCACCTTAGTTTATGTCGAGGCATGACTCACTCAGTCTCACTCTTTCGCAAAGGTGATGGACACATTTTGCTTATCTCCATGATCCACCCAATAATGCTACACATGTTGTCCATTCACCAAGAACTTTTTAGTATTTTTATTGTTCCAAAAATCCACCGCACCATGAGATGTCATACACACTACCTTAAAGGGCCCAGACTACTTTGACCGCAACTTACCCAGAAACAATTTTAACCTCGCATTGAACAACAAAACAAGCTGTCCTAGTTCAAAAAATCTGTCAAGGTTAGGCTTGTCATGCCATTTCTTAGTCTTCTCTTTGTACAATTTAGTATTCTCATAAGCGTGGATACAAAAATCATCACGTTCAATAAGCTACAATAATCTCTTCTCTCTCGCGACCTTCATATCAAAATTCAGCTTTTTCGCTGCCTAATAAACTTGATGTTCTAGCTCTACAGGCAAGTGAAAGGCTTTCCTATAAACCAAGAGATATGAAAAGGTACCTATGGGTGTATTATAAGCTATCCTATAATCCTATAGTTCATTATCTAGCTTTTCAGCCTAATTCTTTTTGCTGACTATTAATAGTCTTCTACAAAATCTGCTCTATCTCCTATTTGGATACCTCTACTTGACCACTTATTTATGGATGGTCCGTAATGGCCACATTGTGCCTAACACCATATTTAGCTAGAAAATTTTTAAACTAAGTGTTAATGAAATGCGTACCTCCATTATTGATTATAGATATGGAAGTGCCAAATTGGAAGAATATATGCTTCTTACCAAATTTCAATACCACTCTGGCATCATTAGTGGGGAAATTTACAGCTTCAACCCACTTAGATACGTAATCAACTACCACAAGGATATACAAGTTTCCATTGGATGGTTGGAATTGTCCCATAAAATCTATCCCTAAACATCGAGTACCTCAACTTCAAGAATGTTGTTCAGGGAAATCTCTTGACGCCTTGAAATTGTACTTAACCTCTGGCGCTGATTACAACTCTTCATGAAATCCACTGCATCTATAAATAATATTGGCCAAAAGAAACCAAATTGCAACACTTTTCTGGATATTCTTTCACCCCCATGATGGCCACCATAAGCAGATGAATGGCACTTTTACAGAACTTGTGTAAATTTACCTTCTAGAAAATATCTGTGTACAATTCCATCAAGATCCTACTTGAAAAGATACAGCTCATCCTATATGTAAGCACGAGAATCATGTAGCAATTTCTTTCTTTGTTAATGGTAGCTTCAGGAGGGTAAAATTCATACATCAATAAGTTCACGATATACGCATACCAAGGAACTTCACACACCACTATAGACAATAATTTTTCATCCAAAAACTCTTCCTAAATGCAAAGTGTATCATCAACAACATGGTCATGATTTTTTAACCTGGATAAATAGTCTGCAACTTGATTCTCTACCCTCTTTCGATCACATACTTTGAGATCAAGCTCTTAAAGAAATAGAATCCACCCGATCAATCGTGGATTTGCATATTTTTTGTTGAATAAGTACTTGATAGCAGCATGGTTTGTGTGAACAATAACCTTGGTGCCAACTAAGTATTATCTAAACTTGTCGAATGAATAAACCAGTGCTAACGTCTCCTTTTCTGTGATTGTATAATTTATATGGGCATCATTCAAGACTTTACTTGCATAATAAATAGAATAAAATACCTTGGCTTTTCTCTGCCCCAAAACTATTCCCACAGCCACGTCGCTTGCATCACACATTAGCTCAAACGACAACTCCCGATCTAGAGAAATCAAGATGTGTGCTTCTGTCTGTTTTTTCTTCAGCTTCTCAAAAGCTTCTTGACAACTAGCCCCAAAATCAATGTTGGCTTCTTTTTTTAGTAATTTACACATAGGGCTGGCAATCTTAGGAAAATACTGAAAAACCACCCGTAGAAGCCTGCATAACATGCACAACTTTGCACTCCCTTCACTATTACCGAATGTGGTAGCTTTTCAGTCATTTCAATTTTGGCTCTATTTACTTTTATCCCTCTACATAACACCTTATGGCCAAGGACTATTCCTTTCTTGACCAAAATGTGGTATTTTTCCCAATTTAGCATAAGATTTGTCTTTTCACAATGAGCTGGGACTCAATCTAAATTCGGTAAGCATACTTCAAAAGAATTACTGTAAACAGAGAAGTCATCCATGAATACCTCAACAAATTCTTCAACCATGTTGTAGAAATTTTCCATCATGCATCTCTAAAATATTGCAGGTGCATTGCAGAGGTCAAAATACATGCGTCTAAGCGCATATGTTCCATATGGGCAAGTAAAAGTGTTCTTTGCTTGATCTTCTAGTGCAATGGTGATCTGATCATATCCTGAGTATCTATCAAGAAAACAGTAGTACTCCTGCCCTGCCACCCTATCCAACATTTGACTAATGAACGGGATAGGATAATGATCCATTCTTGTGGCCTTATTTAGTATTTGGTAGTCAATAAAGATTCTCCATCCAGTTATCATGCGAGTGGAAATTAGCTTATTAGACTCATTGGTAACCACATTCATCCCACCTTTCTTTGGGACGCAGTGTACTGGGCTTACCTACTCACTATTGAAAACTGGGTAAACAATCCCACTATCAGTCCACTTGATAACTTCTTTTTGTACCACTTTCTTCATTACTGGATTTAATATTCATTGTTCCTGAACCCTTGGTTTGTAACATTCTTCCATATATATGGTGTGCATGCAAAAAGCTAGATTTATCCCAAAAATGTTAGACATCTGCCACCCAATTGCCTTCTTTTTTTATTTCATGACTGCCATTTTTTTCCTTACCTACACCTCAGATAAACCTGAAGACAAAATAACTGGAAAGGTATAATTATCACCAAGGTAAACATATTTCAAGTATGTAAGAAGAAACTTAAGCTCCAATTTTAGAGCTTCATCAATTGAAGATTTGGAGATAGGCTAATTGGCCTGTTCAATGGCTCAAAAGATAGCCTTTTGGTTTTAACAACCACCAAATTCATGAGTTGAACCAATTCTAGTACCTCTACATCTCCATAAAGATTATGAACCATCAAAGCTCGCTCGAGTGGATCATCAGACAATAAAAGACGTAGCTTAGATGCAAGTTCAATAACTGATATGGAAGATAATTCTTCATATATAGTCGACAACTTCAATGCCTTATGTATATCAAAAACCTCCACTTTCTCATGCATTCTCGTTGTCATCTTCTCTCCTGCTACATTAGTAAATGACTGCCTTTTTCTAGGAATATTCACCCTAAAATTAATGAAACAATCTAATTAGCTTCAAAATCAAGAATCATAAAGTCTACTGGAAAGATCAATGATCCCACTTGCACTAAGACATCTTTAATAATTCCATCTGGCTTAACAAGGGACCTATCCGCCAACTACAAAATAATGGTCATGGGTTTGGAACTCCAAGACCCATCTTTCAAAACAATGATGTAGGCATGAGATTGATGCTTGCTCCCAAGTAACATAATCCACGGGAACTGATAGCCTTTCCAATAGTGATCTATAAAGTAAAACTACCTGGATCCTTCACCTTCATGGACATTTTATTTTGTCTCATGGATATGCACTCCTCAGTAAGTGTAACTGTAGCATACTCTATCAACCAATTCTTTTTTTCCACTATGTCCTTCAGGTATTTTACATATTTTGGAACACTCTGTAAATATCAAAAAGAGGAAGATTTACGTGAACCTACTTTAGAAGGTCCAAAAACTTCTTGTAACTTGTCTCCTCTTGGTGTATCCTTTTCCTTTAAGGGAATGATAAAGGTGGAGTATTCTTCTCCACATAAGTTTTATCACTTGCAAATTTTTGTTTGACCCCTTTCTCCTCATTTTCTTTATGATCATCATCAGTAGCTGTGGGACTAACCTGCTCAGTTACCACAACCCACTCCTTGTTGTAACTGTATTTACCTACTTTGGATTCACTTTTGTATCGCTAGGTAAGCCTTTCTAAGGTCTTGTATTTTGTTCTCCCGTAATCTGATTGAGTTGCAACTCCAAATTCCTAGTAATTAACTATTGACTCTTTAAATCTGCTACAAACTGTGCTTGATTAGCTAAAAATGGCTTCATCATCTCCTCTATATTACTTGTTCGAGTAGTAGCTTAATTATTCTAAATCTGCTGTTGATTCTATTATACTGGCCCCTTCTACTAATTATTGTTCTGTGCCTGATTTCCACCCCATGAGAAATTGGGATAATTTCTCCAGTTGGGATTATATGTGTTACCAAAGTTTTGTTGTCCTAGATGATTCATATTCCCCACATAAATAATAGAATTTGGATTAACCACACAAGCATCTGCTGCGTGCTTAATACTTCCACAAACCTCACACCAAGAATTTACTTATTGGATTGAATTTGCTGTAGCTGCTACTTGTGGAACCCTCCACTTCATGTTGTTTAACTGAGTAAGCATCTGATTTTCCATTACTACAAGCTAAGATGATAGAGTAGTGTACTAATCTACCTCTAATACACATGCAACCTTCTTAGGAGCACTTCTTGAGTTAGCATGCCATTCAGGGTTCCCTTGTGAGATTCGATTCAACAGTGTGTACAATTCATCATAAGTTTTCTCAATAGCTTTCCCACCTGCTGCTGAATCTAAGAGAATCTTAGTATTTGGCTTTAGCCCCTCAATAAAAATATGAATAAGAACATCATTAGACTGATGATGGTGAGGGAAATTTCTATGCATACGTTTAAATCTCTCCAAGCTTGGTAGACATTCTCTCCTTTTTGTGTGAAAATTAGAGTCTCACTTCTCAAACGTGTAGTCTTCCCTGATGAAAAGAATCAAATAAGGAACTTCTGAGCTAGATTTTCCTAAGAAGTAATGAAGAGTGGTGGTTCAACATGTAACCACTTCTTCACTTTCCCAATTAAATAAAAGGGGAAGAAAGTCATTCTAACATTATCAGTATTCATCCCTGTAGGAATGTAAGTATCGTTTATTTCCAGGAAGGTATGTATGTGCTGCAGTGGGTCTTCATGTGAAAATCTGGAAAATTACCTAGCCGAATAAGGCAACTACACCATATTCTACTTTAATTCAAATTGATGTCCTAGCTTAGGCTTGCGAATACTATTAGTTGTATGGTTCGTGTGTAGGATTTCCACCTCATGAATAGGTCTAGCAGCTGCTTGAGCAGGAATAACTTGGATAATTGGAGCTAGGATACGTTCGGTATTTGGATCAATTGGATCATTTCTTCGTTCAACCATTTAAACCTATTGAATTTGATAATAATCTCTTCGCCTCTGTTGAAATACCAGTTTTTGTTTTGAAAAAGGCTCTACCATCTCTCTATCTCTCACCAATCCTGTATTCATCTAAACCTGCAAAAAGCCAGTCACTAAGATCAAGTCGCTAACACTTAAACTTACTTTCAAAAACTAATAATTTAGCAAATTGCTAATTATACTAGTCCCCAGCAATGGTTCTAAAAACTTCTTATGTTTAAACGCACATGAAAGTTTACATGATCGTACAAGTAATATAGTGACTTAAATATATGGATATCGTACCCACGAGGACTATGCGACTAGCAATTCAACCAACTTTAGTATTAGACAAGTATGTATTAAGTGTTGTCAAGTATCAAGATGATTTTGAAGTTTGGAATAAAAAAATATAAGTAGAAAAGGAAAAACAATTTGTGACAATAGCAAGGCAAGCAACAATTGTAAACAGCAATGATGAGAATTCCAGGGTTGAGGCACTTCTAGGGCTGAGGCACTTCTAACAATCTTACAGATCTCTAATATTATTCTATTCTAATTGGTTATCAGGTTGTTGATTCACAAGGTTTATAGTATGATCTTGATCTACCGACCTTAAATTTTCTACCTATCTGAATATTGCAACTACATTGACTAAAAAAGATGCAACAATCCATCTAAATGCATACAAATATCTTTATGCAATTGAACCAAACAAGATTTCTAGGTATATTCCTATCCTAGATGCTAATTCAAACCCCTTATTTCATAAAAGGATAAGAACCTTTCCCCTTAATTTCTTCGTTCTATCCTACTATTCTCCTTCCGAATTCACATCAAAATATAGATTTACTCTAATGGTGGCCACTCATCAAAATAGTAAACACAATAAATTAAGAACAACCCATATGATAATCCAATAAGAAACTACAATAAAGAATATTAAAGAGTAATCATGTTTTTAGCCTCAACCCCAAAACAAGGGTATTTAGCCATTCATGTATGAATTCAACATCCACAATAAATAAATAATCATACCAAGACTTAATCTAGAAGTAAAGAAGTTCCAAGAATGTCTAAGAAACCTAAAAGAGAGATTTTTCTATTTTTCCGCCACTTTGTGCTTTCTAAAGTGTCCTAATTATGTTTCCCGTGTTGGATTTTATATGAGGCCAATTTATACCTTGGTGGAGTGGAGCCCGCATCATAGGTGTTAGAGTGCTGTTCTAGTCAGGGCACTACTTGGTCAGTAGTGCCACTCCAAGTGAGGCACTGCCTTGTCTGTAGCGCTGCTCCAGGTGAGACGCTGCGGGCTAATATCCCTGTTCTACTGGAATTTTCCTTGAGAATTTATTCTAAGTCATGGAAGCACGGTTTTGGAACCTGCGTTGTGTGCTAATCGCCCTGGGCCACTGGAAATTGTTTTCCACTAATTTTTAAAGCACAACACTTGTTCATTTTAGCTCATTGCTCCTTTACATGATCCAAACTTCAAACCTTGATTTTCAACTCCTTTTAGTATCTGCGATACTCCGTATAATCAACTTACAACATCAATCCTCAGTTGCTTCATAATATGTATTTGATTTTGTCCAAATCCATTAGAAATTTACCCTACAACACTAATCACGTTGGTTAGATATGAAACATAATTAAGGCTTAAATACAATAAGAACAACACATTTAGTCCTCAGAACAAGTCCAAATATGGGTAAATATTAGTTATTGGACATATAAATACGCTCAAGATCAAAGTATTCCAGTCTTGTTCGCACATAGGAAAGATGGTTCCCTCAGAATGTGCATCAGCTACCATCAGTTGAACAAAGTCACCATCAATAATAAGTATCTACTTTCACTTATTTGACAAACTTTAGGGTGCCATTTACTTCTCTAAGATAGACCTGATATCCAATTATCATCAGCTTAGAGTCAGAGAATGTGACATTTTGAAGACAACTTTTAGAACTCAGTATGGTCACTTCAAATTCTTAGTTATGTCTTTTGGACTAACGAATGACCCTACAACTTTTATGGACTTGATGAATAGGTTGTTCAAGCAGTACTTAGACATGCTTGTCATAGTCTTAATTAATGATATCCTTGTCTATTTCTGAAGTGAGCATGATCATGTAGACCATCTGAGAATTATATTATACACCCTTAGAGCTATAAGTTGTTTACCAAATTTAGTAAGTAGGAATTTTGGACAATATTAGTAGCTTTCCTTGGCACTATTATTTTTGGAGATGGCATTAGATTTGACCCTTAAAAGACTAAAGCAGTGAGAAAATGGCCTAGACCATCTTTCTATCAAATATTTAAAGTTTCTTGGGTTTGCCTGGCTATTATAGACAATTTATTAAAGGGTTTTCTTATATTGTATCCCCCATGTGTTGATTGACTCAGAAGAAAGTCAAATTTTAGCGGTCATATTATTACATGAAGAATTTTCAAGAGTTTAAGACTCGAATCACTTTTCCTCCAATATCAATCTTGCCAGATGGTTCAGATGGATTTGTGGTTTGTTGTGATGCTTCTAAAGTTGATCTTAGTTGTTTATTGATGCAGAGAGGTAAGTTCATAAACTATGCTTTTAGATAGCATAAACCCCATAAAAAGAATTATCCTACTCATGATCTTGAGTTGGCAGCTATTGTTTTTTCCTTGAAAATTTAGAGGCATTATCTTTATGGGGTTCATGTTGATGTGCTTACTGACTATAAGAGTTTATAGTATGTGTTCACACAAAAAGATCTAAATATTCATGAGAGAAGGTGGCTTGAGTTGTTAAAAGATTTTGATATGAGTGTGTTGTATCAACTCAGCAAGGCCAGTGTAATAACAGATGCCCTTAGTAGATTGTCTATGGGCAGTATTGCTCATGTTGAGGAGGATAAAAAGAAGTTAGTCAGTGCGGTTTATCAACTTGCTAATTAAGGTGTTCAGTTAGTTGATTCAACTGAAGGTAGTGTGTGGGTTCAGAATCTTCCTTGGTTTCCATTGTGAAAGAAAAACAAGACAGAGATCCTAGTTTAGTTAAGCTGAAGAAAGCAGCCAGAGATAAGAAGGTAGAGGTTTTCTCTCAAGAGGGAGATGGTTTGCTTCATTTTCAGGGTATATTATGTATTTCATATGTTAATGGCTTGAGAGAGAAAATACTTGTAGAAGACATGGTGCGCGATACTCTATCCATCAAGGAGCAACTAAGATATATCGTGAATTGCGTGAAATCTGTTGGTGGAGTGGTATGAAGAAGGATATTGCAGAGTTTGTGGCTAGGTGTCTGAATTATCAGCTAGTCAAGGTTGAGCAGCGAATGCCTTGTGGTACATTGTGGGAGTTTAGCATTCCTACTTGAAAGTGGGAAGTGTTGAACATGGATTTTGTGACAGGGTTGCCTTGTACGCATCATCTACATAATTCAATATAGGTAACTGTAGACAAAATGACCAAATTAGCTTTTTTTATCCAGTTCATACTTCATACTCATCTGAGGATTTTGCTAGGCTTTACATTAGGGAGTTGGTTAAGTTGCACGAGATTCTGTTGTCTATCATTTCAGATAGAGTTACTCAGTTTACCTCTCATTTTTTAAAAGCTTTTCAGAAGAGTCTTGGTACCTAAGTTCATCTTAGTATAGATTTTTATCCTCAGATAGATGATCAGGTAGAGTGACCATTTAGACGTTAAAAGACATGGTGAGTGCATTTTTTATTGACTTTAAAGGTAGTTGGTATGACTACTTACCTTTGATTGAGTTTTCTTACAACAACAATTATCACTCCAGTATTTAGATGGCTCCATTTGAGGCTCTTTATGGAAGAAGATATTGATCTCCTATTACTTGGTTTGAAGTAGGTGAGGATGTAGTGATAGGGCTAGATTCAATGTTTGAGGCGATGAAGAAAGTTTAGTTGATTAGGGAGAGGCTGAAGATATCCTAAACCCATCAAAAATCTTATTTAATTGTGAGGAGAAGAGATCTTGAGTTTTATGTTGGCCTGTATAGGATCCTGAGTTATTTTGGGAAGGTAGCCTATGAGATAGAGTTTCCTGTAGATTTGACATTAGTATATCCAGTGTTTCACGTTTCTTTGTTAAAGAAGTGTATTGGTAATTCAGTTGTAGTTGTTCCTTTAGAAGATATGGACGTTAAGGATTTCCTATGAAGAAGTCCCAATTGAGATCCTTGATTGTCAGATTCGTAGGCTAAGACATAAAAAAGTTCCCTTGGTTAAGGCCCTTTGGCACTAGTCTGTTGAGGGAGCTACTTGGGAAGTAGAGGCAGATATACGAACCAAGTACCCTCATTATTTCTCTGTAAAGCCAAATTCCGGTTGAGGTAACAATTTTCCTTAGATTGACTCTTCTCCATTCCCAATTTTAGCTATGTAACCAATCTCATGACATTGCATGCATTCACAAAATCAGTTTAGTTCATGTATCATGTTTTAGACTCAGTTATGCAATCATATTTCAAGTCACGCATGTTTAGTATATGATCTTAGTTTTTTCAGTATTCTCAGCTAAACCAGTCTCATTAGAGGATGAATGTTCCCAATGGGGAGATATTGTAATACCCTATAATATTCTAAGCTCAATTCAACTCTTAGTTTTATGCCTAAGGGGTCCAAGCCTTAAAATTTCACTAAGTATTGAGGACTTAGTCATTTTCAAGACCCCTAAACTTAGCCAATTTTTAGTTTGGCCTTCCCAAATCCAAAATATTAGTTTTTAAGTTAATTTTGGGTTAGGGAGTTTAAAAGTATGTATTGGGTGAGTTTTGAGTTTTTCAAACAAGGTTTGGGACATGTTTGGATGGCCAAAATAGTTTAACAATGCATTTGGGCCACAAAGCATTGCTCTCTCCAACAGTGAGGAGATCCACAACACATTTCTCTCTCTAGTGGAGTAAGCTCTGCAGTGCATTGCTCTCCAGTGGAGTAAGCTCATGGCGCGTGGCTCTGTTCCACACAATGTTTTTGATTAAGTGACCAATGGGTATTTGATTCATTTTCCTCACCCTATTTATTCCATAACACGAATTGGGGTTTCTAAAAGGGCATTATTTGCTCCTTATACCCAAATTGCTCACAAGAAACCCTCGTTCTTCCCCAAGAACAATTCAAGCTTCATTCTTAAGAAATCAAGGGGTTCAAGATTTCAATCTAAGAAACCTTCAAGAATTCAGTTGTTAAGGTATGTGGGATGTTCATCCATGGGTTCTTTTCACCCATGGATCCCAAAAACCCTTTTTTGATTTAATTTATGACTTTATACATGTTCAAGATAAAATAAACCCATAAATCTCTTATTAATTTAATTGTAAGTTATGTTTTCAAGTATTTTCAAGTGGAATGGGTCTTATCATGTTGGAGTATTGCAACTCCCATGTCATGTTCAAGAGAATTTCATTTTAAAACATTAATTTATGAATTCAGCCATGTAATCATATTATCTCATGTTTAAGACATTCTCAGGTTCAAGTTTATGATTTTCACATGTTTGATGAAATGTCTATGCTTTTGGGTTTGAACCATGATGCCATAGTATCATTTAAAAGCTTATTGTCATAATTTATGTCCTTTCAGTGCTGGCGGGTTGTGAATACTTGATAACTACATGTTTTATATGATTTTATATTTTCAAGTAATAATTTAGTGAAACCATGAGTCTTGTTATTTACTTAGATATTTATGATAATGATAAGCAATATGAATTATCAGAAATAATGTTCAGCTAAATTTAGTTCAGTTCAGTACAGTGTCAGTTCAGTTGGAAGTAGGATTTAGCACCGAGCGACTACAGGGATAGTGACTTCCCCGTCAGTTAGGAAGAGTCGTTAGTAGCAGTCCTTGTATTCTAGATCTACATAGCCACCGTAGGATATGATGGGTTACTCGTCATTTTAGGCTTGGCTTCCTCTCAGGGGTCACCAGTCAGTTTAGGCTTGATACCCTGGTTCTTCAGATCACCAGTTTAGTGGATTTGCACAACTAGTGTTGGTACCCGTGGAATGGTACTAGCACCCTTCCAATTGGGGTTACAAGTTGGACCCCGATTAGCTTAGATTGGGGTATATCGGTTACATAATACCTTCCACAGTCTCTATATAATAATCAGTGTATTCAGTTCAGGCTTGCTTGACCAAGTGTACAGATTTTCAGTTACTCAGTTACACATATTTCAATCTTTTAGAATTCAGATTGTCTCAGTAACATGTTTATACTTGGTCTTGCATTCTTAGATTTATACATGTTCATGTATTCTTAGTTATCTCAAGCATTTCAGCAAGTCCTTATCTAATGTACCAGTGCATTCAAAGTACTGATCGCATACCTTGGCTCTATGTTGTCTTTTAACATAGGCCCAGATGCTTAATTTCCCGTCTGCTCTTAGACAACTCAATGTACTCAGCAGCAATAGTGGTGAGTCCTCATCCATCAAGGACATGATTTGCTTACTTCAGTTACTTCAGTATATTTATGTTTTCAGTCAGTTGGAGTTAGTTGGGGTCTACTCTCTTCCCTCATTGTTTATTCTAACTAGAAGCATGGTTTTATAAATATTTTCATGATTTCATTGATTGTATGATTTTGGTTTTCAAATATGATTTGGGGTTTTTGACTTGAATGGTTGGTTATGGTCTCTCATGGTTTTAATTATGCTTTTATATACATTAATGGTGGTTTTGAATAATTAGATTGCATGGGAATGGGGTTTGGTCATATTATGCCCCCAATGTGTTTGACAAAATGCTTATAAAGATATATTTATTGCATTGACTTCTTTTAATGGAACTCTTACTTGTTTTAAACTTGGTAAAGAAATTATGCATGGTTTAAATAGTTTTGAAAGGCTAAAGGCTAATTGGTTATGCTTGTGGGGAACATGGAAGTCTCCCAAGTGGTTTAATATAGTAAATGAAAGGGCACTTAAAGTCCCCTTAAACCTATAAATGGTTGGTTATGGATGATACTTGCAAGTAAGGGTTGTAATGACGATACCAATATCAATAGCCTTGGTTAATAAATGGATAATGGTTTGGTTATTTGGAAACCTGTCATGACCCGAGACTACCCCTAGTCGTAACACGGTGCTTGGAATCACAAGTGATCCTAAGCTAACCCATGAACTAGCATACTGTTACGCAACTAATTTATAATATATTAAATAACTGGTTCTGTGGTGCGTAAATATAATCATGACAAAATCTAGGAAGAATTATAATACTAATACAATTTACAATCTGATTAAACTGAAGAGAGAACTGAAATTACATAACTAACTCTGACTAATATATATGAAGCCTCTACTATACTAACTATAGATAGCTGGGACATGCCTCCAGCTACCACTAATAAATATATATAAGTAATAAAGTAAAGTATATGAACAACATCTGATTGAAGTCCCTGAAATAGAAGAATTCATTACCTGTTGGTTGGAAACTGCAACTGATTGGTCATGATGTGTGGACTACAACTTGTTCCTACATTATGAAACAATGTATCCACACAGACGTATATATGGATTAGTACTTTTGGAATGTACTAAGTGTGGGTGAATGCAATAAGTAAAACTGATTTTATACGTTATCTTAAAACATGCATACTGAGTGTAAGTAGACTCACCTAGAGACTGGAGTAGCTTAAAACATGAGTATCAAACATAATCTTACAACTTGTGAATCACTAGACTTAATTTATTAAAGATTTACTTTTGTAGGATGAGTAGAATTGAAGCTGGAATACGATAAAACATTAATACATTAACGTATGAAACCAAACATACATGTACTGAGAGGATATAATTATCTAAATAACTGATGATTGGGTGACAAAATGATTGAAATATAAGTAAAGTGATAACTAATGCCTATATACTGAGTACCTGTTATATAAATATGGACTACTGATATCTGAACACTGAGTAGCTGATGACTAAATACTGATTATGTAATACTGAATATACTTAGTTTGAATAACTGGACTGAAACTGTGGGGTACTGTGTATATGAGATAAGGACTAGCTGAATAACATGAGATAAATGAACATGAATGTATGGAAACTGTAATATCTAAGAATGCATGACCAAGCATAAGCATAATTCTAAAATAATATGTAAACTAAAATACTGAAATCTGGTAATTGAATAACTAATGAACTATATGCTATGGTCAAGCAAACCTAAACTGAATTTTGTACTGAATACTAAACTGAGACTGTAGGAACTATTATCCAACTTACATGCCCTAATCTGAGCTAGTCGGGGTCCAACCTGTAACCCCAATTGGAAGGGTGTCAGTATCATGCCATGGGTACTAACGCTGGCTGTGTGGATCTGTTAAACTAATCTACTACAGGACTAATGAGTCACCCTAATCTGGCAGGTGCTCTAATAAGATATGTGTTACCCTCAGATGGTAGTAAAATTTTTATCAACCCATAATTGGAAGGTTGATATATCTAACCTATGTTGGCTACGTAGTTCTGGAACTAAGTGACTACTACCAAAGGTCATACACTATACTAGCAGGTGAGCCCTCATCCCTGGGTTTGCTCGATGCTAAATCCTACTCCTAACTGAATGACAATGATTATTGGAGTAAACTAAATTTAACTGAGCAAACAACTGATTATGATAACTAACTTAATGACAATGCTCATGGTTTATCTAAAACTATTTCAAAGATACTAAAATTATGTAAATAGCTAAGTATCAGGTGTTCATAACCCTCCAACACTGAATAAAAATAACAATAAAGACATAAAGTTTTAAAAACCATAATAAAGGATCATTGCTCAAAACCCAATATTTAGACATTTTGTCAAACACCTAAGAGTCATGAACTTGAACATGGGAATATGGTATACTGGTGAAAGAAAAATGAGTGTATGACTAGCTTCATATATTGGGGATTTAACACGAAATCAATGGAATAGGACATGGAAACTTGAAACTCAAAGCATGAATAGATTAATTCACTTGAAAACACTTGTAGACATGGAAAAGTCCATAATTCGATATTATAACATGAAATTAAATTGGATACATCATGGGAATCAAAACTTAAAGCATGAGATAACCTAACTTTGTATGGAAACATCCTTGGAAATGAATTTAGTTAAATTACTAAGGAAATCATGATTTAAATTCATGTTGAACACATCATACTTCATAAAAAAAAGGGAAAGTTCATATTTTTAGTTAAATAAAAGTTTTTTGGGCTCCATGGGTGAAAGGGGACCCATGGATGAGCACCGAAATACCTTAAACCCTTAATCTTGCGAAGGAAGCACTATTCTTGAAGATTTCTTGAAGGTTCTTGAACTTGGGGAAACTTGTACTCTTGATTTCTTGAGGAAAAAGGAATTGAATTTGTTCTTGGGGGATGAGTAGGGTTTTCTTGAGAGAAAAATTGGAGAAGATGGGAAAAATAATGCCCTAAATGGTGCCCAAATCATGTTATGAATCATTGGGTTGAGGTGGGAAAAGATACAATTTCCCTAAATCATTTAAAACAAAGATTCATAACTGGAATACGGATTAAAGACTCATCATGACACTGATTCTTACGAAAATGATCATCCTTTTGCTCAGGTATCCGATTAAGGCTAAATTGGTACTGTTGGAAAGATAATTCAATTATATACAATTTGGTGGGTCTTTATATGAACAATTAAATGTATATAAAAATTTATACTCATTCAAAGTTTATCCTTGTAGAATCAAATACCAAACTTTGAACGAATCAAAGGCTCTTAGCTCAACTTTGTTCTAAGTGATTTCTTTGATCATTCTTCACCTCATAAGCACTTCACATGCTAGGATAAAAATCATGACACATGAAATCAATTATAAATCAAGAACTGGATAAAATTACCTTCACTGCCATGTGATGTATGTGCCAAAAGGAATTTCACTGCAACTCGGCCCTATCGTAGTGACTTACTAGATTTGTGATCCAAACATTACCCAAACCTTGTTTGAAAAATCCTAAACTCCCCCGAGAGATCTTACATCCCTGAATATGAATTAACTCAAAAACTAACATCTCGAGGTCGGGAAAATCAAAATGAAAATCCTCAAAGGTTAGGGGTCTTAAAAATGACTAAGTGCCCAACACTTACAGAAAATTTAAAGCCTTAAGCCCCTTTAGCAAGCAACTCAGAGCTGAATCAAGCTAATAATAGTATGGGATGTTACCAAATTAGTTTTAATTGGGCAATAATGGTGGGAGATGTAGCTAAACTGTGGAAGGTGGAGGTCTCGGGGGGACCAAAACTGGAAACTCATATTTGTTGATATAAGGTTGGTGTTGGTGGCTGTGTGCATGATGTCACACTATATTTGGAGGATGTACTAGTCATCCCATGGAATACTTTCCTGGTCGTGTGGCTACATGCATTGGGGCCCTTTCAGCAAGGAGATCTGAACCCATATAGCCAAGGGGTGGTTTAGGACGACAAAGATACACAACCCATATAAAGGTTTTAAAGGCATGCTAAACCCGATCCCTTTTCTCAGTATGGTTATATATATATAATTATATATATATTTACATATATATATATGTGTGTGTGTATTGTTGTGTTCATATGGATCATTTTACTTGGTTTTATAAATGGAATTATTTCATCCTTACCATGAGATCATGATGGCGATCACTCACTAACCCCATCTACTGGCAGTTGTATACCCATGCTATGCAGGAAACGACCATTCTACTCCTCCTATATAGTGATTGACTTAGGTATAACATTTGGACTGAAGTAGTGAGCTTACATCTTTTTGGAAGGCATCATTCCATGTTATAGATATTTCTAGACATTCTGATTTTATTTTGGATATTTGTTTTGACTATGGTTGGGGGCATGTCCAAATTGGATTCCATTACTCTTTTGGTTAGAGGCTTTGTGGTACTTCTATGAGTTGGAATGGGTGGGATTCGTATAGGTGTCAGCCTTGGCATTGGAATAGGCTCGGAGGATGGCATCATCGAACATAATTTCTCAATGTTCTATCCTACTTCATTTAAGGATTGATTATAACTTGTTTTGGAATATCTTTGATTATGGCCTTGTTTATGGCCTATGTTTGGTATGGTTGGATGGTTGGTATGGGATGGTTGGACTCAGTTGGGTTGGTCATGGTTGGGATCTATTCTTAGAGTTTTTGTGATCTGTACTCTATTTTGTTACATGATCAAAATTCATCCAACTCAGGAAAGGCGACTGGTGGTTGTGTTGCGTAACGGGGTTGGTTCCAGTCTCGGTTAGACTTGGGACAGCCATTACGACGAGGCCCTAGGGAGGGTTGTATCAGATACTATGCCCTATAATAATTTCTAAATTGAAAATATTGATTACCCTAAGGCTTAGGAGTAGGAGCACTAGTTGACGAATAAGAATATCCCTAGTTCTTCTTCTTAGGCCATTGCCTACCCTCTTTTCAGGTTTGCACCCTATTCTACATACTTAAAATTCTTACTATTCCTTTCTCCCATCTCTAACTAGTTTCTCTTTTCATCTTTCACCTGATGCGTGTAAAATACTAGACTTGATATATCTATGTCATTGTTCAGCATCGCAGCCTTACACTTTAATATGAAGTCAGAAGATATACTCGAAGAAAACTACTCTTGGACCTCATACTAGATACAAGATCAGGAGCATAACAGGACAATTGGGTGAAATTCAATGCATACTTCTTAACACTCATCTTACCCTACTTTAGATCCACAAACTCTTCATCTTTTGTTCCCCTCAACTCTTGGGAAAGAAATGATTAAGAAAAGCACCCGAGAACTCTTTCAATATAACCGACTCAGCATATTCACCCTTAAACTCTTCCCACACCTCATACCACTAATAAGCCACCTCATTTAACTAATAAGATGAAAACTCAACCCTCTCCAAATCACTAGTATGCATAGTTATAAACATCTTTTCTATCTTATCAATAAACCACTGTGGATCCTTCTTGACCTTAGAACCTATTAAAGTTGGGAAGTTCAACCTCATAAATTAGCCAACCCAAGTGCCCTCAGATAAATTGGTACCTGTAAAAATAGGATCAGAACAATGGGAATGGGTTGTTATAATCTGATCAAGCATATGAATAGACTAACAAAACTCAGTATTTAAGTCATTTCTCTGAGGAAACTGACTAACACCATCCCAAGAAGCCCGAAGAGGACTATTAGGGACTGGTGGAACCCCAAGTAGAGCATTAAAGTCCTGTATACGGGCCCTATACCAAGTCTGCATACCATGAGTAGGGTGAACTTCCTCTGCATTCACCCTAGTTGGGATTGATATTCTAGCTAAGTACCTACGATAGTTTGATCTTCGTGGAAGCATGATATGAAATGCAAATAAGCAAGGAGTTAGATAAAACTCAAAGTGACTAGGATCTCAAGCACTAAATAGAAAATAAAGAAGGTAAATAAACCTAAATACCTTGTATCCTCCCTCTTATAACTGTGGCATGCTACATACCTATAAAAGGGACTTTACTCAACATAGCATTGTAGATACCCAGTGACCTTGAATCATGCTTTGATACAAAGATTGTCATGACCCAAGTTAGGGCCTGAAAATGATAGATATCCAAAATCAACCAAGGCCCAGGATGACCCTTTAGCCTTACCTCAAGAAGCATGATAATAATAGTAAACTGTGGAAACTAACCAGAAGAATGAGCAAAGAAAAATATTCAAAAGAGAAAGTCTATGAGTCACAACCAAATCCACAAGAAAATACCTCAATATTGTCCATAAAGCATCTAAATAAAGAATAACAACCATGTTGGGACATGCCCCTGACTATGCCAGAAGAAAACCAAAAGTAAGTACAAAAGTCTTTAAAGACTAAAGAAAACCAGGCCTTTCGAATGAGGAAGGGCTCACCACTTCAACAAATATGCAACAGGAGTACCAAATCACCTAACACTACACAGGGTCACTAGATGAGACTTCGAAACCTACATCATGAATTAAAGTAGCATTCAGGGATGGTCAGTACAGAAAATACTGGCACGCAATACAAGAAGGGATAAAATATATAAGTGCCAAACCCATAATAAAATACATGATAAAATACATATTTACCATAAACAAGTCATCAAGACATAAACTCAACAGTCATTAAGATAATATAATGCTGGGGTAGGTAAGGAACATAAAACATGACCGTTTAAAAATTTAAACCTAAAATATGTAGCTCGTACCGACCTAAAGGAAACCACAGACTATATAGGTCCTGCTCCCCCTATTGGAAGGGCATCAATCCATGTTAGTCATATAAACTAAAGAAATTTGGCTAAATCCACCAATAGTCAATAACCTACCAAAAATATACTGTGTAAAACTAACACAGTGGTCATAGACCCCTATTATAGGAATACCTAGATTCTAGTGTAGGTCTCCCTAAGGCTACACCTTCTTAATAAGCTACACAATTTCCTTTAAGTCCAATTAAAACAGTTTTCTTATTACATTAACCATGGAGTTATTTATTAAGGCATTCCTAACTTGGTATCATCATACCAAAGACTTGCAAGACATTCCAATTATGCCATTCAATATCCATAATCCATTTATCCTTTAGAATCCAATTTCTATTTAAAAATCAAAAACCAAAGTCCCTAAGGTCATTTCCAAAACCTTATTACCTTTTTACTATTTAATGTTATGGAATTTATCCAATGAATAGTTTAGACACTATGAAATCCTTGTTTATAATCCAAATTGTGAAGGGGTTGAGATTCATGTCATTATAATCATGAAAAAGTCCATAAACATTATGAAACCATATTTAAAAGATTTCACCATTACCATGAGACCCAAATTTAGTTCACAATCCACCATTTAAACCTTGAAGAAATCATTAAACAAGGGAAAATCAATGTAAATGTAAAACAACCAAAAACCCTCAACCCTAGTTTGAATTAAACGACCAAAAACATGTGAATATCAATTAATTTTGATACAATAATATAATGAGACAAATTGGAAGTGTCCAAATTTCCTTAATAATGGAAGAATTTTTAGAGGAGTTTGGTTTTAGAGCTTGGAGAGTTGAATTCTTGAGCAAACCCTTAGTTTCTTCTTATGAGAGATGAGGGGGATAAATTATGATAATCTTATAAATTGATTGGGAATAGGGATTAAAACATGTTTAAAGTCATTTTAAAGGGAAAAGGACCAAAAAGCCCTCACTCCAATTGAAAAAATAAAACAAGGCAATTATTGCCCTTGGGTACGGCATGCCGCTCTTGCAGAGGTCCTAGGGTATACCGTGCTCTTATAGAGAAGCCTACAAGGCATGGAATGTTGCTATCATATAAATATCCTAGAATGCCACACACTTATCACAGATCCTCACTCGTTTGGGCTCCCAAAATGATTTCAAACCTTTTCTAAAAATTCTTAAACTCTTCCCAAATATCCCTTTAAGATCCCCTATCACGATTCAAGTAAAAAAATTATCACTAAACATAAGTGAGGGTCCAAAATAAAATCGTTGAAATTCTTTTAGGGTTTTACAAATGGCTATCATTCTTAGGATTCTAGACAATGTTACTATGAAGTGTACCTTTATGGCATTTATTGCGGTAGAAATTTGACAAAACTGTTGCTCAAGGCTACTTGATGGTGATAGAATGTGATAAAATTTTTGACTAATTCCCAAAATATCTGCTCAAATCTATATAAGGTAATAATCAGTCTTTTCTACCCTTCCAATATTTAAGCAAATATATTTTCTATCATACAATTACTCAAATCAACATCACGTCTTCTAAGTGGAGCTTAAAAATAATTTTTTTCATCCTTATAATCATTCTTTGTTTTTGAATAACCATATCTTCCTCTATTCCTATCTTTATACCTAGTTCGATTGTAGTTATTATCCTTATAATAGTTTTGACCTTGATTCCCTTGACTAGAGCGCTAATTTTCTTAATAAGACCCTTGAGAATTTGATCAAAAACTCGATACCTGATCAACTAGATATTTAGCCTCTTTCTCAGAATTAGAATCATAATTTATAGTCACTTTGCCTTCCAATTCAAATGCATTTACCTTTTCTGCCCTAACTTTTGCAAACTATTTTGTTAATAAGCTAAACCCAGTCCTCAACCGTGCTACCGTTTGAGAAAATAAATCATCTATTATTTGTTGATCTGAGTATGATCCTATCACATAAATACCTACTTGAATATTTAAATCTCATATGTTCCATCCTCTATTAGTTTTAATGATCATATCAAGTACCGCAGTAGCCTGCTACTAAAGTAGACTCATAAATTCACCTCCCATTATATTGTCTGCCATATCCTTGCTATTAATATTAAGACATCTATAGAATATCTCAAGAAAACTATTACTAGGGATCCTATGATTCAAGACCTATTACAGCTTCTTAAACCTTAGCCATGTATTTTATAATGCCTCTTAATATAGTTGCCTGAAGTTATAAAACTTACCTTTTAACTACAACATTCTAGATGGTGGAAAGATTCTCTCCAAAAATTATATCTTCAACTCCTACGATGTAGTTATTTATATAAAGTAGCTTCTCTAGTTAGAGAGATGGAAATAACTATAGTCTCATAACATCTTGTATCGTTCTGGGAAAGTTGTAGGAATTGTAAATCCCTATGAAGTTCATTAGATTATAGTTTAAATCAAAAGTAACAAGTTTTGTGAATACTCTCTTTAATTTTAACGATTGTATCATAAGACAAGTGATTATGAACTTAGTTCTTGGAGGTAATGGGGGTGTAATAGTATAACCTATTTCACCCAACTCTTTAAAATCACATCATCAGATAGAGGAACATAGTGCTGGAGACTTTGGTGTCACTTATTCCTTCTTGGCCTGATGTGTTCCTCAGCGGCAGCCAGATGGTCTACTTTTACCTATCTAGATTGTTTATTAAGTGTTGCCTTCCTGGTGCCTTCTTGTCTTTCTTGTTCTTCAGTAAGTATATAGGTAATAGCTTCATCCACAGTATCCTAAACACCTTCATTATGAACTCCTTGGTTTAAAAGTCCTTTACTATGAACTTTATCATAAACTATTTTTCCTATTTCTAAGATTACTTTTGATCTTAGGATCAAGTAGGATCAGAGATTTTCTTGACTCTGAGTGTTGAGCATGCACCGACGTGTGCCTTAAAAATAGTAGAAAAGGTAAAATTAGTACAATCAATCATATCTGTAGCCTTATTTCTTGACAATGGAGACAAAATTTAATGTCATGTCAATCATACTTTGTAACTGAAGTATAAATCATTTATTATATGTAACATAGAACCCAACTACGTTTAGTTCAATCATATAAAGAATAGGTCAAAATCTCAATCAATGTGGTTATGTAAGTAATTAGTAAGTATTTTCCAATAAATGGGGGGTTTTGAGTTATATTTTTAAACAAGATACAATTTCTAGTTTCTTCAAGTTTATGGTCAATAGATTAAAGGCACAAAGATTGTGTTCCCCATAACTTCATAAATCTCTAGGTTATTAATACTAGTAATCTATCTTGATGTTTGGCATGGAAAATCCCTTTACTCTTATCTTTAAATTGAGACCAATTGTAGAGTGACAGTTTTTTTTATTAGACCCTTGGACTATGGCTAGAAAACCCGCCACCTAATCATCTAAATATTTATACTCATCCTTAGAATCAGCGTCATTATGTCTAACTACTTTACCTTACAACCTAATTGCATTTACATTTCCTACCTCAGCTTTGATAAACTACTTTGTGAATAAGATGAACTCAGTCCTCAATTGTGTTACCTCTTTAGAGACTGAATTATCTATCATTCATTGTTTTGCAAATTGTGCGATCATATTTGTGCCAATGAGAACATTTTAATATCAAGTATGCCAACCCCAACTGGTTTTAGTGATCCTATTATGTATCAAAGAATGTTGTTACAAAAGTAGACTCATAAATGCACTTCTTATTACATTATTTGCTATAATATTGTTATTAAAATCTAAACCTCTATAGAATATCTCAAGAAAACTATGACTAGGGATTTTATGATTCAAGACTTATTCCAACTTCTTCCTAATCATCAACTATGTCTCATATAACACCTTTAAATATAGTTTTCTAAAGTTGTAGATCTCGTCTTTCAGCTGTAATATTCTAGAAGGTGGGAAGAATCTTTTTAAAAATCACACCTTTAAATCCTGCCAATTATTTATGGATCCTATCGGCAATTCAATCAACTATGGAGTAGCTTATCTAGTCAGAAAGAAGGGAAACAACCATAGCTTGATAGCATATTGTCTCACTCTAAGCAGGTTGTAGGAATTGCAAATCCCTATGAAGTTCATTAGATAAAAGTTTGCATCACTAGTACCAAGGCTTGTGAATAATCCTTTTAAGTTTTATAACTGTATCATAGCACTAGAGGTGTCGAACTTAGTTCTCAATGGTAATAGGGGTAGAATAATTGCACCTATTTCACTTGTAGCTTACAAATCTGCATCATTATTCATATGATCAAACTAGGGAACATATTGAATGGAACTTTGATGTCTCCTATTCCATCTTTATTTTTTGGGTTCCTTAGTGGTAGCCAGATGGTCTACTTTTAGTTGTTTAGCTTGTTATTTAAGTATTGCGTGCCAGGCGACTTATTGAATAATTAGTCTTCAGTGAGTATATGGGTTGAAGCTTCATCCGCAGTCTCCTAATCTCCTTGGTTATACACTCTTTGGTTGAGAAATCCTTTACTATGAACTTCATCGTTAACCATTTTTCTCATAGTTCTCAAAGTCCTTTTTATCTCAGGATAAAGTTGTATCATGGGATTGTCTTGAATCCTAGTGTTGGGCATGCACCGACGTGTGCCTTAGAAATAGTAGAAAAAGTAAAATACAATCAATCTAATATGTAACCTTATTTATCGGCAACATTAACATAATTTGATGTCATGTAAATTACACTTTACAATTAAAGTATAAAGTGGTTGTTATACCAAATATAGAACCCAACTAGGTTGGGTTCGATCCTATGAGGAATAGGTCAAAATCTAAATCAATGTGACTATCTAAGTAATTATAACGTATTTTCAAATAGATGGGGGGCTTTGAATTATATCGTAGAACAAGAAACAATTGCTAAATTGTTCAAGTTTATGATCAATAGATTAAAGGCACAAGGATTGTGTTCCCCTTAACTTCATAACTCCATAGGTTCTTAATACTAGTAATATATTTTGATGCTTGGCATGCAGAATCCCTCTAATCCTATCTCTATACTCAGACCAATTGTAGTTGTTATCCTTATTATGATTTTTAACATTAATTTCCTTGTTAGAGTGCCAATTTTCTTCATTAGACCATTGTCCTTTGTCACAAAAACCTGCCACCTAATTATGAAGATATTTAGACTCCTTCTTAGAATCGAAGTCATTATGTCTAGGTGTTTTACCTTGCAATCTAACTGCATTTAACTTTTCTGCCTCAACTTTCACAAACTCTTTTAGAACAAGCTAAACTCATTCTTCGATTGTGCTAACTCTTGAGTGACTAAATCATCTATCATTCATTTTTCTGTAGATGCTCCAATCACATTAGTGCCAATGAAAACATTTTGATATCAAGTATGTCAACCCTGATTGGTTTTAGTGATCCAATCACGTATCGAAGAATCTTGCTACTAAAGTAGACTCATAAATACACCTCCCATTACATTGTTTGTTATAGCCTTATTATTAGAATCCAAACCTCTATAGAATATCTCAAGTAAAATATGACAAGGGATTTTATGATTTAGTACCTGTTGCAGCTTCTTTCTTAACATTAATCATGTCTCATATAACACTTTTAAATATAGTTACTTGAAGTTGTAAACCTTGTGTTTCAACTATAATATTTTGGAAGGTGGTAAGAATATTTCAAAAATTGCACCTTAAATATTTCCAATTAGTTATTGATCCCATTAAAAATTCATCCAACCACAGAGTAGCTTATATAGTAAAAAGAAGGGAAATCTCACTCCAGGCAGGTCGTAGGAATTGCAAATCCCCATGAAGTTTATTGGATAAAAGTTCTAACATTAAAAAGGCCTTTGAATACTTCTTTTAAGTTTAATAACTGTATCATATCACTAGTGATGTCAAACTTAGTTCTTTCATCTTAGGTGTATTGCACCTAAGTATCATTATCTATACATATTTAGTCTAGTTTTGAGGACTACTTTGTGTGTATAATGAGTTATTTATGGTATAATTGAGTAACTAAGTGTTAAAAAACTTGTTTATACTGTTCAAAGGATGTTTAAAACAAGTTTATAATCAAATAGGTCACATAGAGTTTATTAGAGAAAACTAGTGTTACTAGCTTGAGCTATGTGTTGTTCTTGTGTGTCTAAATGTACTATATTGTGTTGTGTACACTAATTCATGTTGTTTGATGATTTATGAGAACATGTCACATGTTACGATTAATGATCAGGATTATGAAATTTCAAATAAGGTTCAAACGACATCCATATTACTGAACTCAAAGACAAACAGATGGAGTTAACTATTGAAAAATCTAGTATTTTGGAACACAGGGACATGCCATGACCTAAAACCTCTGAGATAAGGGTGTGCCATGCTTTGAGAAACAAATTAAATTGTTGAAACCATTTTGAATCCATGTTTAAGGCATTTCACGCCACTAAATGCGCAGGAACATGGGCATTCCATGCCAAAGGGACAAAAAATGGTCTTATATATTTTGTAGTATAAATATGACACTTTTCTCTTAATGTGAACATCTTGGATGAATTTTGGTATTTGAAAACTCATGAGGAAGGCTGAATTTAGGGTTATAAACCATTTTTCTTTAGTTACTTTTGGTTCTTACATATGAATTTCATTCTTGTGATTCGTTGTAAAACAATAAGTAGCTAAACACCCTCGTTCTAGGGTTGAGGTCAAGAACATTAATACTTAGCTTATAATTGAGTTAGTTTAATGTTGATTTTTATGTTTTTTTTTCATGTATTCTTGTTATTACTATTCTACGGATTTGCAATACTTAGGATAAATCTATATTTCTAATCTGAGTCCGGAAGGAGGAATAGTAGAGTAAATCAAGGGATATATGAAATGAGATCTTATATTTTAAATGAATTAAAGATAGGAATTGTAGTTAGTATAGGGATATACCTAATTTCTCCATTTTATTCAAATAAGAGATGAAATACAAATGCATTTAATTTAGTTCTAACATCCTCGATCAATGATGTAGTTGTGGGTCTAACATAGATAGAAGATTAGAGGATGACAATTTCCTAAACATGTTATCAACTCTATGGATCAACAACCAAGATAATTGATTCAACTCATATTGATCAAAGTGCCTTGAGCCTGTATTTATCTCCATTATTATATTCAACACTTTAGAATCTCATATTATTTACTGTTACTTTTAACCCTAAACTTAAACTCTTTTTGGTTTTGCCTGCACTTGTTTAATCTTCTTAGTAACACTAGAAATGGGTTGTTACTAAACATAAGCCCCTGTGGAATTCATACATGGTTCTTAAAGGCTACTTTAGTACTTGCATAACCACATACACTTTTAAGTGCGGTAGGATCGCAACAAGTTTTTGAAGTCATTATCGGGGACTTGAGAATTTGCAACTGTCTAATTGTTGGTTTTAATATTTTATTTTATAAGTTCTAACAACTTTATCTTAGCTTTTGAACTTTTAGGAGGTCTAAATATGAAGTAAGTTAGCAAGGGAGAAGGATTTGTTTGACTCATATCCTGAACCTGAACTATGCTTATGTTAGCTAAGGAGAGAAAAAATACTTCTCTATCACATACCATAATTTAAATAGGATGAAACTAATCCTGTAGTGATGGATAAAGAACAACCAGCTCGCAAGATAGTTTACAAGGTGGCAATACTACTCATGACCAATGTTACCTCCGTTATTCGTAGACCATATCCTGGAGTTAAATTTAAGATTAAATAGAATATAGAGCAGTTGTTGCATACAAGTGGGAATTCACAGTCCTATCACATGAGGATCAGAAGGTCCATTTCCAGAACATATTAGAGATTAGTGACATCTTTATTCCAATTGGAGTCTCCATAAGCTACATGAGGCTCTTTCTCTTCCCCTTCTCACTATTAGAGGAAGCAAAGAAATGGTTAAAGACAGAACCTTCAAACACCATAACTATATAGGAAGACTTGGCAAATGAGTTCCTTATTCGGTTCTTCTATTCGATAAAACTTGATTTTAATAAATGAGATCTTGAGTTTCAAGCAAAATCCAGATGAGAATCTTCATCATGTATGGAAACTATTCAAATTTCTTCTTAGGGACTACACATACCACTAATAGACTAACGAGTTATTGTCTCGTCTTTTGTTAAAGCTTTTGACCACACTATAAAAATTTTGTTAAATTCAGCTGAAGGTGGCTCATCTTTGGAGAAAAATTATGATGAGATATATACTTTGTTAAATTAAATTGCACAAGGTAATCTCGAATGGTAAGGTGATATATCCCAAAATATAGTAAAGAATCGTGTAGGGATAATTGAGGGTGAAAGTGCCACATATTTGGCTGCTCGGTTGGCCTCGCTTTAGAATCAAATAATTATAAAATTAAATTAGCCAAGTGTGAATCAAACTTCTTCCCAAGTAAATACAGTTCAGTAGGCTCAATCGGGGTGTAAGCTTTTGGTGTTAGTTGTCACTTTGCAGACTCATGTAAAGCAAATTCAAAGTTTGTTAACTTTGTGAACAATGAATAGAAGGGTTATCAAAATTATGGGAACACTTACAACCAAAATGGTTAGAGCCAACCTAATTACTCATAGGACAATAATTAGTCTCAGACGTAGTAGTTTTAGTAGCAATAGGACATGTAAACCAATAATATTAAAGAAATATATAAAAAGATCCTGACAAATCAAAAATAAATGGATCCAAAGATTAAAAATCAGCAACTTGCTCATAAAAATCTAGAGACATAGTTGGGGTATTTGGATTAGGCCTAGAATACCTTAAAGGGCTTTGCCAAGTGACATAGAGAATCTGAAGCAAGTAATGGAAATTACCTTGAGGAGTGGTAGAGACCTCAATGACAAATCTCTAATGAAAAAGCATGAGCTATAGGAAGAATTAGTCCCACATTAGGCAGAGGAAAAACAAGTGGTAGCCAAAGATGATCAAAATTCGAGGGAGTTTAAGTACCCAAAAGCAAAGGAAGTTGAGAAAATTATTAAATACACTAAGGCTAAAGAGGATGCATGCTTTAACCAGTTCTTTGACAATTTTAGAGAAATTCACATTATCCTTCCTTTACTAGATATTTTTCAAGGTATTTGTAAATACACTAAGCATTTGAAGGATATGGTGACCAATAAAATAAATTTGGGCGACATTGAGACAATGAAAATTACTGAGGAGTGCGGTTCAGTTGTGATAAGAAAGATGTTGACAAGGAGTTTCACCCTTCCTATATAAATTGGTGAAAGTGATATGGTCTAAGCTTTGAGTGATTTAGAGTAGAGCATAAATTTTATGCCTCTATCTGTGTTCAACCCTCTTGTTGGGCAAGCTGATGCCATGTTTTGTGTTTCTCCAAATAGTGGATAGAACAAGAGTACGGCCTGAAGAAATCATTAATATGTTCTCATCAAGGTTGGTAAGTTCATTATTCCTGCTAATTTTGTTGTTCTTAATTATGATGCAGATGACATGGTACTATCATACTGAGGCATTCGTTCTTGGCAACTAGTAGATGTATGAGATTGTACTATAACAATGAGACTAAAGGATGAAAAGGTGGTCTTCAAGGTGTATAAAACACTCATTACACCTTCACACTATAAGAATTTCTATATGATCACTACTATAGAAATGGATGAGTATGGGGTAGAGGAGTGAAAACCTCTATTTAACTCTTTACACTATCTCATAGAGTGGCCTAAACTGCCCATTAAGCTAGACATTCAAAAATATAAAGAGTATCCTAAAAAGACAAGTGTGGAGAGAGTTGCAGACCTTAAGAGTAAGCACTCAAAAGGTCAGAAAAGAGTGAGAAGATTAAATCTAGGTAATTTAATCTAAGGAGCATGGAAAAGTATAGGTGTGGGGTCCATCAGACCCCCTTGAAGATTAAAATACTACTAGCTATCCCTAGAGACCTCAGGGAGTATTTCTTGCCTTACTTTTAATTTATAATTTGGGGACGAAGTGTATTTTTAAGTATGGGATGGTGAATCTTCTGATTGTTTAGGGTGAAGTGCTGCTATATGATATTTGTTTCTATTTGTTTTTTTTATTTTTTACTAAATTTAATAAGAAGTTACAAAATTTTTTTAGCTTTGTTTCTTTTCAGTTTTTATTAGTGTCATTCTAGTAGAAGCACACTGCACCCACCCCTTGATTTTTCTTTTTGGTTTTTTTTTAGGGGGCGCCCTTTGAACCCAGTTTTCCTTATTTATTTTTAGGAGTAAATTTTAAAATTTTTTTATTAAGAATAAGTGAGATGTTCTTTCTAAGTGTTATGTATGACTTTATGATGTGAGTTGGTTGTGAATATAGAAGCATGAATATGGTGTTGAATGACTACTTTTGAAATATCTAAGAAAATTTACATGTCACTTGTGCGATATTGAATTAATTCCAAATTCTTTCTATTTCTTGGGTTAAAGTATATAAAGATCCTACTGGATTTGAGCATGTGCCATGTGTGTTGTGAGATTTTTATTATATTTGGTTTAGGAGATGATATAGACATTTCTTTGATAGCCATTTTCATGCCCTTTTTATCAACACTTGTGCATAATCTTAGAGATCCCAATTGAGCCTTTAGCCTATTCTTTGGTAGCCTCTTATGTAGTCTCTTCCCCTTTTTTGATTTACTATAATTTAATCCAAAGCTCCTAAGCATTTTAGTTGAAAAATTTATATAGTTAAGGAGTATAAAATTTAAGTAGGAAAGAGGTGAGAGTGAAGCCCCAAGAACATAGTAGCTATTGGTGTAAAAAGTTAAGGTAATATGGTTGGGAGTGGTGTAATGAAAAGAGAGAATTTCATCAAAACTTAAAGTATGTGTTGATAGAGAATACTCCCTCCTTACTAGATGTGAAGGAGTTTAAAGACAGGGAGAAAAATAAAAGAGAGGTGGAAAGATAGAAGTGGTGAAAAATTGGTTGTTTAGAGAAGAGTTCAATGTATACTATGATGTATTAAAGCTCTTAGAGAATATAGTCACAATTACTAGCTAGAATAGTTTCTACCTATCTCTTAGCCTATATTACAACCCTTTAAGTCCTACTTGATCTTGAATCGTGATATTCTGATATTAGTGGAGTACTACACTAAGGGAAAGCCTATCGTTCATCTTACGTTACATGTGAATTATTTGTAAAAGTGAGCAAAATTTGATCCTTACACATATTCTTATGATGAATTACTTATCTTTGAATGACTATGGGTAACTCTATTGTGGTGAGGCCGTATGTTTGATGATAGCTAGATGACTTGTATGATCTCTTTGATTAAGTAGTATGCAAGAGTGTGCCAACTTTAAAATGTATATGGCAATCTAGGTATGAAACTTGCTATTCATGCAGTTGTTGCAGTGCTTGTTTAAATGTCTTACTTGTAGTAGTGATATTCGAGTCTTTCTTGGATAGTGCATAATGTAAAGAGTTGATCTAGAAAAAATAAGGCTTTTTAAGTGCGGGAAGCTGACATTGGGCTATTGACCTTTTATCTACATCATCCCTCATTGAGTGGCATCTTTTATATGAGAATACTTTTTGGGTGGTGATTTTAGGTGTATATATGCACCTAATCATCATTATTTATAAGTATTTAGCCTAGTTTTGAGGGCTACTAGGTGTTAATAGTGAGTTGTATATGGTATAACTGAGTAAATAAGTGTTAAAACACATGTGTATAGTGTTCATGGTGTGTTCAAAATGAGTTTATAATCAAATATGTTACATAGAGTTTAGATGAGAAAAGTAGAATTACTATCTTGAGTTATCTATTGCTCTAGTGTATCCCGATTGACTCTATTATGTTGTGTGCAATAATTCATGTTGTTTTATGATTTAGGAGACCATGTAAATATTAGGAGAAATTGTCAGGAACATAACAGGGCTAAATGAGGTAGGAAAGACATCCCTAATGTGCGGAACTCAAAGGCAAAAGGAAGGAGTTAACTATTGAAAATTCTAGAACTTTGGAGCATATGGGAGTGCCATACCCTCAAACCTATGAGATAAGGGCATGACAGGCCCTGAGGCATAAAATAAATTGTTGAGACCAGTGAGTATCCATGATTAGGGTGCGTCTTTTCCCTAAAATAGACTAATTTTCACTATAGTATAAATAGGACACTTGGATCTTAATGTAAACATCTTGGATGACTTTGGGGTTGGAAAACATATGAGGAAGGTACAATTAGGGGTTTTAACCTTTACTTTAGTTACTTTTGATTTTTATGTAAGAATGTCATTCTTGTGATTGTTGTAAAATTGTTAGTGGCTAAACACCCTCATTCTAGGGTTGAAGACAAAAACATGAATACTTAGCTCATAATTGAGTTGGTTTAATGTTGTTTATCATCTTGGTTTTTTATGTATTCTTGTTATTACTATTCTATGAATTTGTGACCCTTAGGATAAATCTGTATTTCTATTATATGATCAGAAGGAGGAACAATAGATTATATCTTGGGATACATAGTTTTGGATTTTATACTTTAAATGAATTAAAGGTAGGATTTGTGGTTAGTATAGGAATCATAGCTAATTCACCTCATTTGGTTCACATATGGGATGAAATACAAATATGTTTAAGTTAGTTCTCACATCCCCACTCAATGATATAGTTGTGGGTCTAATTTAGATATATGATTAGAGTATGACCATTCTCTAATCATGCTATCAACTCCGTAAATCAACACCAAAGATAATTGACTTAACCGATGAAATTGTATAGCTTAGTATGATTGTTCAGAGTGTCTTCACCTTGGATTTCCCCCTATTATTGTCTCCAATAATTTATAATCTTGTATTGTTTACTATTTCTTTTAGTTCCAAAAAATAAACTCTCTTTGGTTATGCTTGCACTTGTTTAATCTTTTTAGTAACACTAGAATTGGGTTGTTGCTAGACACAAGTCCCTGTGGAATCGATACTTGGCTCTTAAAGGCCACTTTATTACTTGCACGACCATGTATACTTGCAAGTATATTTGGATCACAACATTATCGGTAGTATTGGGGATGGAACATTGCACCTATTTGACTTGCCTCCTCTAAATCTGCATCATTATTTACATGATCAAACTAGGGAACATAGTGCTGGGAACTATGATGTCCCCTGTTCCTTCTGTATTTTGTGTGTTCCTCAGTGACATCTAGATGGTATATGTTTACCTATTTAGCTTTTCATTAAGTGTTGTGTACCTAATGACTTCTTGTCTATCCTATTCTTCAGAAAGCATATATCAGTAGCTTCATTCACCGTCTCTTAAACTCCTTAATATACACTTCTTGGTTTAGAACATCTTTACTATGAACTCCTTCATTAACCATTTTTTTCTAAGTTCTTAGAGTCCTTTGTCTCTCAGGATCAAGTGGGATTAGGGGATTGCCTTGACTCCGAGTGTTGGACATACACTGACGTGTGCCATTAAAATAGCAGAAAAAGTAAAATCAGGACAATCAATCTAGTGTAGTCATATTCCCTAAAAATAGTGATGTAATTTGTTGTCACAAATTACACTTTGTAATTAAAGTATAAAATAGTTTTTATACCAAATAAAGAACCCAACTAGGTTGGGGTTGATTCTATGTGGATTAGGCCAAAATCTCTGTCAATAGGGTTATCTAGGTAATTTGTACGTATTTTCCAATAAATGAGGGATTTTGAATTATATCATCAAACAAGTAACAATTGTTAATTTCTTCAAGTTTGTGATAAATAGATAAGATGCAATAGGATTGATTGTGTTTCCCATAACTTCATAGGTTTTTCGTACTAGTAGCCTATTTTAATGTGTTACATGTAAAATTGATAAGTTATGTTTACCTAAATGACCTTATTCCCATATTAGATAACTATCCTAAATCATATTTTCTCATCTGGTGAAATTTGCACTTTTAACCTTATCATAAATCCCAGATTTGATATCTTGCTTACCCGGCTCAAGCTACTAAATGAATGTTGATATCTTAAAATATTTTTGGTTTGTTGACTTTTCCATCCATTACCCCTTCTTTCAATTCTTGAAAACATAAGGTGATTGCAATCACATACACTCATTAGAAAGTAACCAAAGCAAACAGAACAACAATTCACACCCAAACACCCTTTAAGAATCACCTTGTACTATGAACCATCCATTGTCAATCCATCGTGGTTCCCACAAAACATGTTGTGGTTTTTAACTACTCATAATCATAGGACCACAATAATAATTCTTGAATGAAAACATAATTATGAACTTACAAAGAAAAAGATAAAAATCACAAATCTCAACTATGAATTAAAATGTTCAAAATTTGTATTTACAACTCTCAAGAACAAGTGTATGGACTCAAAAGTAGTAGTAGAATTTAAGATAAAACATAAAGCCTAATAGTACTATTTATATACATAAATAAATTCTATCCTAAACAAAATAGGATAACGAAGTCTGCAGTGGTGATGACTTTAGCAGCGAGTCATATGGTCTACCTCTGATTCATTACGTGTGAAGGGGAATTCGTTGCCTGGTGTAATGACCTTTTCATTGTTATAGAAAAGTCAATCATGAAAATTTTGGGTAAAGTTTTTCCCTTAATGGAAAGTTAATAATTTTAGGCAAGGCTAGTCTTGTGGAAAATTTAATCATGGCATGATCTAGGAAATCCATGAATGGGTTGGGTAAATTTGATTCTATTTAACATGTTTTCATGTTAGATAACATGATAAAAATTCATAGGATTTTTTGAAAGTTAATTCAGGTAAGTAGAACTCTCGATATCGAACTAGGCATAAAGAGGTTAGCTCAGAATGTCATGATTAGAGGGTGGATTGTAAAAAAAGATAAAGCTGAGAGCGCCCTACCATACTCTCTATAGAGGGTGGTAGGATACTATGGGGATACTTCTATAGCTTAGAAATTCTCGCTATAGCGGGTGTCAAAGCCGGTCAATCCTGCCATAGCAAGCACATTCCACTATAGCGATGCCACTCTAGTGGAATCAGGCCTCTAGTAAATTGTTGTTTAATGTACAAATTTCCTAATAATGGATTATTATTTCAAAACTAATTTTGGGAAGGTCTAGGATGATTTGGGTTGATTTTCACCTATTGTCCACAAAAATCCTTTGTAAAACTATGTTTTTTATCCCCATTAACTAGTTTTGATTTCTAAACCTTGGAATCACTAGTTTAAGAATCCTGGGGAGTGTTTAACTTGACCTAGCTGAATTTTCTCGTGCAAGGGGGTAAATTGAGTATAAAGCCTTTGGATTTTATTTAAAATTTGATTATCTACTCTTGCATAACTATAATTCACTTATACAACCATGAAATTGGAAGGTTCAAGGTGAATTTATAGTAGAAAAGCCCTAGAATATATGAAATAATCATGAATTACTGTTGGGATTTGAGATTAGGTTGTAATACATGATATTATTGCTTATTTTATTAATTATGTATTATATTCCTATTTTTAGACCACAATCAAACCGAGGTTTGAAGAAAATGGAACGATTAAGTTCGCTAGAGAATATTAGGCATTGATTGAGGTGGGTGATGATTTTAATATTGTTGAAACCCAACTTGTTTTATGTGTACATGCTAACTATTTCATAGTATTTCTTGTACAATGGATGTTCAAGAAAAATAAATAACCATTTGATATCCTAAGTGTTAATTTCATGCAATGAACTTATAAGTAACACTTATTGGTTGTTGCAAGCGTTAATTTGTATTCATTATGGTTGTGACTATTGTGATGTTTATCATTACTATGGGATGTATTGGTATTTGCACATCATCATGGGATTGGTTGGTATAAGGTCAGCAGGCACTTGATGTCTAAAATTTGGTACATGGACAAGAGATTATCCCACGTAGGTCATGACTAGTGGGTGATCATAAGACCCTTAGCATGTATATACAAGATATATCTAAGTGTGATTATTTCTTGATTAAACTAGATATTATGTATTTTCTTAATTACAATGGTTCATTAAGTGAACTGACCTTAAGTGTAGTCATTATCATGATGGCTCTTTGTGTAAACCGAGTTATGTTCTTAATTGATAAGGGTGATTTCTTTTTGTACAATGAGATGCATGATATTTTCTATTGTTTTTCTTAAAGATCCTTGAGTCCTTAAGGCTAATTGCATGTTATGACATAACTCTGTATTGTCTATTACTTATTTAATTGGACCTAAATTAAGTGGTTGTTATATCACGATTGTTGAGTTTAAGTCTTGTTGGTGGTCATATTTTGACTTAACTTGTTATACTTGTTGACTCATATTGACTAAACTTCATAATGTACTTGTTTATAAGGCTATGGGTTATGAATTAAAGTAGGGTTGCATGATAGCGTTCATGGGTGTCTTCTTGTACTATGTTATGGTTATATGTTCATATTTCTTATTTTGGATTAGATAATAACCCTATGTGCTGATACTACCCATGATCTTCTTTTTGTTGAGTATAGATCAGATTCTAGTAACTGTTTGGGACCTTACCTATAATTCAGACCATGATTGAACTTAAGCGTGAGCTATATCTTTTGGGATGCCATGTGTTCATTTTATATTTTATGGTACATTATTTTGGACTTAGAAATTTCATTAGTTTTGGGTGGATCTCATTATTGACTATGTCTTAGTTTTGGTACAATGACTTCAGGTCCTAGGGGATTATTTAATTTCTCTATTTTAGCATTTTTTTTATTTTGGATAATTGCTCATAAATAAAAATAGTTATTTGCCTTATATTTGGATAGGGGTTGGATTGATGTTTTAGTGTTAGTTGGTTATCCCACCAAAAAATATAGTGGGTACGACTAACGATATGTTTGGATAGTGAAAAAGTAGAGTGAGTCCCCTTCTATTGAGTTTGTTTTTGAGTTTCATATGTATTTCCTATAGATTTGCATGGTATGCCTCCCGACAGGGTTATTGATATTTTTCGTCCGATATGGGGGTGTCAAGGAGAGCCTTCTCTAGGGAGTTTCAAGTGCTTGCATCTTAGTTGATGTAATTTGGTATTTAATAAAGAGGTAGAGTGTTGGCTAGTGTTGAAGTAAAGTCAACATTCCTTGATAAAATCAAGACCAAGTAGTTTGATGTTGGGAAATTGAATGAACTTTGAAAGAAGGTGGAGCTCTATGAGGCTTCAGATCCCACACCTGATGTATGTGGAGTATTTTGGTTTAGAGGACGAGTATGTGTCCCTCAGGTTAGTGAATTAACTCAAAATGTGCTTGTTAAATCTAATGGTTTGTGATATTCTATTCATCCAAGTACAACCAAAATATACCACAACTTGAGGCAACTTTATTAGTGTTCTAGATTAGAGAAGAACATAGTAGATTTTGTATCCAAATGTCATAACTATTAGTAGGTAAACTATGAGCATCAAAGGCCTACGGTTTTGCTCAAAAGGATACACATTCCCAAGTGGAAATAGGAGAGGACAGATATGGATTTTGCAGTAGGTCTTCCTAAGATCTTGGGGAAGCATAATTTTGGTGATTCAACACAATGCCTACCCTTGCATCATCTCGACATGAAAATATAACAAAGAGCATTGTCCATGCTGGCAGATCTTTAGTAAATAATGCATCTTTATTAGGAAACTCTTTTAAAATCTCCTATCTAACTGATAGAGGGTGATCGACGAGAAAATTGGCAACTGTTTTACCCTTCACAACCTTTAAGGCATGTATATAATCTCATATTAGTTAAACAATATAGTTCACCTGAGAGAACTGGTTGAGTTATTACAAACTTCATGGGATCAACCCAGGAAATTAGTTTGATCGTGTATGCTTCAAAATAATGCCTTAATTTCTTTATCGCATAAAGAAAAGCTAAGGATATCTTGTTAATTGGCGTTTAATTCAACTCAGATCCTATCAATATTTGACTAAGATAGTAAAGTGTTTTCCTTCTTAGCTTCCTTCTCTTGAGTAAGAAGTGCTTAAAGTGATCGCTCTTGTGATGCAATGTATAGTATTAATGGCCTCAAAGGAGCTGGTGCCCCTAATGAAGATGGATTTAACAAGTATCTTTTGATACTTCCAAAAGCATTTTGACATGATTGGTCCCAGTGGAAAGGAGCATCTTTCTTCATTAGATGGTTGAAGGGTTGACATGGTCCAGGTAAGTTAAAGATGAACCATCGACTGAATGCCAAATTTCCTTGTAGATTGTGGAGGTATCTCAAGCTCTTTGACTCAGGCATTTTTAAAATAAAATCAATCTTTGTGGGATCAACTTCAATTCCACGATGACTCATAATAAATCCAAGAAACTTTCCCAAGTAACTTTGAATGCACATTTTAGTGGGTTCATTTTCAAGTCAAATTTTCGTAACCTCTCAAAAACAATGTGAATATCTTCAAGATAGTTGTATCTACACTTTGTATTTATCACTAAGTCATCGACATAACATTCTACCCTCTTATGTACCATGTCATCAAAAATATTTTGCATTGTATGTTAGTAGGTGGCACTCGTATTCCTTAGACCAAAAGGCATCACCTTGTAACAATATATCTCTTTTAAAGTTTGGAAAGCATTGCATTCTTCATCTTTTAGAGATATTTTGACTTGAAGATTGATCCATAAATGTCACAGTTTCATGTACAGTTGTCGCATCAACCATGAACTATATGATTGGTATTGAAAAATTATCTTTCGGACATGCCTTGTTAAAGTTTCAACAATTAACACAGACACATATTTCACCATTCTTTTTCTTGATTGGTACAACATTTGAGATCCATGATGGGTATTTCACTTCTTGAATAAATCTGAACTCGACGATTTTATTGACCTCTACTTTAATCTACACTACCAAGTCAGGGTAAAACACTCGTTTGTGACTACTTTATAGGACGTGCCCCCTTTTTGATCCCCAAATAATGAATAGCTACCCTAGTAAACTCCTAGCATTTTTTGGTAAGACCAGGAAAAGATATCTTTGTACTCAAATAATAACTTGAACTAGTCCCTCTCTTCTTGAAGTGTAATAAGTATGCTAATGAAGGTTGAGCATGGATCTTCTAGAGTACCGAGATTAAGTTCTTTGAGTTAATTTGTGGTTAATTGTGCGCCATTCTCCAATTCGATGGATCCTCTTAAACATTATCAAGGTATGGACCTTCTTCTACTGTTATGTGATAGGATGTTTGTGCAAAGTCTGAATCTTCCCTTTTATTTCCTTCGGATATTGTGATGGCTCCTTCTTGCTCCTTCTTTGTTTCTCCACAAAACTGGTTAGTGAAAATAATGGTGCTTCTTTTCATTTTTAGGGAACCATCTGTGGTGATTGACAATACAACCTTTCTCTTCATACATGATGGGAATATACTATAAATGTCTTTGTCATTGATTCCTTCACAAAAACCTTGATTTTAATTCTCCAACAACCTCTTTTGTGCTAATAACTATCTTGTGGTTCCCAAATGATGAAAGACAGATGTTTTTAAGGTGTCGGCCTCTCCTTTCATTTTTTCAAAGGCTCTGTTTTCTTCTTTACAACCCAATCTTTTAATATAGAGATATGCGGTATCAATCTTTCAATGCGTTCAAATACAGAAGTTTATTGTGGCATTTTCTCATCCTCAGATGTCTTGTTTTATTCTACCAAGGCATAATGTAATGAAGTTGTTTCCTTTCCCTTATTAGAGAAATTTGAAGAGGTTTCGATAGTTTGAATCCCAAGTCAAACTTAGTAGTGGCGACATAATTCCATTACGTTCTTAGCTTTATTTGGGACTCTTTAAGACCATGTATCTTCTCACCAGTGACATTATATTTGAGCTCACTCAACCTTGTCAAATTTAAGAAGTCGTAACCTAATTTTTTGGACTTGTATTACTGGGACAGTAATAATCTCCTTCAAATCTTGGAATGCTTTATGGCTCATTTTTCTACATAGAGGGTGGCCTTCTTGATTACATACTTATAGCAAGGGTTTTCCGTCCCTTTGCCACTAACACGGGATATTGCAAAAAATTAGATGTTCTTCCTTCATCTTTGTTTACATGTCTCCTTCAAATAATGAAGGCTTAGGGTAGAATTCTTCAGTTCTCTCCTTAGCCATCTTAACAGTAGCTCGTTGAACCTCCACTTTTTATTTTGAAACTACATTAGTAGGGTTGGCTAGTGTTAATTTCTCCATACCTAATTCACAAGGGTCCCAAGTAGAATTCTGCATCTGAAAAATATGACTCTGTCTCAGTGAAAGGATTGATATTTGTATCAATTTTGACTACTTCACCATCTTTCATATACTTTATTCATTGATGTAAAGTAGATTATACCACTCCATTTCATGAATCCAGAGGCGTCCGAGAAAAAAGTTGTATAATGTTCTGGAATCTATAACATGAATCTTTCCCATGGCTCGTTGTCCTCATTGATTTAAGCCTTGAATCTCTATGTTGCTTTTGGATAGTTCATCAATGGAGATTCTAAGCCTTTTGAGAACTATTTGGCATGATATTGACTGTTGAACCATCATCAATCAATATGAAATTGAGATATTATTCTCAAATAGCTCCTTGGACAAACAAAGGCTAGTTGTGTAGTTTAGAACCAACAAAAAATCATCATTTGCTAATTAAATTATAGAAAATCATGATGCGACTTCCTTATCAGCATGATATTCTATTGTTGGACAACACTCATCTTTGATTTACTTTATTTCCTCTGTGTTGGCAATTATATGTGTGGCACTAATTAGAATATCTTCAAGGAAATTTTTTGGAAAGAACTCATACAATGTAATAAACCTTCAAACCTTTTTTGATAAAGAACCATCAATATTCTTGTTAGTACTAACTTAACACTTTTTTATGGTCGTAGATACTCCACATTACTCCTCATTAGTCTTATATTAGGAAGTCGTATTAGTGGAACCGCTTGATATCTCTTTTTCTTAAGAGAAACCAAGGTCTAACCACTGTTATCATTATCTTTGTAGTCATTTTCTATCCCTAAAGAACCTTCAAAAGTTTTCCTTTGAAAATCTACTTCAACTGGCTCAAATCTCCCAAATTGCAAGAATATAGAGCTTGGCGTAGTTAGCAACATTGAATACTTCTTTTTCTCGGGTACAATGCAAGTATGAGTTTTTTCTACTATTTCATCCATGGTGATGATTATTTTTTCTTCACACACTAGTGTCATGATTCTCTCCTTCAAGACGAATCACTTTTCTATTGGGTGGCCAATTATGGGATAGAACTTGAGGTATTTGGGGTCATTGATCTTATTAATATCCTTCGGCCTCTTTGATTTAGGAAGATCAATGATTTTCTTAGCTAGAAATTCATTTAGTATCACAGTTATGTCTGAATATAGAAATGGGTAAACCTTTGCTTCTAACTCTGTCAAGGTTGGAAGTCATTTATCCTCCTTGGATATTTCCCTGAGGCTTCATCATACTTCATTTTTTGCTTGGTTGTGACCTTTACAGAAGTTGATTTCATACTATGGATTCTTTATTCTGGATCTTTGAGGTTTTACCTTTCCTCAAGTCTTTTTCTTTCAAAAGATTAACAAATGGAGACGTCTTCCCATGACTTGGATAATCAACTCCATGCCATATGCTTGTGTAGCAAATTCTTTAATTGTACGCGATGTATAAAAGGCTCCAATGGATTTCTTGAATGCACATTTCTACAACAGATATTTTGGAATGGTGGTCTTTGCAGTACAAACTCAACAATATCCATCGACTGTTGTAATCCATAACAGGCTCATCTTTTCTATTCTTAGTGTCAGTTAACTCTATTATGCTCACAATTTATCGAGTGCTATAAAATCAACTGAGAAATTCCTTCTTGAGTTACTCTCAACTATCAATTAACTTATGCTTTAATTCAATATACCAGTCAAATGCCTGTCATGAATGAACAAACTATTTTATCAAGAGATCACCATGTGTTCCAGCGTTGCTATAAATTTTGACAGAGTGGGAAATATGTTGCCTTGGGTTTTCCTTTCCATCAAATTATTACAAATTTGGTGATTGATAGTTTGCTGGCATGGTAGACAATCAATTTGTCTTATATGAGGCTTGGAGAAATACAATGAACTCTGTGGTGCTTCGCCATATTAAGCACTGATGGTGCTTGTTTCTATGTCTTGCAACTGTTGGACAGATAACCTTTTATCTAAAATAGATTGTTTTTTCTTTTGAAATTTAGACTTAGCAAGTGATTCCTCAACATCCATTTTTTGTAGAGTGAAGCCAGGTGGATAAATGGGGATATAAATTGACTTTCCTGGTTCGAAGGCCTCCAGTTTGTTCATGAATTGAGTGATATGAAGATTCTTATTGTCAACTAACTTTTTAGGGATTCAATGGTTGTCTTTATCATTGCGAACTTCTCGTCCATGTTAGTTGAATTAGCACTAAGTCATTAACCTTAGTCAAAATTGGAGAATCTATTGAATCTTTAAGTTCACCAAAGTTGGAGCCAATTTGAGAAAGTTTTCCAAAAAACATGCATAGGGTTGTAGTTGCAGTAGCCATATGCGAGTTGTTTTTTTCCATCTTCAAAGAGGTAAAGTATTCAGATCTATTCTTGAAATTTTGTCGTGTAATTGGCCCATCATGATTGAGGTTTGCAGATCCGACAGTAGAGCCTTGTGTGTAACATCATTTATTTTTTTGAAGTCCATTGCAATAGTTGAATTTATAGTTTTCAATTTGCAGGAGGAAGAGATGAAGAGCAGAAATGGTCCCACTGGGCGTGTCAAACTTTGTTTGTAATAAATTCTTAACACATCAAAAATTAACTGGAATCAAAGATAAATAAAATAAAATAAAATTTTATTAATGAATCTTGTGAGTACAATTCCATAACTCTCTTGATTCTTCTCTCCTAAACTTATAAATGATTTGAGGGCCTTTAGTGGTGTGTTTCTCAAATATTTGGATGATTTGGAATCCTAGAGATGTATTTCAATCGTTGGGAATGCTGAAAAATATTTTGTTGCTTTGGAAAAATCTCCAGAAAGAACTTCTTTGATTGCTCCTTATTAAAACTTAATAGTCGATGTTTATGTTGCCAATGCTTATCAAAGACATTTTTCTACTTCTTAGAATGTTATGTCATTTCCTATTATAGTTATAGGGAGTAGGCCAGGTTGCTTGTGATTGGCTGAAACATGTCATTTTGACACTTGGCATCATTAGACTAGTTCTTTAATTTGAATGAGATCTCCACATCATTTGGACACATGACGTCATCTCATTGGTCTTAAATTTAATGGAGATACCAAGTCACCTGACACATGGCATGGATTTGAGATCCAAAGTGTAATGGACCTTGGTCTTAAATTTAATAATATGGACTAATTAATTTTTAAAGCCCAAATTAATTAATCAACCCAATTAATCATGAATTAAACTCAAATTTTGTTTGAATTTAATCCGTTGAATTTTGTATTCTACAGATAAATTATGCATAAGTTCTTTAAAGGCACGGTTGTGGCTTGGCTCACTGAAAGTAATGCTACTTTTATTATTTCGAGTAATTTTATTAAATCATTGCGATTTAGTTTAATTATGGATTTAAGTTTGCTAGTCTATGTATTTTTTTAATTTAACAATAAGGATATAATGGTTAAAAAATGATAAGTTATTTATTAATTTTTCAAACTAGACAATTATTATTTCAAATTTAATTTTAATACAGTTGATAAGTATTACCGGATAGATAGAGGGAATAAAATAAGGAAAAGTTACAAAAACTAGCATCCTTAAGACTATAATTAAAATAAATAACAATAATTTTTTAAAATTACAACTTATAGAAAAAGTAATAAAATTTTACCACTTTTTAGAAAGGAGCGTATCTTTCTCCAATCAATTTATCTTTTTCTTTTTTTCACGTGATATTCACTTTTCTCTCTCCAATTAACTGCATGTTCTATTTTTTTTTTTCAATTTTCGCTTTTATCTCTCAATTTGTTGATAAACATTATGGTCCATATTATTTGAATCTCATTTTTTCATATAATTTATATTTTTTTTATTTTTTGTATTGCTTTCTTCTTTATTTTTTTTTGATGTTCTGTGATTTTTTTGGTGTTTTTCCAGCCAAGGAATGTCGTTTCCGGAGATGGGTGGGCTGGTGACTTCGATTGGACTGCTGGTTTTGACATTTTTTGATGAATTTTCAACAGAGGGTCTATCTGGCAAATTTCACCGTGATGGTGACCGACAACGATAGTAATGTTGTTTTACCATCAAGTATTAGCCGTAACCGATCATAGGGGTTGAATTTTAATCAGTGGTTCGCTAATTTTGTAGATTCGGTGAGGGTCGAACTCTCTCTTCTTTGCTTTCCTCCTTCAACCCCTTGATATTTTTTAAGCTTCCAATCATTAATGGAGTTTTGGGATGTTGAAGTGAAAGTAGGAGAATCTTTAAGAAGTCAGCTGGTAAGAAGATCGGTCCAGTAACGCCTTTTTTCAAGAAAAATGGTAAACCTGCAGCAGCCAATGGTAACAACAAGTTTCAGTCCCCGAAATTCGACAACAAATCTCACTACAAGAACTTTAGTGGTCAAAAGAATTCAAAGGGTAAGCAAGGAAGGAAGTAGAATGCCTAAAAGACATATCATACAGTGAAGTGTGAAGCCTTTTTGAAAAGCAAAGAGTTATTATTTTTAATTTTTAATTTGAAGGGGGACATAGATGAATGGTCTCTTTATGCTTTTTAGTTATTTTTTAGTTGTAGTTCAAACTTTGGACGAGTGTTTTTATTACCAAAAAATTTTGTCAAAAAAAAAAACCAAGGGACGAACTTGGCCATCCTTTTTATGAATTTTTTTGTGATGTGGTAGCAATGGGTAAGTATATTTTGATGAGATTTTTATAAAATATAATTTTTATAATATAAATATGTATTTGTATTTGATAATGACAAGATTTGTATTTGTATTTGTATTAGTATTTGGTACTGATAAGATTTATATTTGTTACAGTGTAGATATGTATTTGTATTTGGTATTGTAAGATTGGTATTTGTTACAATATAGATATGTATTTTTTTATTTGTAATCATATATTTTATGGACAATATGTTCATATATATATTTTTATCTTTATAATGTGAAGATATATATCTGTTAAATTTAAGATATGTATTTGTATTTTAGAAATTATATAAGATGTATTTGTTACAGTATAGATATATATTTGTATTTGAAGGGATTGTGATTTATATATGATGAAATATGTTGAGTGTATTACTTTTGGTGAATGTGTTTCAAATGTTGACTTTGATTCAGATCTTCTTCGCATGATATATACTTCAATGTTGTGGCATTATGGTTCGAGGAAAGAAGAAGAGAAGACACAAAGTGATGATGAAGCACCAATGAGGCCTCGTATGGAAATCAGGATAACAAAAGATACTAAAGTGCATGATATTTGACGTTTATTTTGAATTTATTGCATTTGACAACAATTAACTTTACGTGGACTAACATTTAGTTGAATATTTCTTAGGTTTCATATGTTACTTTAATGTTGAAAGTCGATATTTTAAAGTTTATTTGATGTGACATTTAGATTTTTGATGTTTAAACTATAAAATAGTATTTTTTTTGTGGTTAGCTTATGTTACTGTTATTCATATGTCGATATGAATATGTGTTTTCCAGTTTTGAATATATTTTTGAGTAATTAATATGTATATTTCAGTTACTATATGTATTTTTCATAGATGCATTTGTATTTTTCATTTTATGCATATGTATTTTTAGTAATGCGTAAGGATTTTGAGTAATACAAGTGTTTTTTTTTTTTTTCAGATATGCATATGTATTTATGCATAATGAATATGTATATATTACTAACACATGTATTTATGCATAATGTATATGTATATATGAATATTGCATATATACATAAAGTTTATTATAACGACCTATTAAGCGCCGTACATTGGGAAATACAAGGTTGTGAGAGAGACTTAGAAAATAGTACTTCAGCAATAAAGTGGCTTAGAGAACACATTAAGAGAAAAGCTTATCAATTAGGATAATAAATGCCAATAAAATACAACAACAATATTATAGAGAATTTATATATAAACATCAACTTGTAAAAATTCGGAAACAATTTGTAGAGAGATTAGAGTTGTTAAATAAAGAAATAAGAAATCTAGAACTAGATATTTTAAATTTTAAAGAAACGGACGAAATAATTACCATAACATCCAACTATTATAAAAAGGCCTTAATTAACGAAAAATCTAGGCTGATAGAAAATATACAAGAAGTGGAATTAGACATAACCTATACAAATAGTAGATTGAAATATCAAACTAAGCTAAGCAAAAAATACCTTAACTTAAATCACTTAGGATAACAAGATAGCTTCGTTAAAACACCTCGATTACCTAGATTTTAGATTTCAACCAGAAAAGAAATATAGAATATTAAAAAGCAACTCCACCATAAGGTGTAATTTCAACCAGGGAGAACACATTTTACATTCGGAAGATAAACAATACAACACAATAATAGATTTTTTGATAAATACAAGCGAGAAAACACAGGAAAAAGATAACAGTATAATAAGAACTCTAGACCAAATAGAAGTTACTCAGAGTAAATATAAAAAGACACTAGATAAGATAGAACAAAATTTAGATTATCTCAAGTCACAAGAAGTAGAAATTGATAGAAAGATCCAGTATTTAAACCACAAGTTTAATTTAGAAAAAATACCGACAAAATTAGAAATTGAAAAACTGATAGCAACCATAATAGAAAAACCTAAAGAATTGAAAGTAAAAACAACCCAACTAATAGCTAGGCTTATAGAACAAGTAGAAACTATAACAACAGAGATTAAAGACTTGCAAGAAATAACAAAAAGATTAGAAGAAATATCACTTTCATGAGTGAAGAAGATATAAATTACAATAGAGCACTAGAAAAATCAAAAAATTATCATAGTGAACCTGAAGGGTTATCTAGGCATATACCTTCAAGTCAAACAGATAAAATTCTATTAAAACAAAATAACATCATAATAGAATTACTATTAGACTTACATAAGAAAATAGACATCTTAATAAATAAAGAAATCCAACCAAAAAATAACCTCGAAATAGACGAACTTATTAACCAATTAAAAAGAATCGAATTAACTCCTAAACAAGAACGAAAAAATATAATAAGAAAACCACAAAAATGGACTTTCTATCAAATAGACGGAGAGCCATCGAAGATAATGCAAGACAAGGAGAAGAAAGACAAAGAATAAGTTTTTCAGAAAATAGAATAGGAAATAATAATATATTATCTAGAATATGCAGAAGACAATCTAATATAGAGCAGAACCAAGAACTTAACGAAATAATAGATGTAGACAAGGACTTACAAATTTTCCAACAACACCAATTAAAATTATTAAATCCTAAAACACTATATAACGCAGGATATTTTTCTACAGATAACCAGTTATATAGACATTATCGGGAAGAGCAAATATCTGCTATAGGAAAGGATTTTAAAATATTAGATTTAGTAAATGCTAATTCTTTAAGACATCTAAAAAATAGAATGGTATTAATGCATATGGGTTTAATAGTTATAGGAATAAAAGGTCTAACTAGAAAAAATCTCGGATCCAAAGTATTAATAACAATATATGATGATAGATGGTCAGACATTAAGAAATCAATAATAGGATTAACTGAAGTAGATATGACTAATAATGGCGGAATATTCTATATAAGCCCAGACTTTCTAATGAATTTAAAAGAATTTGGAAAAAATATTAAGATAGGAATTCAAACTAAAGGATACAAAGAAATGAATAGTGGAAATAATTTATTAATGTGCATGGGTTTTATTGGAAAATTAAATTTAAGTAGTAATACAAAATTTAAACTAAAAGTAAATGATGTAGTTGAAATAATGGGAAATAAGGGCATAAGTTTAATAAAACCAATAAAAATAGACCCTGAATTATATGCAGGTTTAGAATGGAATTTAAATACGTTTACTAAAACAAAAATTTTTACACCAGACTCTCATCTATTATATACTACAAGCAAAGGAGAAACCTCGGTCAGGTTTACAGATTATAATTACACAACTAAAAGAAGTTTAGACGAAGAAGACACAGAAAGTAATATAGAAACAGAAAGCGAGTTTATGAATATAGAAATCCTACAAGAAGGATGTGAAGTAGACATGGCCATAGAAAAGGCCGAAAGTTTAGCAGAAGAATATAAAAATATAACTTTTAAATGTAAAGGATGTCAAAAAGACGACATGAAAATTGAAGAATGTGTAGAACATTTTAAAAATTGCTTAGAGAGAAATGATAATTTAGGATATAGAAATAACAAATCTATCTTTAAAGAAAAAGATGAAGACACCATCTCTATATTAAGTTCAACCATCAGTTATAAAGAATTGGCAGAATTAGAACCAACTAGCTCCTCGAGTGCTAGCCCATTCCAACAAACAAACCCTAATCCCCAACCAATAGATTATAGTACAGGTAATGTACCTAGAAGACCAGCAATTAGAATAAACCCAGATACAGAACTTAGGGGAGATCATATAAAACTAGCAGGTAAAAGAATGCCAATAGAAGAACCAATTAAACTACAAGAAGGAGGTAGTAAAGGTAAAATTCTAAATATAGCAGCACATGATCCCCAAATGTGGGATACAGTGATAGACTTATGGAAAGGAATAGTAGCTGCAGATTACTTAAGACATTATATAGAAACAGATACGGAAACAATGTATAAATATTTAGAAACCTTTTTAGGAGAATCTGCAAAAGCTACTTGGGAAAGTTTTAAAACAAACTGCCCCTATGATTTCCAGGTTCTATTAAGTATGGGACCAAATCCCTATAATTTTACAAATAAAATGCATATGTTATTAACGGGAAAAGATCCAAATAGTGGATTACTAGCACTACAAAAGGAAGCATTAATTAAACTAGAACAATTAAGTATTTCGCATTGGGTATATATAAAGAAATTCCTACAAGACTATTTCTATTATTGTACCATCAGCGGAAATACTTTTAATGAAGAATTAGGCAAAAAATTGTTCATGAAGAATTAGGCAAAAAATTGTTCAATAAATTACCTGGAGCCTTAGGAAGAGAAATAGAAGATTGATGGTATAAGAGAGATGGGGTAGTTGCTAACCCGAATTTAAAATGGACAATAGGACATAGAACACAACATATAATGGATATATTAACAGAAAAATGTACAAACATACAAATACAAAAACAATTGAAAAGAAATGAAATGAATTTCTGTAAATCTGTTATATACACAACCCAGAATTATGATAAAAAACAACATAAAAAATATAAGAAAAGAAATAATCAAAAACCATATAGTAGAAAACAATACTTCTTGAGGAAGTCAAAGGCTAAAAAACCTTGGTTAAATAGAGATAGACATGTTAGAAAATATAGAAGTGATAGAAATTATAAAAATAAATTAGAATGTTATACATGTGGTAGCATAGACCATCTAGCTAACGTATGTCCTAAGAGAAACAATAATAGAACTAGAAACTCTCAACTAATAGAAGATTTCCAAGAGACTTTATTAAATGTAGACAAATACATGTCAGATACAGAAAGTATATACTCAATAATAAGCATTGACATAAATGATAAAGATAATCCAAAATCTGATTCTTCCGACTCAGACGAGGATAACTTAGTTAATGAGCTAGGGCAAGAGATAGAGGATTTAGACTTAAACAATGTAAAAATTAATAATTTAATGAATATTAATCAAGAATGTACACATGAATTCCAAAGAAACAAAGGTTTAGATAGTAATCGATGTCATATCTATAATTGGTATCCAAGTAAAGACAACAGAGCTAAATGTAATAAATGTTACTTAGAAGCATGTATAAATTGTATAGAGAACACTCTAAAAATTAAAGTAGAGTCAGAAATAAATAACGGACAAAAATATACGAACAATCAAATCTTAAACCTAAGGGTGTCTACTCTAGAAACCCGATTAAATGATCTAGAACAAAGATTAACCATTCTAGAAAAAGGAAAAATAAAAGTCACCATAGAAGAGACGGATACACAAGAAGCGGTACATTTAGAAAAGTTAGAAGCAGAACTTATGAATTTAGAAGATAATAGCACTGGTCTAATATGCAACGAAGATAAAGAATTTTCTACCATAAAAGTATTAGTAAAAATTAAAATAAAAGACGTAGAAATAGAAACTCTAGCATTAATAGATCCAGGAAGTACTAGCTGTTTAATCAATAAGGAAATAGTACCAGAACACTTATTAAAAATACTTGACAGACCTATAATGGCCACTCAAATGGATGGGTCGCACAATATCTATAATTATTACATAGAAAAAGCACAAATAAGTTTTTTAAATACATGCAATAAATTCTATAACCCAGTTTACGATGTTAATAAAATATTAGCAAGAGATTTAAATATAGGATCAGATTTTGTTATCGGACTAAGATTTTGTATACAGAATAAAGGAGGATGCCTCTTAACAAGAGATAGAATAATGCTTTTTAAAGATTTAACTTATACACCAGTACAAACAGTCACATTGCCTACAGTATTTAGAAAACTAAATACAAATAAAAAGAAATCGCTTCCAGAACCATGTTGCGACGATTGCCAAAATAATCAATGCAGCAACCTGCTAGAAGAAAATCTAGAAGAAGTTAGAAACTATACTCTGCTCAATGCAGAAGGACAAGAATGCCTAATGAATATAGAAAAAGAATATACCCTAATAAGTATAGAAACTCAGTTTTATAATTTTAGAAAAGGAATAGATAAAATAGGAATAATAAACAGTCCAAAAGATTTAGAAAATATAATATCTATATTAGACGAAATGGAGATAATAGGAGAACGACCATTAGCCCATTGGGAAGCCAATGAAATAATGTGTAAATTAGATATAATTAAAACAGCACCTATAGAAGCGAATAATGAAGATACTAAAGAATTTGATATACAGATAAAGGAACTCTTACAATTAGGAGTAATAAGAAGATCCACCTCTAAACATAGATCAACGGCTTTTATGGTAAGAAATCATAGTGAACAAGTAAGGTGTAAAGCTCGTATGGTAATTAATTACAAAAGATTAAATGATAATACTAGAACAGATGCTTATAACTACCAGATAAAAGTGAGTTAATTAATAGAATTCAAAATAAAAAAGTTTATAGTAAATTTGACTGTAAGTCAGGCTACTAGCAAGTTAAAATGCACCCAGATAGCATAGAATGGACAGCATTCACTTGTCCAAGCGAACATTTTGAATGGTTAGTTATGCCATTCGGACTAAAAACGGCTCCGCCCATTTTTCAATGAAAAATGGATAACATATTTGGAGAATATAAATATTTTATATTAGTATATGTAGATGATATTTTGGTATTTAGTCAAAATATGCAAGAACATTTAGGACACTTACAAATAATCTTTAGACTATTTGTTAAACATGGCATAATAATAAGTAAAAAGAAGATGAAGTTATGTAAGACTTATATTAATTTCCTAGGAATAACTCTGGGAAATGGAAAAGTAAAACTACAACCACACATAGCAAAGAAAGTACTAGAAATGCCAGATAAATTAGAAACAACAAAAGATTTACAAAAATTCTTAGGATTAGTAAATTATGCACGAAATTTTATTCAAGATTTAGGAAAAATAGCAGGACCATTATATGCAAAAACAGGTAGTAAAGGACAAAAAAATTTTAATATAGAAGATGTTAAATTAGTCCAAAAAATAAAGGAAAAAATCACAAAAATCCCAGACCTAAAAATTCCATTAGAATCAGACTATTTAATTATTCAAACAGATGGAAGTGACTTAGGATGGGGAGCTATCTTAAAAGCAAGACCTAATAAATACAGTAATAAAAATGAAGAACAAATATGCGGATATCAAAGTGGCGCATATAAAGAAAAAGGAAACATGAGCGCCATAGACTTAGAAGTATTAGCTATCATATATGGTTTAAATGCTTTCAAACTATATATATTAAATAAAGAAGAGATTTTAGTTAGAACAGATTGTGAAGCTATAGTTAAATTTCATCAAAAAATAAATGACAAAACTAGTAGTAGAAGAAGATGGTTAAATTTTATAGATACCATATCTGTTTATAAGAATATAGTATTCGAACATATAAAAGGAAAAGAAAACAACTTAGCTGACCAGTTAAGTAGACTACAACTGGGAATAAATAAATAAGTTAAAATTTAATTTCATTCATTTGTTTTTAGCATGAGACCAACAGGACAACCTCCTGCAGACAAAGGTAAAGGTGTAGCTTCGTCTTCAGAGTCTTACCACCAGACAATGTTAGGTAACTTAAATTTTAGACCATTAGAATCCCTAGAGACAATGGAAAGAATTCATTTCGGACCATTTAATTTAATTGCATACCCAGAAAGCAACATATCCTTTAGAGTAAGACCAGATTATGTTTTAGACAGACCCCAAAGGTGTTTAGTAGATAACCTCTGGATTTCTTATAATAGACAAAACCGTAATTATTTCATGGCATCTATGAATGCTTTATGCTATTACATGGCAGAAAAAAGTAGACCTCGTTTTAAATATTATGTAGTCATTCATGGAAAAACTAACGGAATTTTCCAAACATGGTTAGAAGTATTAGACTCCATACAAGGTTTTAAAGCCCCTCTTTTTAAAGGTTTTAATGATTTTACCGAAGCCACTAATCATGCTAGAGGCTATTTAGGGCCAAATTACTATATATCTCCTTCCCTTAGACAAAATCCAGATCAGATACCCCAGTATAATTTGCAAAAAGAGACTGGAAAAATTATTTTTTGCAACCATTGTTCTTCTATGATGGAAAACTTCAAGACGCTAAATGCCCAAAAGGAGTCACTCCTCATGGAAAACACTAGACTGATTAAACAAATACAAATGTTAGAAACAAAACTCAGAAAGTAGACTCCATTTAGCAAAATAGATGCACAAACTCAGACTCCAGCTCAGAGTTCTCCATCTCCTCAAAAAATGGATGAGAAGGGTGTGCATTTCCCAATAAATGCTCAGAAATCCACTGTACCGAATGTTGGTACAGGTAGTCCGGTTCAAACGGTGACCGGTAAAGACAAATCAAATCCGTTAATGGCTGTCACTTTGCCAAAAAGTGAGGATGAAGGATGTTCTTCATCAAAAGCTAAATTAACTAAATCTGGACATAGGACTTTAAAGAAGACTTTAATATCTAAGAGAAAAAATGAGACAATAGAGACAATAATTAAACAGACTCTAGACAGATTCTTCAGCAGACAGACACAAGATAAATACATGGATGAACAACCAGACGAACAACCCACTAATTTAGACAGAGCCGTGCCAGAGATAAATACTACAGATAATAATTCTGCTAGATCAAACGAAGAAGATAATATTGCACAATTCCAGGATACTCAGGATCCATATGAAGACGATGACTCAGGCATGAGCTTCGACTCCATAGCCCTGCACAACTTGGATACGTAAAGATAATCTACAGTTTTCACAGTTTGTATTATTAGTTAGCATAGTCAAGTGGGGATGCCCACTTTATGTCGTGTAATAGTCAGAGTCAGAGTGCTTCCTTTATCACTACTTTCCAAAAGAAAGAAAAACTGTTGAAGCACGCGTCAAAATAAGTTTGAAAGAAAATTAATAACGCATGTGAGGATGGGGCCCAAAGAGTACTCGACTTGCATTATTAAAGTTTTCTTTCTTATCCCTTATCTAAAAGTGTCGGCCAATTGTCCTAAGGCCACGTAGTAGTTTTTAGAACCACTCCTTTATGTACATTTTGCCTATAAAAGGCGCACATGTTGTAGTAGGAAAACAGAATGAAATCAACCAACTTCCAAACCTACTTGAAATGTTAAAATCCTTCCTTCCTAAACACTTATCCAAGCCAGTCTTTCTTATGTAAACTTTGTATCATTGACATTTCAATAAAAGCTCCAAGTTTTCTATTCGATCTTTAGGGGGTTCCCGAAAGGGAAACCTCTCTCCTAGTTACTTCATGTAAGTTCTTATTTACATATTTTCCCCACAAAAATGTTTATCTTCATGTTTTTATATCTATGTTTTAAATCATTTTACGTAGTTTATGTAAATCATGTAAATTTAGGTATCTATAAAATTTTTACCCTTAGTATATGGTTAGCCTCTTAATTTCTTAATATCAACGATGGATTAACCTGTAAATTCCTAGGAATTCTGGCCTTGTTAGTCCAAAAGGTCTGCAAAATAGACAAGGGACGAGTGTTAGCTGCCAGATAAAAATTTTCCGGGGTGTGGTTAAAGAAGTACGATGTTAAGAACATAGATTAAGAGAAAGAGATGAACAGGGTAAAGTAAAAAAAAAAACAGGGGAAAATATAAACTATAAGAATGATAAACATGAAGAAACAATAGGAAAGAGGGAGTACTGAGTAGGTTTTTACAAAACTGATATATTAAATCGATCATTATTCACTGTTTTATCTGATTTTACAAGTCTTTTACCAAGTTTATTAAAGTATACATCAAATTTATTGAAATATACAACTAAGTTTTAAGTTATTGAAATAAGAAACTATTTATATATATATATATATATATATATATATATATTCTGAATATGTATTTTTTCGGTTATGCATATGTATATGTATTTATCCAGTTTAATACATATATTTTTTAATCACATATACATATGTATTTAAGCAGATATGCATATGTATTTATGAGTTATCCATGTATATTTTTCAATTATGCGTATAAATCTATGAATAATGCATATTTATGTATGATTAATGCATATATTTTATTAAAAAAACATATGTATTTAAAGTTTTGATTACGTAATTGATATGTCTTTATATGTATTTTTTTTATTTATTACATAAAGGTATGTTAACTTATTCTTATTTTTTATAGATCGGCATAGGTACTTAATAGATTCTCATATGTATTTTTTCAAATTAAAAATTTGTTAAGTGTGGCTTCCAGTTTCTAGGTATAAATCAATGATATTATATATCTTGTACAATATATTCATAATGAATTAAGTTAAGCAAGGTCAGTAAAAAAAATTGCAATCATTTAACTATAACAAGTTCAATAACATCAAATATTTTTATCAAAATTTAGAATCATATAATTATTAGTGAAAAAATGAAGCAATTATTTTTTAACATAATCCAACATCATGAACAAATCAACATTTAAACTATAAGTGCAACATTTAATCTATAACAATATTATTGTACATTTGTCCATAAACGCCACATACATGCATAATGTGGTACATCATTGTACATACCACTAACAACTTTTATGATGCTTGCATTACGATCAGAAACTACACACATATGCTATCTTTCACCGTATGCTTCCTTCATATTCTTAAAGAACCAAGTCCAAGATGCATAATTTTCTAAATCAAGTACACCACATGCCAAAGGAAATATATGTCCTGCATATTGAAAAAATATATATAAGAATACATGATTTTTACACCTAAAATACTGGATATGTATATTATAAATACATATAACTGAAAACATATGAAACTATCAGTGAACACATAAACGTACTGTATATGTATATTATAAATACATACAACTGGAAACATATGAAACTGTCAGTGAACGCATAAACGTACTGCATATATATATATATATTATAAATACATATAGATGGAAACAAAGTAATAAAGGAATTGATAATGAAGTGATCCAAAGTAATGAATCCAAAGAATGATAACAAAGTTTCAATAATTGAATTAATCCTTAATGAAGAGTATGTATAGTGTTTGCTAATGAGATTTGAGTTCTCTAGTGTGTGTTACTAAGATATGAATTGACTTATATAACTTATTTGATTGTATCCGTGAGATTGATTGTGTTACATGTGCTTGGAAAAGTGAAATGGTATAGTTACTTTCTATATGTTGGTTGACTTTCTTCATTTATACAATTTGTAATCATAGCTTACCTGATTAACTAGTTATTATTCTTTAATGTTATAAGAGAGTGTTTAGTTGTTAACTGGAGAGTTTAGTATGAGTTGTCTATAATTACTTGGTTGATCCTATGAGTGTGGGTAATGGAAAAGGTAATGCAAAAAAAAGGGGCGATAACGATGGTTTAGTGATGCATTGTGGTGGCTGGTGTAATTAATGAGGCAGACAGTGCTAGTGATGAATATAATATCATTAATAGAGTTGGGGAATTTTAAATTGTATAGGAAAGGTGTTATTGTCATGACCTGAGTCTACCCCCTAGTCGTAACACAGTGCTTGAAGTCATAAGTGACCAAGCTAACCCATGATCTGGCACATGCTATGAGTTCTAAAAGAAAATAATATAATACTGTGTGGAAGTCATTTAGAAGCATTTGATAATCAAAACAATAGCAATGATATCTAAAACATATCAACTGTAAAATATGCCTAATAGACTGGTTGACTGAAAGCCTCTAAACAAGATGAGTTGTTAGGACCTGACTAACTGAAATTGCATGAAACAAATACTGGGTTGAATAACTAATAGTACAACTAGTACTCAAGTGATGAGAACTCCCCAATGCTATAGTTGAGTGACACAGGAACAGACTACGTGCGATTTGGGATCTAAGTGTCTGAACCTATGTTATAAGACAACATAGCGCAAAAGAAAGTATGAGATCAGTACTTTGATTGAATTAGTATGTGAAATAGAAACTAACTGATATACATATATACTGAGCATGAATGCGTGAACATAAACATTGAATGCAAGACGAAGTATAAATATTTACTGAAGTAATCTGAATAACTGCATAACTAATATATGGACACTTAGTCATGCAAACCTTAACTGAGCAAAATCAGAATACTGAACTAAAACTATGGGAGCTAACAGTTAATTGATATGCCCCAATATCAGCTAATCAGGGTCCAACCTGTAATCTAATTAGAAAGGTGTCAGTACTTAGCGAAGGGTACCAACACTGGTTATGTGGATCCACTAAACTGGTATTACAAAGGATTAGGGTGCCAGTCCTCTACTAACGGGTAACCCCTAAGAAATTTCCAATACTATATTGGTGGGTGAGCTCTCATAACCTATGCTAGCAATGTAGTTCTGAAACTTAGGGACTTCTACTAAAGGTCTCAGTCCTCTACTGGCGGGTGAGCCTTCATCCTAAGATTTGTTTAGTGCTAAATCATACTCCCAATTGAATTGGCACTGGTACTGATAAAAGTCTAACATGATTTAAAATTGATAAATTCTCAATGTCATAATATTTTGAATTTAATGATACAAGCATAGTATGAATGACTTGTAACCTCAAAACTATAATATGCATAAATATCTAGCTATCAGGTGTTCATGACCCACCAACACAAACTAATGCAATGGAACATTATAAGGAATAAACTGATCATGGTATAGAAAATCATGAACTCAATATTTCAATAACTGATCATGTTATGGACAAGTTACATTATCAAACACATGGAAACACAATTCTTATGTGAAAGCATATTTTTATGGTTCATGACGAAGACAACTAAAGTAGCATTGATAAAGCTCATATTTGGCTTGGAACTCAATATAGGAGAAAAGGGTTTGTAGTTGTAAATTAAGGATGTTCTTGGGACTCAATAGGCGGAAGGGACCCAATTATAAAATCCCATATACATGAATGAAGCCTTGGATGAATTTCTTGAAGTTTATCTTATTCTTGGGAAACCCTAGTTTGCTCTTAAAGAAGAAGGGAATCATTTTATTTTGCCAAAAGAAGCGATTTCTGAAGTTATGAGGTGTTAGGGTAGTTTTAATCCACCAATAACTGATATTTGGGTACCTAAAGGACGTGGGTCTGGGGTTAAAGGGGTGGAAATTGCCAAAAGCCCTTACTAAAAACGTGAAGGAATTCTACTTCCATGATTTATTTTGACTGGTCATGAGTCATGGTCTGAGTTGCAACCTGGAACCCTCAGGTTTGGGTTTCATTCTTCTATGACTATGACCTTCCTCCTATGACTTATTACGACTGAATATGAGTCATTAGTTGGAGTCGTAGTTTGAGGCTTGATTTTGGATCCTTTACTGGTGAGGATACGAGTCCACACAATGACTCATAATGTCAGACTATGAGTCATGTGTTGGACTCATAACCACTGAATGGATTTTTGGTTGAACACTATTGTGACTATGAGTCCCTCTTAACGACGCATAATGTTTGATTAAAAGTCGTGGAGTGCAGTCATGGTAAGTGGGATAAAAACTGAAAGTTCTTTCTGTTATGACTACAGCTACTCATAAAGACTCATAACTTCTGCTTACTAGTCTTAACGTGAGTCCTAGACACTGGCAGTTGACTAACACTTAAAGGGAAAATTGCATAACTTCTTGTCATATATCAGATCATGGCGAGACATCCAGTGTTGGAAATCTAATTTAATGGCCTATGTTTTGAGGGGTATAGAGCTTGTAAATTTGGGGTATTACAATATCTCCCTCTTGGGATTTTTCATCCCTAAAAAAAAATCTAAACTGGAATACAAAGGAACTGAGATCACTCGATGAACACTTATAAGCTGAATCATGACTAATTATTTGAATCAGAAGCATGATGCATGGACTGAACTAAAGTCATGAATACATGATATGACATGATGATGGCTGATAGTTGACATAGAAAATAAGAGAATTAATTAATTAAGGAAATCATTACCTCAAGTTGAATCTGGATTCGAAGAGAAAAAATAGGGCTACTTAGCCGCATACCAGCTTCTGCTTCCCAAGTATCTCCAATAACTATTTGATTTCTCCAAAAACATTAGCTAAAGCAACTTTTTTATTCCTCAACCTACAAATATGATGGTCAAGGATATTAACTAGACTTCTTCATAGGAGAGTCTATATTCCATGCCCACACTCTCTAAAGAAATGACTGCAACTAGATCTCCAATGCATTTCTTAGCAATAAAAAAAAAATGCTGGATGTACTGATGCTAACTCTACAGACAACTCTAACACATAGGATACTTTCCCAAAATGGCTCAAAATCCTATATGGGCCAACATAGTGGTGGCTAAGCTTCCCTTTTTTACCAAATCTCTTCACCCCTTTTATGGGAAAAATTTTCAAAGACACCAGGTCACCAATATCAAAATCAAGCTCTCTCTTCCTCACATCTGCATAGGATTTTTATTGACTCGAGGTTGTTTTTAGTCTTTCTCAAAGCTGATAAACTTTCCCATTGCCTCATACACTGAGTCTAGCCCTATTAAATCAGTGTCACCCACTTTAAACCAACCAATAGGAGACCTACACTTCCTACAATAAAGATCCTCAAACGGAGCCATCTGAACACTAGAGTGATATCTGCTATTGTAGGTAAACTCAATCAAAAGTAAGTGATCATACCAACTACTCTTGAAATCTATAATACCAGCCCTCAACATATTCTCTAAGGTATGAATGGTCCTCTCTGCCTAAACATTTGTTTGGGGGTGAAAGTTTGTATTGAGTGAACATGGGCACCAACATATTTCTGAAAAGCCTTCAAAAACAGAAAGGTAAACTGGTACCTCTATTTGAAATAATGGTCAGCAGAACTTTATGTAACTTTAACAACTACTTAAGATAGAGTCTACCTCAATCCTCAGTTGAATATGAAGTATGGACTGGCAAAAATTAGGCAAACTTAGTTATTCTATCCAAAATAACCCAAATAGAATCATGATGACGACGCGTATGAGGTAACCCTATAAAAAAAAGTCCATATTCACCACTTCCTACTTCCAAGTGGGGATGCTGAATTCCTAAAGTGTACCACTAAGCCTATGGTGCTAAACCTTAACCTATTGATAATTTGAACACTTAGCCATGAATTCCACAATATCCTTCTCCATACCATTCCACCAATAGTCTTCTCACAAATCGCGGTACATCTTAGTGGCTCCTGGGTGAATAGAATACTACAAACCATATATCTCTGCTAATATTTATTACCTAAAATCACTCAAATTTGGAACACATATCCTTTCCTGATAATGAAGTACGCCATCTCTCCTTGGTAGAAAACCTCAACCTTCTGATCTTGAACTACCTCTTTCAGCTTAACCAAAATAGGATCTCTATCTTGCTTCTTTTTAACCTCAGAAACAAAGGAAGATTCTAAACTATTCTGAACCCATACACTACCTTTGGCCCAATCAACCAACCGAACACCCAATCTAGCAAGATGATAAACCTCATAAAATAACTCTTTCTTATTTTCCTCAACATGAGCAACACTCCCCATAGACAATATACAAAGTGAATTAACCACAATATTTATTATACTTGGGTGCTACAACACACTCATATCATAGCCTTTAAGCAATTCTATCCACCTTTTCATATAAAGATTTAGGTCTTTCTGAGTGAACTCATACAGTAAACTCTTGTGATCAGTAAACACGTCAACATGAACCCAATAAAGGTAATACCTCCAAATCTTTAAGGCAGAAACACCTGCTTCCAACTCAAGATCATTAGTCAGGTAGTTCTTCTCATGAGGTTTGAACTATCTAGAGGCATACGCTATAACCTTGCCTTGCTACATCAATACATAACCAAGACCAACTCTAGAAACACCAAAGTATACTACGAAACTATATGAGCCCTCTGGTAGGGTCAAAACTGGAGCGAAAGTGAGTCAAGTATTTAACTCTAGAAAACCATTCGCGCAGGAATCAAATTATAATACCCCATACTTTTCCTAGTCCAGCTCAGCTCTTAGTGTGTGAAGTGATTAGTAGGTAAAGAATGTTCATAGAAATTACCTAGAGTAATATTGAACCAAGACGCTTAGAATCGTCCAAAAGTTGGTGTTCGATTTTTCCAGGGCCAACTTTGAAAGGGTATAACTATTGATGTATGAAGAATTTTCCAGCTTAAGACCCACTAAATTATAGATAATTGATTCATCTTTCCAATGATACTAATTTTTCATAAATTTGATACTCGGGTGAGAAGTTATGGTACTTTTTGTGAGAGGCAGTAGCTCATTGCGATCATGCCACGTCGCGGTGATACCCTAAACCACACTTGTCCCTTTCCAGTAGCTCACCATGATTGGCCAGTGTTGAACTAGAAATCATGGTAGAATAGGTACTGCATCACGTTAGAGTGCAAATTCGCACTCGTCCATTTCCAGTGATGCATCACAGTAAAGTGCAAATTCTCACTCGTCCATTTTATAGTGACGCAATGAGATAGTACCACATCACGCCAAGGTGTAAAATTAGGACTCCAGTTGCAATTTTAAGTTTTAGAAGGGCATTTAAGTCAATTACTCTCGCCCTAATTCATGAAAACAGAGGATTTAACCCTATTCTAAGCATATGACACTCCTTATTCACTAATTTCTCTTCAATAAAACCTTAGAACTTTAACTTTAAGTCTAAGAAATCCAAAGTTTCACCATTCTTCTTACAAGACAACCAGGAATTCAAGTTTTTAGGTTCAAGAACTTTAATAAGAAGCTTCAAGAACATCGTTAGGAATTCAAAGTTTAAGATTTTGCATTCAAATAATCAAATAAGGTATATGTCTATGTGCTATATTATTTACTAATGTAGGTTCAGGTGCTCACTTCCATCAACGTTATTGACCGCGAGGAAATCTATCTATATCTCAAAAGTTGGTAAATCCTCATAGTTTGGGGACCCTGTTAATTAGATTTCCTGCTTTTCAGAGTAGTTTATTAAGTTATTTTCAGTCAGTTCGAGTCAGCTGGGGGTTTGTCCCAGTGACCCTCTAGTTAGTAGTATTAGAGGCTTGTCCGACTGTTAGATACATTTTAAACTTACATCATTGGTTATTCAGATTTCCTAGTTAAACACTTTCAAACATTATGTTCAGTTAATTCTAGTTCAGTTCAAAATTCAGTAGTTCAGTATTGTTTTGTATGCTTTTATTCCTGTATTATGAGTTACAGCTTTAGTAGAAGGCTTAAAGGGTTAGCTTGAGACTATTTATAGTCTTGAGCACCGTGTGATGTCTCGGGGCCCATTTTTGAGGCATTACAAACTTGGTATCAAAGTCTAAGGTTATAAGAGTCCTAGAGAGTCAAAAAAGCCATGTTATGTAAAGTCTTGATCATGGGTGTGAAGCGCACCATATTTATGAGCAAGAGGCTATGGGATATTTTAGGAAACTATCATTTTCTTTCATAATCTATCATGCTTACAGTTTCTCTATATGCTTTTAAATCGTGCTCTTATGTGATAGTTGAATAGGCCTTCTTGCCAAGATAATGCACGCAGAAATGATAATCAGCCACCCCAGCCTGCTGACCTCTAAATGAGAATGTACCCCATGTAGAATTTTGTGTTGCCTTTCAAGCATTAGCTCAAGTTGTGACTGCCAATATTCAGGGCAACCATCAGGCTGCAGTCCCACTTTAATAGAATAGTGATTTAGCTGTATCCAGAATTTGTAACTTCATGAGAATGAATCTGCCTGAGTTTTTTTGGTAAAAAAAAAAGGTGAGGACCCATAGTTTTACTTAGATGAAGTGAGAAATATCACCCAAATTATGTATGTTACTGAGGAGGAGAGTGTAGCATTAGCATCTTATAGGCTGAAGGATGTGGCGTATGATTGGATGGTAATGTGAAAAAAAGGTAGAGGTGAGAATGTAGCTTCTATGAGTTGGCAGGTATTTTAAGATATGTTTTTAGACAGGTTCTTTCCACGTTAGTTGAGAGAATCTAAGGTAGAGGAGTTCATGAAACTGAGGCAGGGCTCGATGTCAGTCAAAGAGTACTGCCTTAAGTTCAATCAGTTGTCTAGGTATGCCCCTGACACGATAGCTGACCCTAGGTCGGGTATGAGTAAGTTTGTTACTAGAGTGTCTAGTTTGGTGGTCAAGAAGTGTAGGATAGCCATGCTTATTGGGGATATAGATCTTTCTAGGCTGATGATTTATGCTCAATAGATTGAGGTAGAAAAGTTGAAGGGGAGAGAGAAGAGAAATAAGAAGGCTAGAACCAGGAAGTTTGACTATGGCCAGACAAGGTCTGGAGAGGGGAATCATTTGCAGTTTCAAGGTCGGTCATCTATGTCAGTGCTATTTTCAGCTAGTGCTCCCGCCCCCAGAGCTAGGCAAGAGAAGTGGGGTAAAACTTCTATGTCCAGGTCTCAGAATAGTATGAGTGGAAAACTAGTTATCCTTCACGTGCTAAGTATGATAAGAATTATCTTGGTGAGTGCTTGTTGGGATATAAAGGTTATTATGGTTGTGGTAAGTTGGGTCATGGAATCAAAAAATATCCGCATGATAAGCAGGGAAGTGGGGATGTTCATCCCTAAACTCAGGCTACTAGCGCACTAGCTCTTTTAGGTCGCCCAGTCTCTCCTTAGGGTGCATCATCTAGTACTAGTGGAGGTTAGCCCCATAATCAGTTCTATGCTTTACCATTTGTACAGGAGTAGAAGGGTTTGCCAGATGTTATTACCTATATGCTACATGTCTTTAATCTTGATATTTATATATTATTGGAACCTGGGTCGAATCTCTCTTAGATGACCTCATTAGTTGGAGTAAATTTTGGGCCAGTTCCTAAAAAAATCCCTAAGCCCTTCTTAGTTTCCACCCTAGTGGGTGACTCAATTGTTGGAAAATGAGTCTATAGAAAGTTTTCTATCACTTTCCTTTATATGATTATATTAACCAACCTAATAGAGTTATACATGGTCAATTTTGACATCATTCTGGGCATGGATTAGCACCATTTATGTTATGCATCTATAGATTGTCGCACTTGAGTATTGAAGTTTTAATTTCCTGACGAGCCAGCCATTGAGTGGGAAGGAAATTAAGTGTCTCCCAAGAGTCATTTCATATCCTAACTTAAGGCTAGAAAGTTGATATCAAAAGGGTGCATCTATCATCTAGTTCAAGTCAAATACACTAAGTCTGAGGTTCCAACAATTCTGTCAGTCCACGTAGTCAATGAGTTTCCTAAACTTTTTTCTCAAAGATTTGCTAGGGGTACCTCCCGATAGGGAAATAGAATTTGGTATTGACCTTCTTCCAGATACTTAGATCATCTCCATTCCTCTATATCATATGGCTCCAGCCAAGCTTAAGAAGTTAAAAGAGTAGCTTAAAGACCTCTTAGATAATGGTTTCATATGGCCCAGTGTCTCTCCATGGGGTTCTCCAATCCTATTTGTTCGTAAGAAAGATGGCTCTCTCTAAATATGCATCAACTACCACTAGTTGAGTAAAGTCACAATCAAAAACAAATATCCTTCTTCTAGTATTGATGACTTATTCGACCAACTCCAAGGTGTAAGTTACTTCTCCAAGATAGACCTTAGATAATGCTATCATTATCTTAGAGTAAGGGAATGTAATATTCTAAAGAAAGATTTTAGAACCAGTTATGGTCATTTTGAGTTTCTCGTCATGTCCTTCGGGTTGAAAAATGCCCCAGCAGCCTTCATGGACTTGATGAACAGAGTGTTCAAACAGTACTTGAACATGTTTGTCACAGTCATTATCGATGATATTCTTGTCTATTCTCGTAGTGAGGATGACCATGTAGACCATCTTAGAATTACATTGCAAACTCTTATAGATCACTAGTTTTTCCCCAAATTCAGAAAGTGTGAATTTTGGAAAAGATCAGTAGCTTTCCTTGGCCATATTATTTTCTGTGACGGCATTCGAGTCGATCTCCAAAAGACTGAAGCAATGAGAAACTGGCCTAGACCTATTTCTCCATCAGACATCCGGAGTTTCTTGGGGTTAGCTGGCTATTACAAATTTTTTGTTAAAGGTCTTTTAGTCTCTTGCATCCCCCATGCCTGGATTGACCCAAAATAAAGTTAATTTTTAGTGGTTAGATTCCTGTAATAAGAGTTTTTTGGATTTGAAGGCCCGACTCACTTCAGCCCCAATTTTAGTGCTAGCTGATGGTACAAATAGATTTGTTGTCTATTGTGATCCTTCTAACGTTGGTATAGATTGTGTTTTGATACAGAAAGGTAAGGTTATAGCCTATTCCTCTAGACAACTTAAGCCTCACAAAAAGAACTACCCTACCCATGATCTTGAGCTAGCTGTTGTTGTATTTGCATTGAAAATCTGGAGGCACTATCTTTATGGGGTGCATGTTAATGTATTTACGGACCACAAAATCTTGCAATATGTGTTTACTCATAGGGATTTAAATCTTCGTTAGAGAATGTGTTAGAATTGTTGAAGGATTATGACATGAGTCTGTTATATCATCCGGGCAAGGCCAATGTGGTAGTAGATGCCCTTGGTAGACAGTCTATGGATAGTGTCGCACATGTGGAGAATGATAAGAGATAATTATTTTGAGAAGTTCACCGAATAGCTAGATTGGGTGTGAGGTTGGTTGACTTGGCTGAAGGGACTGTTTGGGTTCAGAGTAGTTTAGAATCTTCTCTAGTTTCTGAAGTGAAAGAGAAGCAAGATAAGAGCTCTAGTTTGGTCAAGTTGAAGGGGTCAGTTAAAGACCATGAGGTAGAGGTTTTCTCCCAAGGGGGATATAGTGTGTTGAGATATCAGAGTAGATTATGTGTGTTGTGCGTTGATAATTTAAGGCAGCGGATTATGGCAGAAGCGCATAGTATGTATTACTCCATTCCCCCAGGAGCTACCAAGATATACCATAATTTGTAGAAAGTCTATTGGTGGAGTGGTATGAAGAGAGATATTGTAGAATTCATGGACAAGTGTTCAACTTACCAACAGGTTAAGGTAGAGCACAAAAGACCTGGTGGCATATTACAGGAGTTTGACATCTCCACTTGGAAGTGGGAAGAGGTGAACATGGACTTTGTGATAGGGTTACCCCATTCGTACCGACAGATAATTTAATTTGGGTTATTTTAATCAGATAGACCAAATTATCCCACTTTTTTCTAGTTCACACGTCCTACATAATTGAAGATTATGCTAAGCTGTATATTAAAAAGTTGCTCAGATTACTCGTTGTTCCCTTGTCCATCATTTCAGATAGGGGTACTCAGTTTACCTCTCAATTTTGGAAATCCTTTCGGAATGGCCTTGGTACCCAAGTTAATCCCAATTCATCTTTTCACCCACAGAGAGATGGTCAGGCAGAGATTACCATTAAGGCCCAAGAGGATATTTTGAGGGTATGCGTTCATTACTTCAAAGGCAGTTGGGATAACCACTTGTTGTTGATCGAGTTTGCCTGTAATAATAGTTACCATTCTAGTATTCAAATGGCCCCGTTTGAGGCTCTTTATGAGTGGAGATGTAGGTCACCGGTTGGTTGGTTTAAAGTGGTTGAGGACACGTTGATTGGTCTAGATATGATATTTGAAGCCATTGAGAAAGTCTAGTTGATTTGAGAGAGATTGAAGGCGGCTCAGAGTCATCAGAATTCTTATGCAGACATAAGGAGGAAAGATCTTGATTTTGAAGTTGATGACTTAGTTTATTTGAAGGTTTCACCATGAAGGGGGTAAAGAGATTTGGCAAAAAGGGGAAGCTTAGTCCCTGGTATATGGGTCCCTTCAGGATATTGAGTCATGCATGGAAGGTAGCATATGAGCTTGACATACCTGTATACTTGTCATCAGTTCACCCAGTGTTCCATGTATCCTTATTAAGGAAGTGTATGGCTGATTTAGCTATTGTAGTCCCTCGAGAAAGCACGAATATTAAGAATAGCCTTTCATACGAAGAACTTCCAATAGAGATTCTTGATCACCAGATCTATAGACTAAGGAATAAAGACGTTCCCTTGGTCAAAGTTCTTTGGTGGAATCATTCTGTTTAGGGTGACACTTGGGAAGCAGGAGCAGACATAAAAACCAGTATCCTCACCTCTTCTCTGCAAACTCAAATTCATCCTAAGGTAACAGTCTTCCTTAACATATTTCTTACTCAGTCTCAGTTTCATCTATGTGAGTATCTTTATGTCAATTCATACATTCATTCAGTCACTCATTATATTTTAGATTCAGTCTTGCATTTCTATTTTAGTGGTGCATGCTAGTATATAGTCTCAGTTTCTCAGTATCCTTATCATAACTAGTCTCATTTGAGGACGAATGTTCCCAAGGAGGAGATATTGTAATATCCAGTACTTTTTCTATTTCAGCTCAGCTCCTAGTGTGTGAAGTGTTTAGTAGGTGAAAAATGTACATAGAAATCACCTAGAACCAAGTTGAACCAAGAACCTTAGATTAGTCCAACGGTTGGTGATCGATTCAACAAGGGTAAAATTTAAAAGGGTATAACTATTGATATGTGTAGAATTTTCTAGCTTAAGACCCTTCTAATTATAGATAATTGATTCAGCTTTCTAACGATACCAATTTTACCTAAATCTGATACCCGAGTGAGAACTTATGGCAATTTTTGTAAGAGGCAGTAGCTCACAGCGATCATGCCGCGTCGCGGTGATACCCAAAATCACACTCGTCCCTTTCCAATAGCTCACTGTGATTGGCCAGTGCCGCACTAGAAATCGCGATGGAATATGTACCCATCGCGTTGGAGTGCAAATTCACACTCGTCCATTTCTAGTGATGCAATGCGATAGTGCCGTGTCGCGGTGAAGTGCAAATTCTCACTCATCCCTTTTCCATTGACGCAACGAGATAGGACCGCATCACTCCAAGGTGTAAAATTGGGATTCCAATCATAAATTTAAGTTTCAAAAGGGCATTTAAGTCAATTACTCTCGTCCAAATTCATGAAAACAGAGGATTTGACCCTATTCTAAGAATATTACGCTCCTTATTCACCAATTTGATCTCCAAGAAAACCCTAAAACTTCAACTTTAAGTCCATGAAATCCAAAGTTTCAACATTTCTTTTTCAAGAAAACCAAGAATTCAAGTTTTTGGGTTCAAGAACTTCAAGAAGAAGCTTCAAGAACATCGTTAAGAATTCAAAGTTCAAGCTTTTGAATTCAAATAATCAAATAAGGTATATGGGGTTATGAACAAGGATGCTCCTTTCATCCTTGTGCCCAAAACTAGTCTCTAAAGTTGAATTTACATGATTTTTAATTTAGGGTTCATACCCAATTATCATTATTTGAAGATTATGATGTTACAAGTGATTTAAATATTGAATTTCATCTGTATTATGTTTGTTTATGTGTGTGACGTGATTACATATTCGTTGAGAATTGAATTTCACTATTTTGACTAGAATTATTATTAATTTTAAGATTTTTATTATTGAGCATGACTTGGTGTTAATTCCACATGAGGTTAAAGCATGGGTAATTAAGCCCTAGTTTGAGTATTGATATTTCAAGAAAATAAGGCTTTTAAGCACCTCAGATTAGCTCATATTCAAATTTTGAGAAAAGATTTGATCTTTTGATCTCAGGTAAGATATGGAATCCATTTCACAGTTTTGGGTACATTTTAATGTAAACAGATACACAACTGGTTTTCATTATAAACCCTTATCCAAATTTTAAAGTAGATATCTTACTGAATGAGCATACAGATTAAAGGGAGTAGTATTTAGCACTGAGTTGGGTATGTTCATATGTCTCAGAACTACGAGATGACGTAGGTATAGATTCAGATTATTTCCATTTATATGGATGACATATATAGATTATGATCAGTTAGCTCAGATTATACTCCGTGGAAAGAGTATGATACCTATCCCCAAATTGAGGTTTTCCCTTGTGGAGACTAGACGTTGGACACTATGATAGCTCACATAGTGTATGTCGATTAGTAAAACCTCCCTAAACCTAAGTCATAAAAATAGAATAACAAAACAGGTTTTAAAAACCTAAGTGTAAAGGCTCACAAATTTGCTCAGATATGGTCCTACTTAAGACATTACTTACAGAACTTTAGCTTTTAGTTTTCATATGATAAAAGTGAGTCCTTCCTACACTTAGCATGCATGATTTGAAAACAGATTTCAAGTATAGACTTAGAACTAAATGTGATGGCTCACAGTATTCATATAGTATATTTTATCATTCATGATTTATGATATCAACTTTCAATTACTCAAGACAAGGTGGGCCAATTATACTTAGCATGCATTGTTTATGAGAAAGATATACATTCCATCACTATTTCACTTATGGATTCATCCCCACATGCTCAATACATTCCAAAAGTACTAATCCAAATACATGTTTATGTGCTACACTGTTTAATAATGTAGGTTCAGGTGCTCAGTTCCAGCAGCGTGATTGACCGCGAGCATCTCTATCTACATCCCGATAATTGGTGAGTCCTCATAGTTCAAGGACCCAGTTAATCAGATTTCTAGCTTTTTAGAGTAGTATATTTAGTTATTTTCAGTTAGATGGAGTTAGCTAGGGGTCTGTCATAGCGACTCTCTATTAGTAGTGTCAGAGGCTTGTCCGAATGATAGATACATTTCAAACTTATAGTGTCGGTTATTCAAATTTCCTATTTAAATACTTTCAAACATTATGTCCAGTTAATTCTAGTTTAGTTCAGACAGTTTTTAGTAGTTCAGTATTGTTTTGCATGCTTAGATTCCTGTATTATGAGTTACAGCTTTAGTAGAAGGCTTAAAGGGTTAGCTTGAGACTAATCATAGTCTTGAGCACCATGTGATGTCTTAGGAATCGTTTTCAGAGTGTTACACGAACAACTAAAAATTGACTTTCTTCTGTGTCAATCTAGATATGGGAAAAGCAATAGAGAAAAATTCTTTAATAAACCAACTGTAGTAATCAGCTAAACCCAAGAAACTCCTGATATTTAATAGATAGCTGAGTCTAGGCTAGTTTTTTACTGCTTCAGTCTTTTTTATATTAACTCAGATGCCATCACAAATGATGTGACCAAGGGAAACTACTGATTTCAACCATAATTTACACTTGTTGAACTTAGCAAATAATTGGTGATTCTTAAGGGTCTCCAAAATAATCCATAAATGGTTTGCATGTTCACCCTCGCTATGAGAATAAACAAGGATGTCATCTATGAAAACTATCACAAAAAATATCCAGGTACTGCTTGAACACTTTGTTCATCGAGTACATAAAAGCTGCAAGAGCATTCATTTATCCAAAAGACATAACAATGTGCTGATGATAGCTGGATCTGAGGGATACCGAGTTCTGAAGGTTGTCTTTTGAATGTCACTCTCTCTAAATCTGAATTGATGATATATAGATCTGAGGTCCATCTTAGAGAAATAATGTGCACCCTGAAATTGGTTGAACAAATCATTAACCCTAGGGAGAGAATGTTTATTCTTAATTGTGACTTTATTCAACTGAGGGTAATGGATACACATTTTAAGAAAATAATCTTTCTAGCATACAAAAAGAGTTGGGGCACCCCATGGGGAAACATTAGGCTTGATGAAACCCTTATGTAAGATATCTTTAACCTATTCTTCAACTTCTTAAGTTCAGCTGGAGTCATTCTATAAGGTGGAATTGAAATAGGTTGGGTATCAGGGAGGAAATCTATTCCAAAGTCAATAACCCTTTCAAGAGAAACTCTAGGCAAATCTTCAGGAAATACTTTCAAAAACTCAATAACTACTAGAATTGACTCAAGACTTAGAATCCCAAATTTTGACTCCTTGACTTGGATAAGATGATAGACACAACCCTTTGACATCATCCTCATTTTCTTAAGGTACGAGACGAATCTACCTATAGGCGAGGAGGTACTAACCCTCTATTATATGACTTGCTCATTAGGAAAATAGAATATGACTATTTTATTTCTACTTTCAACTGATACATAACAAGAGAGGAGCTAATTTATGCCAAGAATGACATCAAAATTGGTAATCTCTAGTTCTACAAGATTGACTGAGGTAACTTTTTGGGACACTATGACTGGGTAATTTCGTACACCTATTTTGCTATGATAAAACTACCTACAGGAGTAGACATTGAGAAGAGTTCTATAAATATTTTTGGGTTGACATCAGATTCTATGGCTATATAAGGAGTCATAAAGAAAAGTGTGGCTCCGGGATCTAATAATCCATACACCTGAAGGTAGAAGACTTGCAACGTACCAGTAACCATATCTAGAGAACCTTCCCAATCCTCTTGAGTATGAAGGGCATATCAATAACCACATCAGGAGAACCTTCTTGATCCTGTCGTGTCCGAAGGGCATATAGTTGATTCTGATGCTGCCCACTAGTAGCACTAGAGGTGGCGCCCTACTGAGTTGGGCGACCTTCTAGAATTGAAGAGAAACTAGCCCAACCCTGTTGACGAAGATCCTTACCTCTATAGGCAACTACTGGCAATCCCTAATTCTGTGACCTATCTTGCTACACCCAAAACAAGTATTGTCGGCCATGCATGCACTATTATGGTTCTTCCCATATCTTCTGCGAACTGGGTTAGTGAGACCACTAATCATGCTAACCTAGAATTTAGATGCATATGCTCTATCTTTATTGTCCTCTCTAAACTTAGGCACTAGAGCACTGATAGAAGATGAGGCTGGAGCTGATGGTTTCTTGCAAAACTAAGAACAATTATCACCTTCTGACCTCTACTGCAAAAAGTTGAAACAACCAGTTTTGGCCCACTTATTCTCCTTTTTCTTTTCTATAAGATTTTCTTTATCAATATACTAAGAATGAACCATCAATCTAGAAAGTTTCATCTCCTTAATCAACATAGTTGTCCTACACTCCTTGACAACCTTTTCTAAAACACCAGATACAAACTTACTCATCTTATCCCTAGAATTAGCCACCATAGTCAAAGAATATGCTGTAAAATATGTGAACTTGAGGGAATACGCCTTCACACTCATGTTATCCTGTTTCAAATTAATGAACTCTTGCACCTTTTCCTCCCGTAATTCTTGTGGTAAAAACATATCATAGAAAGCAGTAGCAAACAAATCCCACTCCATAGGCCCTGCATCGATGCCTCTGTTCTTCTTCCACTACTTAACCCAGGTTTAATCCACCCTTTGTAATTAGTATGCAACTAAGTCAGTACTCTTACTAAGAGTAACACCCATAATATCAGTTACCTTCTACATACAGTGTAGGAACTCTTGTGGACCCTTCTCATGCTTGGATCCAGAGAACATTGGGGGATTCATTCAAGTGAAATCCCATATTCTGGCTGTTTCAGTGCTTACTACAAGTTTAGTTGGGGAAATTTCCAGCTGATTATTTATAGCATCCATGGATTGGTCTAGTTCTATGAAAGCAACCCTAAATTCCACATAAGAGACCTACTCATCTAGAGGGTCTTAGGGAATAGGTGGTGGTTCGGGTTGGTCCCTATTTTTTCTTCCATTAGCCCTTCTGGGAGGCATTTTTTTAAATAGAAGAGAATAAGTTAGAAGGAGTTTTAACAAATCTTACACTCCATCGTATGACATGAATACCGAAAGAAGAGAGATTTTCCTAAATACCTTTCGTAGCCTCTCACCCATAAGTGTAGTATGCTTCGCACTAATGAACAAGAATATACTTAATGCAGCTTTCAGACACCCTACGATACTTTAAACCTTGCGCTCTGATACCATGTTTGTCATGACCCGAGGCTACTCCCTAGTCGTAACATGGTGGTTGAAGTCACAAGTAACCCCAAGCTAAACCATGATCTGGCATATGCTATGAGTACTGAAATGAAATAATATAAAACTATGAAAAAGTTATTTAGAATCATCTAATAATCAAAACAATATCATTGATGTCTGAAACATATCAATCAAAAAACATATCTAACTGACTGGCTATCTGAAAGCCTCTAAACAGGATGAGTTGTTAGGATAAGCCCCTAACTAACTCTGACTAACTGAAATAGCATGAAATATAATACTGGATAAATAACTAATAGTATAAATAGTCATAGACTAATGAGGACTCACCAATGCTGCACTTGAGTGACTCGAGAATGGATTACGTATGATCTGGGAACTGAGCGTCGGAACCTATGTTATTAGACAATATAGCGCAAAAGAGAGTAAATGAACAATACCTTGATGTACTAGTATGTTAGATGGAAACTAAATGATATACATATATACTGAGCATGAATTCATGAACATGACATTGAATGCAAAGCCAAGTATAAACATATACTGAAGTAATCTGAATAATTGAATAACTTATATATGGACACTTGTTCATACAAACCTGAACTGAACAAAATTTGAATACTGAACTAAAATTGTGTGAGCTAACATTTAACTAACATGGCCCAATCTGAGCTAATCGGGGTCCAACCTATAACCCCAGTTGGAAGGGTGTCAATACCTTGGCAAGGGTACTAACACTGGGTGTGTGGATCCATTAAAATAGAATCCCAAAGGATTAACATGTTAATCCTCTACTGGCAGGTGACCCCTAAGAGAGTGACCGTCCTCTACTAGAGAGTGAACTCTCATAACCTATGCTTGCAACGTAGTTCTAGAACTTAGGGACTTCTACTAAAAGACTTCGTTCTCTACTGGCAGGTGAGCCTTTATCCCTAGGTTCACTCGGTGCTAAGTCCTACTCCTAACTTAATTGACACTAGCACTGATAAAGGTTTAACATAATTTAAAATTGATAAATGCTCAACACGATAGTATTCTGATTTTAACGATTACAAGCCTGGTATAAATGACTTGTAACCTGAAAACTGTAACATGAATAAATATATAGGTATCGGGTATTCATAACCTACCAGTATAGAATAATGTAATGAAACATGATAAGGAATAAACTGGCCATGGTATAGAAAATCATGAAGAGAACTCAATATTTCTGTAATTGATCATGTTATGGACAAGTGACATTATCAAACATATGGATACACAATTCTCATGGGAAATCATATTTCCATGGTTCATGACCACCACAACTAAAGTAGCATTGATAAATCTCATATTTGGCTTGGAACCCAATAAAGGAGAAAAGGATTTGTATTTGTCAATTAAGGAAGTTCTTGGGACTCAATGGGAAGAAGGGACCCACTGATGAAATCCCACATATATGAATGTAGAAGCCTTAGATGAATTTCTTGAAATTGATCTAGTTCTTGGAAAACCCTAGTTTTCTTTTGAGGAAGAAGGAAATTGCTTTATTCGCTAAGAGAAGTGATTTTTGAAGTTATGAGGTGTTGGGGTAGTTTTAATCCACCAATAACTAATGTTGGGGTACCCAAACGACGTGGGCTTATGGTTAAAAGGGGTGGAAATTACCAAAAATCTCTTATTAAGAACATGCAAGAATTCTATTTCCATTCATTACGACTTACCTCACAACTCATTAAGACTGGACACGAGTCGTGGCCCGAGTCGTAACCTATAACCCTGAGGTCTGGGTTTTTTTATCCATGACTACGACCTTCTTCCTATGACTTGTTACCATTGATTATGATTTATTAGGTGGAGTCGTCTTTTGAGTCTTGATTCTTGGATCCTTTGATGGTCAGGCTACGGGTCCATACAATGACTCATAATGTCTGATTACGAGTCATGTGATGGACTCGTAACCACTAGAATGGATTTTTAGTTCAACATTGTTGTGACTATGGGTCCCTCCTAACGACTTGTAATGTCTGATTATGAATCGTGGAGTAGAGTCGTGGTCACTGGGCTGAAAATTGAAGGTTTTCTCTGTTATGACTATGACTACTCATAATGAATTGTAATGTCTAATTACGGGTCATCACGTGGATCCCAGCCACTCACATTTGACTGACACTTAAAGGGAAAATTGCATAACTTCTTGCCATAATATCAAATCAAGGTGAGACTTGCGGCTTTGGAAAGCCAACTTAGTGGCCTATTTTTGAGGAGTCTAGAGCTTGAAAATTTAGAGTATTACAATATTGATATTACTGCCTCAGTTGAATTATATTTTATTTAAGATGTCATGATTTCTTTTCTTTGATTCTATTTTTTGATTATATGGACTAACACTGGTCGGGTGATGAGGCCTACCAGTACGTGTGTTTGTAATGACCCTACTCTTCTATATTCATCTTTGGGTTGTAGAATGGATGTAGATTAGTTTGCACTTATTAGATGGATCACGATATTCAACACTAACTTCTGCACTTCCTTCCTAACAGATATTAGAGTCTTTGTGTTATTTATTTTATTATCAGTCTATTTTGTACTAAGTAGTTATTGTACATGTCTGACCAAATCGTCGGGTAGCGAAGGACAGTTGTAAGAAATTTTTGAAAAGTTTATTTATTTGTATTTAATTTACTTTATTATATTTATATATATTTTCTTTAAAAACCAAAATCTACCACATATTTTTGGTTAGGTAATAAAGGTTCTCCTAGCTACATAGTATAGTGCAGATACCCCACGGTTCGGTAGTTTGGGTTGTGACAGTCTCCTAACAAAATTACATAATGATGTAATTTCTATATGCATAATATTTTTTGCTCATTGTGTATTTGTATTTTTAACACTTGTTTAACGGGTATTTAGAGTGACAAGTCAAAAATCTCACTAGAGTATATTTACATAGAACTCAATCAATCACCTATATATCCATGCATATACTATTACTATGGATGAGGCTAGTGGTTTAAGTTTTCGTTGAGTTAATTCCTGTCATGATTCAAATTACAGGATAAGGCCAACCTCTACTCTATCTAGATAGAATAAATCTTATCACTCAACCAGCTATGCAGAAATAATCCAAAATCTTTTACAAAAATAACCCAAATAAGTTATCAAATCTGAAATTCAATAACAGAATCCTTTACAGTTTAAACAGTAACACTATCCAAGACCTAGTCTAAACATGTACAAGAACTGTAAAACAATGAAGACAAAACAAAGAAAAAGCACCCACGGTAGGAGTAGGATGAGAAACCACAACCGATTTTGCAGCATATCTATATCCCAAAGGGGATATAGCAGGAGTATTACCAGTACAACTACATATACTACTAGAGATCACCGATCGATCAGGATTAGAAATATATAACGACATATTGAAAATCAATGGATTATACATGAAATCTTCATTTACTACTCAACCTAATTCAATATTTGGCCCTCCCCTTGGACCATTTCTGGTTAACTTATTTCTTAAATCATCCCCTCTGTTACCTGTTAATATTATGATTATGTTTTCCGTGACAACCCACCTATTCCAAAATGACTCCAGATATTATACAAATAGCCTCGACACTTCTTTAATTCTCCCCTTAATACCACTAACTCCTTATGTACATGACTACGTCTAGGGTAATTTATGTGAACAATGCTAAGATACAATCCAGGCAATTTCATAGCAGTAGTCATTTACACATAGAAAATATATTAAGGAGAGACCTAAGGCTCCTCTAACACCTTAACATAAAAAATACTAATTTACACCATCACTTGACCAACGCACAAAAGCATTCTCAAGCCACTTTCATTGGACACAACACTTGTACAAAACAACCATATAATCAATCAATGAATAATATGAAATAATACATAATGACCATCAATCCAATCATAAAAGTGTACATACATACCAAGGGGTCTTATATGTCCAATAGTAATGACCTATGGGGAACGAGCACATTCCTTATATCTTACAAGCATGATGTTTGTCCCTTCAAACATCAAAATGTAAGAAATACATACTGATGTGGTGCTCGACCCTCTAGATATTACAATATATGAACATCTCCATCAATATCAATAATAATATGATAAAGTACACTAAATATATCATAACACAATTTATCTATACATTTAATCAAATTCAATGTTCATCATTTATATGAATGAAATTAATAACAAAATCAATTAACTAATCACAAGTATGCCCAATGTTCAATTCACAGTTATTCAGCTCATGAATAGAAACGGAGACAAATTATGTCTATAACTATAATTAAATCATAACCTACATTCTTTTACCCACCTAGTCCCTTTGGACATGAGTCCATGTCAGTATTCACTACAAATACCTAACAGTTCTTCGATAAGATGTCACCATTTAACTTACGAGCAACTTTCTTAGCCAATTATTAACTACCACAATCTACATGACGTTACTATTTTCTTATTACAACATTCAAGTGGAGCTACAGTACTACATGGGGGTCGGCCGAACCCAGTAATTTTTACGTAGAACTGCATGTATATTAGAAAATTCAGTACATATATATAAATATTAAAATGTCAACGGCCCGAACAAAACTAGTTTGATGGCGTAGTAGTAAAGAGGTCGCACTTATAGCTCTCTGCGTCTCTAGGTTGTAGGTTCGAACCCACGTATATCCATGGACTTTTTCACCCTTTTTCCTAAATAAGCCTGGAACAAGCCTTTTGTTACAAAAAATGTAAGATTAATAATTAGAAAGCAGATTTTCTGAAAGAAAAAATATTTATAAGAAATAAAATATAAACTCACCTATTAGAAAACGTAAAAGAAAAGTTTCAGTCTTACAATTAAAAAAAAATTCTCCATTTCTTTCACAAACAAAACTCAAATAATTTTTTACCAAAAAAATCTATTCGATTTTTTTTTTTTCAAAAACTACAAATATCATTGCAATTTGAGTTCACTCCCAGTCAGTCCCAACCATGTGACTTGTATGTACAAGAAAATCTTTTCATTTTTCTCTTCTTTCTTTTTAATTTATTTACCTATATATACAATAATATAGTTAATAATTGAAGTTCAATTTTTTATTCTAGGTTGTTATGCATGGTCCTTTTATATTAATGTATATAGTTTATTAAAAATGAATTGCTAGGCTAAAACGATCATGACTATTTTTATAATTGTTTAGTTTGTTATGCAGAGGATGAAGTAGTAGAAAGTGCACCTAATAATACAATCCTTGATCGTTTTCAAAATATGATAAGTTATTCAGTACACTTGGAATGGTAATGTTTTACTAAATAGTGTTTAAGTGGTTCGTTTCTTTTTTAAATATATATTAGGGTATCGTTGCACGTTCATTAATTTGGCTTGTTATATATAAGCTTGAGGTCGTTGTACTGTCTTAAAATTTAGGCCCCGTTTGGCCATGAAAATTATAATTTTTCGGAGTTAAAGTTGGAGTTGTGTTTGACCATAAATATAAATTAAAGTTGTTTTTGAAATTTTGTGAGAGAAATATGAGTGAAAAAAGTGAAAACAAGTAAAACTTATTTTCACTTTTCCAAATACAATTCCGGATTTGTATTTGAAATTTTCATGACCAAACGCATCTTGTTTTCACTAAAGTGAAATAATTTTTCGGAAAAAAAAGAAATAATTTTCATGGCTAAATAGAACCTCCAAACTTCAAATCCTGACTCTGCCTCTGAAAACATCCTACCTTGCTCAGGCCACCTCTCGCAAGTGAGTATCCTTACCATGAACTCCCCCACGACACCCCCTTTCCTTCTCAAGCAGTATGCCCCTATACTAATATACAACTAGGCCAACCTACGATGCATTCTCTGTCGTTACTATGCAAATGTTTTCCGTTAATTTCTCGTCATATAATTATTACACGTTTTCCAGGGTTCACTAAGAATCCATAAGTATATTCATCTACTCGTAAATACTATAACAACAAACACATATTGAAGAGTTATATTCCCCCCCCCCCCCCCCCAACCAAATCATTCTTACGTTGTTTTCCAACCAAACCCCATGGACGCAGGCCTAATGCATGATATCTCCCGTCAAAACTATTGTGGTTGCGGAAGTAGAAATATAACAAGAAAAATTAAAAGGTTTTCGCTTGGGCTTTACTGCCTAGGTGTCGCTATAGTGGTCCTCAGGCAGTAATCATGGGACTTCTTTTTTCCTTGCTCCAAAAGTTTTCAAACGCTTACCTAGCTTACCCCGGCACGACCTGTGGCGGATTCACATTCGTCGAAAAATTATACTATTTTTACTTGGTCAAAAATATTTTCATATATATATAATACATGTTGAACCCCTTCGACTAGTTCGTATATTTACTTCTGAACCCCCTCAATAAAAATTCTGGCTTCGTCACTGGGCTCGACCTTCACTCGATATCACTACAACAAAACGCATGTATAACTTTAGAATACATTGTAGCTAAATGTGAAAAGTTCCCTGGCTAAACACTTTAGTCACCAATATTTTTTCTATAGCATTCGTAGCAAGAAATGGTGTAACTAAAGTTAGCTACGAAATTTACATAATCCGCGGCTAACTACTAATACTTACAGCTACAAAAAATATTATGCTGTAGCTGTGATGATAAAAAAATTCTTGCTACGAAATATATACTTGTGACAAATAATTTTATTTTTTTGCCACGACAAATAAAACTTATAGTAATTTTTATATTATAGCCACAATGTCTTCTATTGTGGCAAAAGATTTGATTTATTTGCTATGATAATTTAAAAGTTATGGCTCTTTCGTATTTCAATCTCGTGTTAACAATATTTGTATTTAGCTACCAAATAAAAAATATATAGCTATACACTGAAGTATTTGCCACAAATACTTTGCGACATGGCTAAGAATATATATTTTTTTTTGCTACAAAATGCATAGGTTATATCTCATTTGAATTAGAAATGTAAAGTGAATATTAATCAATTTTTGATAATTATATTTAGATTTAGCCATAATTACAAATATTTAATTAAAGAATACTGATATAAGCATTATTAACCAGAAAAATCTCTATAATATAATTAAGACTAGAAGAAAAATCCAAAATAGATTCAATAATTATACTATTATAATTTAAAGAATCTTCCACAAGCTTTGTTAGTATCAAAAGTTACATATAATTACATTTTACATTTTTTTAAAACATCATCTTGCTTGAGTCCATGATACATAGTCTATTCTTCCACGATCTTCTATAGCATCTTAGTTTGATCAACATTCATCTTAATTTGTCATTTTTTTTATTCCACTACTACACCTGTTGATAATGATAACGTATTTTAACACCAAGAAAATAAGTACCATTACATTCAAGTACGTGTATACATAGAATTCAAGGCGAAAAATATATCTTAGATAAAATTTTTTAAAAAAAAATTAAATTATAAAAAACAAACAAAACAATATAAAACATCCAAATAAGTAAACAAACCTGTAAGCTTCTTCAAAATCTGTAAATATAAATCTCAAATTTCAATATCAATTTTAATACCCACACGAAAATCACCTTTACATTAAAAGAAATCTAAATAATTTAATGCAATATTCATATAGTAAAACCTTATCTTTTTTACTTGAAGAATTTCTTGTTTGAAACCTACAAAGAAAAATTAATTAGTTAGACAAACATAACATATAAAAAATTTGAATTAAATTAAAAAATAAAAAATAAAAATATGAAAGGGTGAGGGGTGAAAGTAGTGTGGGAAACATGGAAGGAATGAAAAAGAAGAAAGAGAGATTAGGTTTGTTAATGAAAAGAGAGATTAGATTAATTTATTGAATTTTAAAATTTTGGGAGTGAAACTTTTAATTTTTAGCAATTTTTATGTTTTGGGAGAAATATGAAAAAAGGGTGAGGCGGTGGTGGAGGGTTTAGGTTAGCAAAAACTTTTGTTTTGATCAATTAATTTGTGTGTGTGTTTTAATTTTTTTTCAATATTATTATAAAGTTACTTTTTTCTATAAACAAATGCCAATAGTATTATTTAATAAAAAAATATAAAGAACAAAATTATCAAATGAAAATAGTAATAAAATACATAATAAAATTCTGTACACTTTACTTTAAGTTAATGGAAAAAGTCAAGTATTCATATGAAATAAATATTAAATTTATTACTTTTTATTATAAATATATATTACCATATACACTGAATGTCTAGTTTATCATATATAGTTAATGTCTATTTTACCATATATAATGAATGTTTAATTATAGAAAAGTTTGAAACCCCAAGGTTAGTTTCCCCCTATAAATTGAGGGGTATTCCTTCATTGTAATTAACCCTTCGAGAGAATCCCTTGAGAGAAATAAGAATTACTCTATATTCTCTCTACTCTTCTTCTTTATTCTTTATTATTTTATAACACGTTATCAGCACGAGACTGTCATTTCAAATTTGAAGGCTAAAGTATTATTTCTTTCTTTTATATGGCTAATAATTTTACAAAACTTAATTTCATTGTCTCGAGCAAGAACTACCTTTCATGGGTGTTGGAGGCTGAAATCCACTTAGATTCTATGAGTCTTGGTGATGCCATAAAGAAAGAAAATAAAACATCTAATCAAAATCGTGCTAAGGCTATGATTTTCTTCCGTCATCATCTTGACGAAATTCTGAAATTGAATTCCTTATTACTAAGGATCCACTTGTTTTGTGGAATATCCTAAAAGAAAGATGGCTATCCTTCCAAAAGCACGATAAAAATGCATGCACCATGAAAATAAGATATTGGGTTCAAGTCCTATCAATTTTTACCTACTACGCCTTTAAATGGATAAGAAGTTGAGTTTGAATCTCAATGCACCATATTGATGATATTATGATGGCTAAGGCAAAATAATGTGTATTTCATGAAAAGTCATGAAACATGTGTCCTATTGAATATGCTCCATTCCTTAAGTGAATGTGGTAGTAGTATATAACATGTCTGAAAGAAGACAAGTGGTTGAATGAATGCACATAAACGTGAAAAAGGGACAAAATAACAATATTTTCACATGCTTGCATGCCTCGATCTTTAAAGAGGTTATAAGCTATCATAGTTTGATAGGCTTAACGCATGATTATATTCTATTTCCTCGGTGAATGTGATAATATTTAGTAAAGCTTATTAATATAAATGTGCACGTGATTGTGATTATATTACAACTCACATTTGAAAGAGGCAAAATAACTGAGAAAAGTTATTTTGAAATTTATTTCTAAAGTAGTAAATCTGAAATTTATTCATGTAATAGTAAATCTAAAATTTACTAAAACAAAAAGGCACATATCATGGTAAACTTGGAGTTTACTCGTATAAAAGTTCATAAGTTGACATGAACAATTACGACATCCAAAAGATGTGCATATTAAGTATTAAACATATATTGAAGAATTAGAAAATTCTTCATGAACTTTGAATGTTGCCTGTTCTCTTGATAAGTTGGTTGGACCAACTAATTTTGAGATGGAATCTCTTAAAATTTAAAAAGTATAAAAGCTCATGATAAGTTGATTGGACCAACTAATTTTGGAATTGGATATCTTAAAATTCGAAAAGTATAAAAGGTGAATAAGGGCTCATTCACCTATCATGTGATATGCTGAAAAGATGCATCAATAAGATGATCACATGTATATCCATCGTCAACCTGCATTTGACATTTATAAATTTTTTTTCTTAGTAAAATTAAGTTAAGATCATAACTTTCATATTGTGTAATCAAGACAATTCATCTTGATGATGATGGTTTGGCATTGAATGCCTTCGATTAATAGCTAAACCATTACTATTGAGAGCAAATTTTCATGTGTTGGTTTGAAATATGATATGTTTCATACAGTAAGAATTTCATGCATTAGACCAATAAATTATAATTATTTCTTTCCTCTCGATTGTTTTAAGGTCAGGAACCAACTATTTCATCTAATAGTTTTGATCTGCGGTATATAATTAAATATATCATGATGCACAAAGATGTATTCCTCAAATAAAATGGAGGATGTATGTTAGTTTTTCTAACATAAGGAGGAGATTATAAGTGGCTATGAAATATGTTAGGAATTATCATCAGATCCTCATTCAAAAGATAATTCAAGTAAAATACCGAAAACATCTTATATTTAAGCTGCAAGTGTTCCTAAAGGACAAAGTCTACGCATATATAAAGTATAGTAGACCAATTGATTCTAAATGAAATAATTATTATAAAGGATAAGGAGCAAACAATCATAATAAGAAGGCAATGTGCTCTTGAAGAGCATATGACAAACACTTCATGAAACCTTATGAGAGGTTCAGGTACCTAAAAATAATGAAGTGATGAGATCTCAAAATATTATGTCACACTGTGAATCGATAAAAATGATATATCATTGATAATATCTTTGATATAATATTAACGCAATATTATAAAATATTATGAGGATCCGAATTCTACATTTATTTAAGCATGCTGATGCAAAAATATTCATCAAGTGACACGAAAGAATGCATTTTGATAAGTATAAAACTTATTTGATTTGTATTCCAGACACTTGAAGATGTCACACTTGAAATGTTGGATATTTTCACTTGACAAAAATCCATATGAAAATCCCTAAAGGATTCAAAATGCCTGAAGCATATAAAGATTCTGAAAAACTTTTTATTTCCTTATAAGAGATAATTTGATGATTTGAGTATCATTGAAAATCTTGGAGAGTATGTAAAATAGCTGAGGTTTATTTATGGGGGTTATTTTAACTTCCGTAAAAATATATGAAATGCGGGGATTAAAAATCTGCCGCTATTATTTATAAAATTACGGAGATTTTAAACCCTCGCTATCAATAAAAAAAAATAGCGCTTTATACCATTTTACCATTAAAACGTGTAAAAAAAATTTCCTCTTTTTTTTCAATTAGCCAAAATTTTCTTTCATTTTTTAATTCCCCCCAAATCAGCTTCTCTCTCGTCCCTCCCCCCCTCCAAATTGACTCCATTTCCCCCAAATTGACTCCGTCGGCCAGCCATTGCTACTCTGAATGGCCATTGCAATTGAGAATTGCTCTTTGATTCAACTTGTACATAGCTTTATCTACCATATAGTTATGCAGTTGAACTTAGTGTACCGAGGTCTACTCAGACGTCTCTTGTGAGATTATTGTAGCTATGTTATTGTGTCATTGTAACTTATAAGTGTGAGACTGTGCGTTTTTTTGTATGTGTGTCATTAATTGTTGTTGTCTTTTAACTCTAATATTCATATTCAAACTAATGATATTTAAAAACTAAAGTAATGACATTCTTGTAATAGAAGCAGGGGCAAAGCTGTTGCTTGGACTCTTGAATAGTGCCAATGGGTGCATGTTGGATTCGCCAAAACTAGTGTATTTTTGGAGAATCCGACATGATTGCTGCTTCAAAAGTGAAGAGTCCACGCATCTTAGGCTAGTAGCTGTAGAATTCGTAGATTTATTTTCTAGGCACTTGATTAATAAAACAAAGCATTTCGAAAGGACATGATAATTCTTTTTATTGTCCAAACTTTAACATTCTAAGGGGTTATTTGGTTACCGATTAGAGTTACACAGGTAATAGTAATGTAGATATTAGTTATGCAAATGTTAGGTAAGAATTAGTTACGCAAGATTTAGTTATTCATGTATTAGATAAGCAAGATTCTAGATTATGAACCAAAGACCATATTGATTTGTGTACTAATTAATTATGATAATGACTAAAGGGTTGTTTTATCTTTTCATTTTTTATAAATCTTGGTAGAGTTTTTTTCCTGCAATGACAAATATTGTTGGAACATTAGGTCAAAAATCGCGATCTGTTGAGGTTATTTCATCATGTCTTGACGATGGAATGTCTAGTAAGTGATAATATCTTAAAAGTTCAGATTTTTTTTTTAAATATTGTGAAACAATCATTGGTTTTGTTGGAATCGCAGTCGCAAGATTTGATTTTTTGTTGGGTGATAATAAGTATCATCAAGGGACATTGGATAACTTGAAGATTTCTATTAAGAGTACTAAGAAACTCTGTGTTGTAAGTATGACATTTTCGATTTTTGTTCCTTTAACACTCTATTTGGATGGTACTTACGTATTTTATAATGTGACGTTTTATGTTGTTTTGTATTATTTTTTTGTATGTTGTTTCGTAATGTGTTGAGCATCATTCAGTTACTTGGCAAAAAGTATTAAGACTATTTTGTTTTTATATTTTCACATCATGCTAGATACTGTCTGTAA